>NC_053025.1:525606238-525916406 GCF_003073215.2 Triticum urartu
TAACAGGTGTCATGGGTGATTCCAGACACGAGTAAAAGCTGGTGTGTGCAAGTCAGGTGTGTTTCAATTAAAAGACCGTAGACGGAATTAGTCCGATGGACTAAAGGAATCCGTTACTCGTGGGTAAAGAGTACACTCTCTGCAGAGATATTAAACCTATTCGAATAGCCGTGTCCATGGTTAAGGATTACAGTCTGGGATGGGTCAAGTGTCGGTCTTAGTGTCGGTCTTCGGAGGAGAAACCACTAAACTCGAATATTGATGATGACATGTGATATATGATGGTTATGATTGTTATCATTATGGACTAACCGTTTGCATTGTTTGAAATAATGAATATCCCTGGGACGGTACCACCTCCTGGATATTCACTATGATTATAAGCCCTTTATGCGGCGTCGCTCAGACGCCCGACTGTGGCATGTTCGTTATTTCATTTTCATATAAGCCCTTTATGCGGCGTCGCTCAGACGCCCGACTGTGGCATGTTCGTTATTTCATTTTCATATAAGCCCTTTATGTGGCGTCGCTCAGACGCCCGACTGTGGCATGTTTGTTATTCCATTTTCTCATAAGCCCTTTATGTGACGTCGCTCAGACACCCGACTGAGGCATGTTTGTTATTTCATTTTCTCATAAGCCCTTTATGCGGCGTCGCTCAGACGCCCGACTGTGGCATGCTTGTTATTTTATTTACTTTATAAGCCCCTTACGTGGTGTCGCTAAGACGCCCTACTGAGGCATGCTCACTTTTACTATCCTTTCGAGACGTCGCTTCAGACATCCGATCGGTGCATTTTATTTCTATTCTGTCATTGCATATTCCGGTTGCATATAAATAACCTGCTTGCATGCATCAAGATTTTATTTATGACTGACGATGTGATCATAGAATATTTCAGTGTATGTTGATCAATTATATTATACCTGTGTTCTTAATGTTTGCGAGTACATTCAAAGTACTCACTGGCTTGTCCCTGGCTATTGTCTTGGCCAGATTGCTTGCTTGGAGAGGAGCGTGGCGATGACAGCCTCGGGACCTAAGCAACGGTGATAGCAGCCTCGCGAAGATAGGAGTTAACCTGGTCAGCTGTTCCTGTGGGAAATGGAGTCCCATAGACCGTGGTGATCCACAAACCGCTTCCGCCCTCAACCACTAGAAACCATTTGATGTACTCATAGGCCAAAATGGTCTTGTACTACATATTTTGCACTTTTGCTTGGAATTTCTGTAACAAGTCGGTGCCTCATCAGCTAACAGTAATCCTGGGGCTGGTGAGCACAACAGCCCTTTTCTGGAAATTAGAGCCCGGAAAACCGGTCGCGACAAACTTGGTATCAGAGCCAGGCTGACCATTGGCTAATCCTATCTTAGCCGGGTCTATAAACTTAGGCAAACCAACCCACCAAACCATAACCAAACCCCAGCCAAGCTTCTCGTGCAAGATAGCCACACAGTGACCCAACACCTTTTGGCAGTCGGTGCCCAACCTATCAACCTAACCTGTCGCTCATGCGCCAGTGACCGAATCCTGAATAGTCTTTTCACAAGCGTGCGAAGGAAGACTCCGTCCCCTTTTCTATAAAAGGGCATGCTAGCCTCAACCCAACACTGCACAACCTCTACCCAAACCGAGCCACAATGCCTGGCCCCGTCGTGCACAATGAGACCACAGCAACCAACCTTGGAGGCTTTGTGACCATACTCGCAAACCTCACCCGTCGTGCCTATGCGTTAGAAGAGCCCCTGGAATATGTTGTGTACCAAGGACCCATGAGCAGTGAGAGCCGACAATTCTGGGCCACTGTAAACATCTACGGTAGGGGTCTAGCGCCCGAGCGCCCCTACAGGTTCACCGGAAGGACAACTTCCTTTGAGCCTCAAGCCATCCAACTAGCTGCTCGAGAGGCTATAGTTCATCTCCGGCACTTGTCGCCCAGAGTTAACTGTCGCTCGTTCCACTACCACCCCAGACATGAAGGGTATGGTAGGCCACCCCAAGTTGCCAACGGAGATCACGAGACAGATCCTGCATTGTTGCATCTAGTGCGCTATGTAGGTGCACTAGAGGAACTGTTCGATCAAATCACCATTGATCTAATCGCAGCTCGTGGAGAGCTGGTTCGTCGAGCCCCGGCGAGAGAAGAGAACGAGCCCAACGCCGACAACCCAGTCGTGCTGTTTGGAAACCCGATCACCCGATCAAGTCCCTGAGATCTGCCCCAGCCGTCGGCCAAGGTGCTTTGATGACCCCAGAAGTGCTTCGTCGCCTCTTGGGAGCACACTCCAACGGGGTTGTGGCCAACAATCCCCGAGATGGTCATCATCGCTACCCCGAGCCTGCAGCCCCTCAACCCACTCCAGCTATCCCGACAGTGAGACCCGAAGAGAAGCCTCGACATCCACAAGGCACGCCCGCTTGGATATGAACGAGGTAGACTAATTTACTCGATTAGTACCGAGCCTTAGTACGGCCACGCCCTGTATTTGTGTGTCGCCATGATTGAATGATGTTTGCTTGAGCGCCTCGATTTTTTTTACCATGCTTGTGTACGTCGGTGAACGGTTGCATTTTTCTTCGAGCGTACCAAAAACCAACCCCGGCCACACAAAGTTTGTGCTATGAGTAAGCTTTTTGGTTCCAACTAACAGGGAAGATATTTTCGAAAAAACAACCCTTATCAAATCTCGAGGACGAGATTTTTCTTAAGGGGGGTAGTGTTGTGACACCCCAAATTTTTGACCTTGTTTTATTAATTAAAATTTTTGCCAGGAAATTAAAACTTTTATTTTCTGGGCTCCCTTTTTATTTTTGAACCTTTTCCTCCCTTGATTTATGGAGTTTTTCCCCAAAGTGAAAACTTTTCAAATATGTTTTTGGACTTGTTTAACCTCTCAAGAAAAACTTTTCTTTTATTAGTAGAACTAATTACATAATTAATTTGCTTGATCTTTATTTTCTTGAAAAATGGTTTTTCCAAGGTTACATGGCCATATTTGAACTACAACCATTTGATAAATTCACTTAAAGTTCCAACCAAAATTTGGAGATGTCATGTGATGTTTTTAAATCACCTTTATGCAAAAATATCTTTTATTCTTGTAATATTTTGAGCTCTGCATCAATTTTTCTTCTCTGGTCCAGAGTGCAATTTTGCACTACAACCCATTTAGATATTTCTTTCTAGCCTCCACCAAAATTATGGGATGTTGATAGTAACATATGATTCAATATTATGCAAAAACCTAGTGCTGTTCTTTGAAAATTTTGAGTGAATCAACCTCTTTTCCATTCTGGTCCAGCCTTGTGATTTCTACTGCAACCCTATTTATTTTTGCTCCAGTAACCTTGTGCCTTGTCCTACTTGTAGACAGCCCTACCAAACACCTAAGTCCAGGAGCATGCACCCATTTGAATATTTTTGGTTCATGAAATACTGCCATTTATCTCCTGTCCAGAACTGGAGTTTTGCAAAACTTGCACTAACAAGTTTGTGCTTTTCACAAACTAACCTCACCACTTTCTTATGCATCCAATGAGACCACCATCTGGAGATTTTGGCCCCTCCAAGAAATGCCTAGGTGCCTGTGGCATTTTGTCAAACACCTTAAGTGCATGAACAGCTTTGACATGAATTTCGTCATTGCACTGTGAACTTGCACCTCTGATCAAACTAACATGTCCACTAGACTCCCAGTTACTCCTAACCTAGGTCTGCTAAGTGCCAGCCTCACCCAAGCCCTGTGGCATGCATTGGCATTTCGTCGAGCACGTTCCGTGCGTGCTCTGGGCGCGAGCAGAGCACGCGTTTTGCACGTGCCGCGCCCGAGCCAACGCGTCGCGCCCCTGGTTTTACCCACTGCAGAGCCGCGCCACGCACTCCCCTTCTCACCGCATCACGCCAAGCCGCCCCTCGCCACGTCCCCGGCAAGCCAGGAGCTAGCCGCCACGGCCGCCCGACAGCCCCTGCTCATGTCGGCGCCGCCCGAGCCTCTCCCGCTCGCCACCTGCCCCCTGGAACAGCGCGAGCTCATCCACAAGCGTGTCCACTAGCGCTCGTCGCCGCCACGACGCCCTAGCTACAGAATGGCGGTCGCCGGCGACCTTATCCGCGGCCACCGTCGGAACCGACCCCGATCGCCTATTTAAGGAGCCCCGAGCTCGTCTCCGCACGCAGGCAGTCCCAAGCCATCTCCCTAGGACCCCCATTGGCAGCCAATCAACCCGGGGAGGTCTCCTTCCCCATCTCCGGCAACCACGGCCGCCGCCACTGCCTCGTTCATTCCGGCACCACCAGGGCCTCCCCCTTTCCGTTCTCTTCACCAAGAACTCCCTCTTCCTCCCGTGAACCATTCCCCCTGCTCGATTTTGATCGGGACTCGCCGCGGGAGAAAAATCACTTTGCCCGACGGCCACCGTCCGCCACGAAGCTCGCCGCCGGCAGCTCCGTCCACCCCCGAGACCGTAACGACTACCGGAGTGACCGTCTCGATCCCCTGAGCCCGCGGGTGACCTCCGTTTCCCGAACGATGCCGCCGTTCGCCGGCGAGCATCGCCGGAGTCCCGCCTCCTCTCGGGGCAGAGGAAGAGGAGGGAGGTCGACTAGTCAAACCTGACCAGTGGGTCCCCCAGGCCCACTGTCAGTGACTCACGCGCCGCCCACGCTGGATAAGTGGAGGCGTAAAGGCTCAAGTACGTCTCCTCTGTGCGAAAGCGTAATTCCATTCGAACCGTTTTCTTTTCTGGATTTTCTTTTAAAAACAGATTTTGACCAGAGCTTTGACTGTCTATAACTTTTTAAATATAACTCCAAATGAATTGGTTCTTTTTCCTACATCTCTCAAATTCTGTCTAGTTTATTTTAAGATTTATTTGAAAATTTTCCAAACAACTTTTTTGTACTGTTTTTGAAATATGTTTTATTTGCATATTTTTGAAAATAGGATTTTTGAAGAGAAGAAAGCTTTCAAAAGATTTGGAGTGCACCCTGCCTTTCCACACCATGAAGGCAAGCATCTTGAACCCTGGCAAGAATATTTTTGATGTGTTGGTTGACACGTTTATAACACCACCTCATTTCGGAGAACTCGTTATTTTATGTGGTGATACGATCATTTGCATGAATGCATATTAGTGATTTTCCTTGCTGTTGGGAATGTATATACTTGTGATGGTAATCATCCTCATGTGCCTTGCATGCATGCCGGAAAGGAATCCGGGAAAGCCTCTGCCTTGGGTAGGAGTGAGCTTGTCGCCGGTCCCCGTCGGGACGGTTATGTCCGGTATGGCATAGTAAGGTATAATGGGTGGTGATTTCGTCGGTTGAAATATATTTGATATACATGTCATGCAGGGAACTCATAAGCCTCCTGAGTCGGCCATAGATCGAGTCTTGTTCCGGTAACCCCCATACTTGTTTCGTACTGCCACTGGTCCCTACCGTAGGTGGGGTATGGTTCAGTAAGTTGTTAACCCTTGTCTTGGCACACACCGTACAGAGAGGCCATGGTGGAAGATACCGGTTGTAGCCGGTAGGCATGCCACCTGGTCCGGGGGCATGGGTGTATCCGGTTGGGACCGAGAGGGGGGCACCCCTTAGAGCGCGCGATAGAAATTTGATCCCATGCTACGCGAGGTTGTAGCCTCCCCACTTAGAGTTTTGCTTAACAGGTGTCATGGGTGATTCCAGACACGAGTAAAAGCTGGTGTGTGCAAGTCAGGTGTGTTTCAATTAAAAGACCGTAGACGGAATTAGTCCGATGGACTAAAGGAATCCGTTACTCGTGGGTAAAGAGTACACTCTCTGCAGAGATATTAAACCTATTCGAATAGCCGTGTCCATGGTTAAGGACTACAGTCTGGATGGGTCAAGTGTCGGTCTTAGTGTTGGTCTTCGGAGGAGAAACCAGTAAACTCGAATATTGATGATGACATGTTATATATGATGGTTATGATTATTATCATTATGGACTAACCGGTTGTATTGTTTGAAATAAGGAATATCCCTGGGACGGTACCACCTCCTGATATTCACTATGATTATAAGCCCTTTATGTGGTGTCGCTTAGACGCCCGACTGTGGCATGCTTGTTATTTTATTTTCATATAAGCCCTTTATGCGGCGTCGCTCAGACGCCCGACTGTGGCATGTTGTTATTTTATTTGCTTTATAAGCCCTTTATGTGGTGTCTCTAGACGCCGACTAAGGCATGCTCACTTTTACTATCCTTTCGAGACGTCGCTTCAGACATCCGATCGGTGCATTTTTTTTATTCTGTCATTGCATATTCCGGTTGCATATAAATAACCTGCTTGCATGCACAAGATTTTATTTATGACTGACGATGTGATCATAGAATATTTTAGTGCATGTTGATCAATTATATTATACCTGTGTTCTTAATGTTTGCGAGTACATTCAAAGTACTCACTAGCTTGTCCCTGGCTATTGTCTTGGCCAGATTGCTTGCTTGGAGAGGAGCGTGGCGATGACAGCCTCGGGACCTAAGCAACGGTGATAGCAGCCTCACGAGGATAGGAGTTAACCTGGTCAGCTGTTCCTGTGGGAAATGGAGTCACATAGACCGTGGTGAATCACAAACCGCTTCCGCCCTCAACCACTAGAAACCATTTGATGTACTCATAGGCCACAATGGTCTTGTACTACACATTTTTGTATTTTTGCTTGGAATTTCTGTATCAAGTTGGTGCCTCATCAGCTAACAGTAATCCTGGGGCTGGTGAGCACAACGGCCATTTTCTGGAAATTAATACTCGGAAAACCGGTCGTGACAGGAGTTGCAGCAAGCACTAAGCAAATATGGTGGCTAACATACGAGTACAAGAGTAAGATGAGAAACTATGCAACGGACGCGAAGCTAGAAGTGATCAAGAAGTGATCCTGAACTACTTACATTCAAACATTACCCAACCGTGTTCACTTCCCGAACCTCATCGAAAAGAGACCATCACGGTTACACATGCGGTTGGTGTATTTTAATTAAGTCAAGTGTCAAGTTCTCTACAACCGGATATTAACAAATTCCCATCTGCCACATAATCGCGGGCATGGCTCTCGGAAGTTTATACCCTGCAGGGGTGTCCCAACTTAGCCCATCACAAGCTCTCACGATCAACGAAGGATATTCCTTCTCCCGGAACAATCCGATCAGACTTGGAATCCCGGTTACAAGACATTTCGACAATGGTAAAACAAGACCAGCAAGACTGCCCGATGTGCCGACAAATCCCGATAGGAGTCGCATGTATCTCGTTCTCAGGGCACACCGGATGGGCCAGACGTCGGGTTGGCTGAGACCCTGGTTGCCCAGGGGGCACCGGACATCGCCTAGGTTAGACCAGCACTCAGAGGAACACTGGCTCGGGTTATTGATTAAGAATTCCTCGGGTTAATTACTCCCTAGGGAAATTTTAGTTGTTATTAGGAAAATGGTAAAACCAAGGTTGGGCTTTGCTGGAGGAGTTTTATTCAAAGCGAACTGTCAAGGGGGTCCCATAACCCCAACCACGTAAGGAACGAAAAATGAAGGAACATAACACCGGTATGATGGAAACTAGGGAGGCAAGAGTGGAACAAAACATCGAGCAAAAGGCCAAGCCTTCCACCCTTTGCCAAGTATATAGATGCATTAATTAAATATAAGAGATATTGTGATATCCCAACATATCCATGTTCCAAACATGGAACAACTTGCAAGGCACCTGCAACTAGCAACGCTATAAGAGGGTCTAAGCAAAAGCGGTAACATAGCCAAGCAATGGTTTGCTAGGAAGGTGGGTTAGAGGCTTGACATGGCAATATGGGAGGCATGATAAACAAGTGGTAGGTCGCGCTACATAGCGATAGAATGAACAACTAGCAAGCAAATATATAAGTGATATCGGGGGTAATGATCATCTTGCCTACAAAGTTCTCAGGGTTGTCGAAAGCTTGCTCCTCATAAACGTACTCGACAGGATCCTCGTGCATGAACTCGTCTCCCGGCTCTACCCAAAGCAAGAACACAAGCAATGGAACAACAATCAATCACGGTGCAATGCACAAGCAACATGATGCAAGACATGTCATGGAATGCAAGGTATGATGTGCAATGCATATGGGTACTCCGGAAGGGAAAAGATGATCATGGCATCAACTTGGCAAACCAAGCATGCCATTGGAAAGGTTAGGAGATTTTGGTCGAAATCGATATAAGGATCACCGGAAACGGATGCACGGTTTGCAAATGACGAGCAAAACAAGAATGATGCAAAACTGCGCTTAACAACATCATAGCACTTAAGATGCATCATGAAACTATGCGACAACACTCCAACATAGCAACAAATCACACGACGGTGAAGTACAAGTGAAGCTTTACAAATCATGAACACTGAGCTCCTACTAGAACTCACTAGCACAAGTCTAAAACAGCTTGACAAAAATGCAAATGACAATAGTTTCACAAACTTAGTGCAAATACTGAGCATGGCATAAACAACATCAGGTAGCAATGTTTAGAGCTAGTAAACTACATGCTACAGGAACATATCATGGCAAACAAGGGCATTGGCCTACTAGTACTAAAGGCAAAGAACAAAACTCCCTTACTAAACTTGAGCCAAATTTGCACAGAAAAGTTGGTAGCATCAATGCAAACATGGCAAGTGATATGAACAGATTCAGATAGTAGAAAATCATGGCATGGCATAAACAGATTCATGATAGCAACTTTGCAAGCTCATGCCACTCACCACAAAGCATTTCATGGAATCACAAGGTAACCAATAGTAAGAAGACACATTTATGAAGCTAAACATGGCAATGACATAGTCATAGGGTACATGGATCACTAGCAAACCACATGGCAAAAATGAACTTCTTGTTAACAAGCTGACAACAATAATATTTAGCAAAAGGAGAGCATGGTAATGACAAGCTAAACTACCCCATAATTACAACCAGAGGCATGAATGGATAGAGCATAACCATGTATTCAAAACACCCTTACTGAACTTCATCAAAAAAGCATGGATTTACTAGAGGCAACAAGTCAACATAGCAACATAACGTAACAGGAAAAGACTGAGAAGAAATACTAAGTAGCTGAAAACAGCAACATCAAGTGGCCTACTTTGCATGCTTGTGCTAGTCACCATAGGGCACATAAAAATACAAGGATTTCACCACTGTAAAGATGGCATGAAGATGCTCCTAAAACATGTAGGCATGATGCTCAAAAGACAACCACACAAAATGCTATGAAAAATGACAAATCAGCAAGTTATGATGGATTCCAGCAGACAACATCATTTAGCACATTTGCAACGAAGATTAGGGCATCAATATGGACATTAACATGCATGCAAATGATACTAGCATGTAGAGCATCACGAGATGAACATTTCGATATATCATATGCGCAAATCGGAGCTATGGACACAGAGTTATGGACGGTCAAAGATGTGCACATGAGATGAAAGTTTAGGGACTTAGAAGAAATTGTCACCTCCGGATCTAGGGTTCGTCCGGTCGCACGCGAACCGAGGTGACTCCGGCGAGCTCGAGGAAGTCCGGCGAGGTTGGGGGTGGTCGGAGTTGGCGGATCCGGGCCGGATCTCGCTGGATCCGGCCAGATCCCGACGAGGGGCGGCGCAAGGAGGCGGTTGTCGGTGTAGGCGGCGAGGCAAGGCAGGGCGCGGGCAGCGGCGGCAAGCGCGGGAGGTGTGGGGGCACGGTCAAACGAGCCGGGAGGGCCGGCTCCGGGCTCACCGGCCCGCGTGCGATGGAGGCTGGGGGCGGGTGACAGTGGCACGAGGCGATTCGCCCTGGGGGGGGGGGGGGGGGGGGGAAGGAGGGGGGGAGCGGATGCGTTCGACACCGTCCGGACGTGTCCGACGCGTGGAGGGAGGGGGAGGTTAGGATTTGCTCCGGGATTTGGATGGGGAAGGTCTTTTTATAGATAGAGGGAGCTAGGAGAGTCCAAATGAGGTGCAGTTTTCGCCCACACGATCGTGATCCAACGATGGATAGCATGGAGGGGGTTTAGATGGGCTAGTGGGCTGTTGTGGAGGGGTGTTGGGCTGCAAGGAGAGAGGGGTTTCGGCGGTTACATGGTTAACCATTGGGGCATCAAACGACCTCCAAATGGAACAAAATTTGACAAGCGGCCTACCGGTGATGTACCAAGGACACTCAAAAAATCTTGGCCCATTCTGAGAAAGTTTTTCTCCCGCTCACAAAACGAGATCTGAGAGGTGCAACGGGTGCATGTGTGAGTGTCGGATTTCGAAATGGACAATGGGGAAAATGACCGGATGCATGAGACGAACACGAATGCAAATGAGATGCACATGATGACATGAACAAAATGCAAAACGAGGACAAAACCCAACCACGGAGGATATAACATATAACATAGCCAGAAATGGCAAGAGTTGGAGTTACAATTATGGAATGTTACATCCGGGGTGTTACAACTCTCCACCACTACAAGAGGATCTCGACCCGAGATCTAGGACTGGAAGAACTCTGGATATTCGGAATAGAGGTGATCCTCGTGCTCCCATGTAGCTTCTCGATCGGAATGGTGAGACCACTTAACTTTCAGGAATTTGATCGACTTGTTGCGAGTTTTGCACTCAGTTTCTTCAAGAATGGCAATAGGATGCTCATGATAAGACAATTCTTCTTGGAGGTCAATCTCTTCGAAGTTGATAGTGTGCTCGGGCGTCTTGAAGCACTTGCGAAGCTGTGACACGTGAAACACATCGTGCACATTTGAGAAGTTGGACGAAAGCTCAAGTTGATAGGTGAGGTTGCATCTTTTTCCAATGATCTTTAAAGGACCCACGTATCTCGGGGCAAGCTTCCCTTTAATACCGAAGCATTGAGTGCCTTTCATTGGAGAGACGCGGAGTAGACATGGTCTTCGATCTTGAAAGCCAAGTCACGGTGCTTGCTATCATAGTAACTCTTCTGGCACGATTGCGTGGCTTTGAGATTTTCACGATGACTTTACAAATTTCTTCAGCTTCTATGATCAAGTCATTGCCAAGAAGTTGGCGTCCACCAGTCTCGGACTAGTTGAGAGGAGTACGACAGTTTCTACCATAAAGGATTTCAAATGGGGCCTTGCCCGAACTTGCTTGGAAGCTGTTGTTGTAGGAGAACTCGGCATATGGGAGGCAATCTTCCCACTTCATATCAAAAGAGATGACACAAGCTCTGAGCATGTCTTCGAGGATTTGATTGACTCTCTCGACTTGGCCACTTATTTGAGGATGGAAAGTCGTGCTGAAGCGAATGTTGGTGCCCATGGCCTTCTGGAAAGTGTCCCAGAACTTGGAAGTGAAAATGCTTCCGCGGTTTGAAGAGATCAATTTTGGAATTCCGTGCAACGAGACAATTCTGGAGGTGCATAGCTCTACCAACTGAGCTGCCGTGATAGATTCTTTGATTGGAAGGAAATGGGCCACTTTTGTAAGCTTGTCAATGACAACGAAGATAACATCATTCCCACGCTTGGACTTGGGAAAGCCAGTGACAAAGCCCATTTCGATATGACCAAACTTCCATTATGGAAAAGCAAGAGGTTGGAGGATACCAGCTGGTCATTGATGTTCTGCTTTCACCCTTCGACAGATATCACATTCATTCACGAATTGAGCAATCTCTCGCTTCATTCAAGTCCACCAATACGACTGCTTGAGGTCATGGTACATCTTCGAACTGCCTGGATGGATGGAGAGGATAGAATTGTGTGCTTCGTTCATTATGACCTTCCTTAGATCACCTTTAGGAACCACAATCCGGTCCTCAAAGAACAACGTGTCTCTATCATCAATGCGATAGCACTTGTATGTGGGTAAGCCCTTGGCAACACCCTGTTTCACCTTCTTCACCATGGTATTAAGGAGTTGTGCCTCACGAATTTGATCTTCCAAAGTTGGAGTGACTTGAAGGTTGGCAAGAAAACCTTGAGGAACAACTTGGAGGTTGAGCTTTCGAAATGCTTCGCAAAGATCCGGTTGGAATGGCTTGAGAATTAAGCTGTTGCAATAAGCCTTTTTGCTCAAAGCATCTGCAATCACATTGGCCTTGACTGGAGTGTATTCAATACTTGAATTGTACTCCTGAATCGTTTCGACCTAACGAGTTTGCCGGAGGTTGATGTTGGGTTGAGTGAAGATATATTTGAGGCTCTTATGATCGGTGAAAATGTCCACTTGCCTTCCCAAAAAGAGATGTCTCCATGTTATTAATGCATGGAAAACTGCTGCCAACTCAAGATCGTGAGTGGGGTAGTTCCTTTCGTTTGGCTTCAACTGGCGAGAAGTATAGGCCACAACTTTCTTCTCTTGCATTAACACGGCACCGAGACCTTGCAATGAGGCATCACAGAAAACTTCGAAGGGTTTGGACTCATCAGGAGGAGTTAGGGCAGGAGCTGTGACGAGTTTCTCTTTGAGAGTGTTGAAAGCAACGTCACACTCAAGAGTCCAGGAATACTTGACATGCTTCTGGAGGAGGTTGGAAAGAGGCTTTGCAATCTTTGAGAAATTCTCAACAAATCTTCGGCAATAGCTTGCAAGCCCAAGGAAACTGCGGAGCTGCTTGACATTCTGAGGAGGTTCCCACTTGACAATTGCAGAAACCTTTTCTGGATTAATAGCAATGCCTTTGGCAGAGATGATGTGGCCAAGGTAAAGAACTTCATCAAACCAAAACTCACATTTGGAGAACTTTGCATAGAATTGATACTCTCTGAGCTTGTCGATCACCAATCGCAAATGTTTGGCATGATCCTTCTTGTTCTTGGAGAACACCAAGATATCATTGAGATACACCAGGACAAATTCATTTGTGTAGGGGTTGAAGATGAAGTTCATCATGCGAGAGAATGTTGGAGGGGCATTGACAAGGCCGAAAGACATGACAGTATATTCATAAGAACCAAAGCTTGTTCGGAATGCTGTCTTAGGGATATCTTCTACAAGAATGCGAATCTGATGATAACCCATACGGAGGTCAAGCTTGGAAAACACCTTTGCACCTTTGAGTTGCTCGAATAACTCATTGATGTTGGGAAGTGGATACTTGTTCTTGATTGTCTTCTTGTTAGGTCCGTGCCATCCTTCTTCTGGACAAAAAGAACACCACAACACCACGGAGATGAACTTGGTCTGATCAGACCGAGACGCTCTTGTTCATCGAGCTGTTTCTTCAATTCTTTCAGCTCCTTTGGCCCAAGATTGTAGGGGCGCTTGCAAACGGGTTCTGTACCTGGCTCAAGATCGATAATGAACTCGACTGGCCGGTGAGGAGGCATACCCGGAAGCTCTTCTGGAAAGACATCTTGATACTCACAAACAACTGGAATCTGAGAAGTTGCATCGATCTCGCCTTTCTCATTGAGAGGGAACAACTGAATGGTTTCATCACGAGCGGCATAGATGACCACATCCTCAGAAGAGTGCGTCAATTTAATCTCCCTGGCAGCACAATCAAGGAAGGCCTTGTGCTTAGAAAGCCAATCCATGCCGAGAATGAGATCAATATCAGAGTCGCCGAGAACAATTGGGGAAGCGAAGCATTTATAGTTGCCCATCTTGATGGTGACATCCCGAACCACCGAGCTCGCGTTCATGAATAAACCCGAAGAAACAACTGATAACGGTCTAGGAAAATCTTGAAAAAACAACTCATGCTTTGATGCAAAAGGTCTTGAGATGAAACAATGCGATGCACCAGTACCAAATAAAACTTTTGCGGGAATATCATTAAGTGGGAGATTACCCATGATCACTTATGAAGAATCCTCTGCTTGAGCTAAATTCATCAAGTTCACTCTTGCAGACTTGGGATTATGCTTGACAAGTGCATTGCTTGAAGACCTCACAGGAGGAGGAGGTGGAAGGTACCTTTGGTTGAAGCACTTGTTTTCATAGTGACCTTTCTGACCACACTTGTTGCAAGTAACCTCTGAGAGCGGACGATGATAAGGAGGAGGAGGACCACCTGTCCTCGAAGCTTGAGTCTGAGACTTATTCTGATAGCCTGGGTTGGGGGGGTGGGAAGATCCATGGCCACCTTTGTTCTTCTACTGGTAGGGCTGACGCAACGGAGGAGGTGGAGGAAGCCAGAACTTCTGTTTCTTAGCTACCACTTGTGAGGAAGAAGACTGGACTACATCCCTGATTCTCTTCTTTGAAGCCTCACACTTCAGCTAAGTAGCTTCATGCCCGAGGGCCATGTTATAGAATTGATCGAACTGAGTAGGCTCAACAAGAACGAGAGCTAACTGCAGATCCTCTCTGAGGACACCCTGAAGTGATAGATCATGATCTTTTCATCAGGCACATCTTGCTTTGCGAAGCGAGAAAGCTTCTGAAACTAGATGTTGTATTGATACACAGACAAGCTTCCTTGATACGTCTCCGTCATATCTACTTTTCCAAACACTTTTTCCCTTGTTTTGGATCTAACTTGTATGATTTGAATGGAACTAACCCGGACTGACGTTGTTTTTAGCAGAATTGCCATGGTGTTGTTTTATGTGCAGAAAACAAATATTCTTGGAATGACCGGAAACTCCACGGAACATCTTAGAAAAAATAATAAAAAATCCTCGCCAAAGATGAAGACCAGGGGGCCCACACCCTTCTCACGAGGGTGGGGGCGCCCCCCCTAGGGCGCGCCCCCTACCTCGTGGGCCCCCTGGATGCCCTCCGACGCCAACTCCAACTCTATATATTTGCTTTCGGAGAGAGAAAAATCAGAGAGAAGAAATCATCATGTTTTACGATACGGAGCCGTCGCCAAGCCCTAAAACCTCTCGGGAGGGCTGATCTGGAGTCCGTTTGGGGCTCCGGAGAGGGGGATTCGTCGCCGTCGTCATCATCAACCATCCTCCATCACCAATTTCATGATGCTCACCGCCGTGCGTGAGTAATTCCATCGTAGGCTTGCTGGACGGTGATGGGTTGGATGAGATTTATCATGTAATCGAGTTAGTTTTGTTAGGGTTTGGTCCCTAGTATCCATTATGTTCTGAGATTGATGTTGCTATGACTTTGCTATGCTTAATGCTTGTCACTAGGGCCCGAGTGCCATGATTTCAGATCTGAACCTATTATGTTTTCATGAATATATGTGAGTTCTTGATCCTATCTTGCAAGTCTATAGTCACCTACTATGTGTTATGATCCGGCAACCCCGAAGTGACAATAATCGGGACCACTCCCGGTGATGACCATAGTTTGAGGAGTTCATGTATTCACTATGTGCTAATGCTTTGTTCCGGTTCTCTATTAAAAGGAGGCCTTAATATCCCTTCGTTTCCAATAGGACCCCGCTGCCATGGGAGGGTAGGACAAAAGATGTCATGCAAGTTCTTTTCCATAAGCACGTATGACTATATACGGAATACATGCCTACATCACATTGATGAATTGGAGCTAGTTCTGTGTCACCCTATGTTATGAATGTTACATGATGAACCGCATCCGGCATAATTATCCATCACTGATCCGGTGCCTACGAGTTTCCCATATACTAGTTTACGCTTATTTACTTTCCCGCTGCTACTGTTACAATCACTACAAAATAGCAAAAACATTACTTTTGTTCTCTTTACTTTTGTTGCCGCTACCACCACTATCATATTACTTTGGTACTAAACACTTTGCTACAGATACTAAGTTTCCAGGTGTGGTCGAATTGACAACTCAGCTGCTAATACTTGAGAATATTCTTTGGCTCCCCTTGTGTCGAATCAATAAATTTGGGTTGAATACTCTACCCTCGAAAGCTGTTGCGATCCCCTATACTTGTGGGTTATCAAGACCAATTTCTGGCGCCATTGCCGGGGAGCATAGCTCTATTCTTTGAGTCACTTGGGATTTATATCTGCTGGACACTATGAAGAACTTGAGAGATCCAAAAACCAAGATCTATCCCTCAACTACGAGGGGAGGTAAGGAACTGCCATCTAGCTCTGCACTTGATTCACCTTCTGTTATGAGTAAGTTTGCGACACCTAAACCTGCTTCTGCTATTTGTTCTGATATGTCACATGTTATTGATGATGCCACTTCTGCTATGTATGATACTTATGATGAAACTGCTTCTATGCCTGATACTACTGTGCCCCTTGGTGAATTTCTTGACGAACAAATTGCTAGGGCTAGAGAAAAAGAAATTATTGAATCTGAATATGATCATGATAGTGATGATGAAAATATGCTTGTTATTCCGGAGGGCTATCTTTTTGATATGGAATCTTCTGCCGCTATTTTAGCTTGCAAAGATAGATATGAGCTTAAGAGGTTATTAGTTAAATGGAACAAAGAATCACTTAGAGATAAAATGAAACCCGACCCTGCTTTTGCTACTTCACCTATTTTTGTTCCTGATAAGGATTATGAATTCTCTGTTGATCCTGATATAATTACTTTGGTTGAATCTGATCCGTTTTATGGCTATGAATCTGAAACTTTTGTGGCACATCTTACTAAGTTAAATGATATAGCTGCCCTATTCACTAATGATGAGAGATCGCGTTACCTCTATATACTCAAAATATTTCCGTTCTCATTAAAGGGTGATGCTAAGATATGGTTTAATTCTCTTGATCCTGGTTGTGTGTGTAGTCCCCAGGATAAGATTTATTACTTCTCTACTAAATATTTCCCTGCTCATAAGAAACAAGCTGCTTTGAGGGAAATATACAACTTCATGCAAATTAAAGAAGAGAGTCTCCCACAAAATTGGGGGAGGCTTCTCAAGTTACTTAATGCCTTGCCTGATCATCCTCTTAAGAAACCTGAAATACTTGATATCTTTTATAATGGACTAACCGATGCTTCCAGAGATTACCTAGATAGTTGTGCTGGTTCTCTTTTCAGGGAAAGAACACCGGATGAAGCTGAAATTCTATTGAATAATATGTTGACAAATGAAAATAATTGGGCACCTCCTAAGCCAGCTCCTGCTCCAATTACTGAGCCTATTCTTAAACCAACTCCGAAGAAGAGAGGTGTTCTATTCCTCAGTCCCGAAGATATGCAAGAGGCAAAGAAATATATGAAAGAAAAAGGTATTAAAGCTGAAGACGTTAAGAATTTACCGCCTATTGAAGAAATACATGGTCTTAATATACCTCCTGTTGAAGAAACATATGATCTCAATTCTTTATTTACTGAAGAACCTCCTGATCCCGATATCCTGACACAGGTAGTAAAGGTAAATTCTCTCTATAGATATGATAAAGCTGAAATCCCTCCTGCTAAAATTGCTAGTCAGTGCTTGGATGAGTTTGATAACTTTATGTTTAAGCAAGAAGACTTCAATGCTTATTTTGGTAGACAATTAAAACAAGATGCTTATATGATGAGACGCTTGGGTGATTATATGGCTAATATTAAAGGTGAACTTAAACTTGTTAGCAAACATGCTTCTATGGTTACCACTCAAGTAGAAGAAGTACTTAAGGCTCAAAAAGAAGTGCTTGATGAAATGAATAGTAAGAAAAATGATTATGCTGTTAGAGTGGCTACTAGATCTGGTAGAATGTCTCAGGAACCTTTGTATCCTGAAGGCCACCCTAAGAGAATCGAGCAAGATTCTCAAAGAAATAATATTGATGTTCCTAGTTCTTCTAAAAAGAAGAAGAAGAAGAAAAATGATAGAACTGTGCAAACTTCTAGTGAACCTATTGCTGAACCACCTGAAAATCCAAATGATATTTCTATGTGTGATGCTGAAACACAATCAGGTAATGAACATGAACCTAATGAAAATATTGATAATGATGTTCATGATGATGCTCAACCTAGTAATGACAATGATGTAGAAGTTGAACCTACTGTTGATCTTGATAACCCACAATCAAAGAATCAACGTTATGATAAAAGAGACTTTGTTGCTAGGAAACATGGTAAAGAAAGGGAACCTTGGGTTTAGAAACCCATGCCTTTTCCTCCAAAACCATCCAAGAAAAAGGATGATGAGGATTTTGAGCGCTTTGCTGAAAAGATTAGGCCTATCTTTTTGCGTATGCGATTAACTGATGTGCTCAAAACAAATCCTTATGCTAAATATATGAAGGATATCATTACTAATAAAAGAAAGATACCGGAAGCTGAAATTTCCACCATGCTTGCTAATTATACTTTTAAGGGTGGAATACCAAAGAAACTTGGAGACCCCGGAGTACCTACTATACCTTGCTCCATTAAAAGAAATTATATTAAAACTGCTTTATGTGATCTTGGAGCCGGTGTTAGTGTTATGCCTCTATCTTTGTATCGTAGACTTGACTTGAATAAGTTGACACCTACCGAAATACCTTTGCAAATGGATGATAAATCAACTGCTATACCTGTCGGTATCTGTGAGGATGTGCCTGTTGTGGTTGCAAATGTTACTATTTTAACGGACTTTGTTATACTTGATATTCCCGAGGATGATAGTATGTCTATTATTCTTGGAAGACCTTTTCTTAATACTGCAGGGGCTGTTATTGATTGCGACAAAGGCAATGTCACTTTTCATGTTAATGGTAATGAGCATACGGTACACTTTCCGAGGAAACAACCTCAAGTTCATAGTATCAACTCCATTGGAAAAATTCCATTGATTATAATTGGAGGTTTTGAATTTCCTCTTCCTACTGTCAAAAAGAAATATGATATACTTATTATTGGGGATGTGCATATCCCCGTTGAGGTAACTTAGTGTTATTCGAAATTTCTCCGGTTTCATGATTATCGGAATGAGTTTGTTAACAAGACTTGATCAACCTTGTTAGTGGATTCTTTTTGATGAGCATGAGATGGATGAAACTAGAAGCACAACCCTCTGTACCCCACTTTTACTTTCTGTTATTTATATTAAATAAAGTAAAAATATTATTTTTCTGTTTGTTTCCTGACTTATCCGTGCAATATAAAAATATCCCGAAAATAAAAGTCCTCGGAATGACATGCCAATTTAATATCATTTTTTGGGAATATTTGAGGATTTACTGTGCAGAAATTACCGCGGGAGGAGCTGCCACCTGGCCACGAGGGTGGTGGGCGCCCCCCCTTAGGGCGCGCTCCCCTGCCTTGTGGGCCCATGGTGGCCCTCCTCCACTTATCCCAGCACCCATCTTCTTCGTCTGTCTCTCACAAACCCGAAAAACCAACTCAAGCATGAGTTCCAGCCACTTTTGCTGTGATTTTTGATCTCCTTGCTCAAAGCACCTCTCGCAAAATTGCTTGGGGATATTGTTCCTTGGTATGTGACTCCTCCATTGGTCCAATTAGTTTTTGTTCTAGCGCTTTATTCTTTGCAAATTTGTGCTGTATAGGTGACCATGTTCTTGAGCTTACATGTCAAATTTATATGGTTCTAAGTGGTTTTGATGCATGATATAGGCCCTAGGCACTTGTAGGAGTAGTTGCTATCAGTTTTATTGAAGTTGGTTTAGTTTTGTTTGAAGTTACTAAAAATTTCAGAATTTTTCAGAGAAAAACAATATGCTTAGGAAGATGTTCCAAGGTGGTTCCTCTAAGAAGCAAGGACCCAGGATTGCTATGCGCGATGCTGACGAGGATCCACCAAGAGATGCTCCAGTACGGCCTTGCGAATGGCCGTCGGAAAATTTTATGGACCGTGCGGGAATTAAAGAAGAATTCAAAGCATATTTGCGCAATGCCGGTCTTGAAGATTTTGAGGCTAACAAATGCCCCCAGTATCATGATCTCACAAGTTCATTTGTGAGGAGGTTTGAGTATTCATCTTCGCGTAATTCTACTTCAGTCATGTTTGATCTCTATGACAAATCTTATACCATGGACTTAGAGGATTTCACTTCTTCTTGCAAACTTCCATCATGGGGTAGTGTTAGGGATCCCCCTAAATCTGAATTTAGAAACTTTCTTGCTAGTATAACAGTGGGGGAATCTAAAGATATAACGCAGGCTACCATAGGGAGCATTCACTTTCCTACTATACATTATTTTGCTCTCTTCATCGGTAGATGCATAAATGCTAAGGATGAAGCATGTCACATGTGTGTCCCTGATCTTAGAATTCTTAGGAGTGCCGTGTTAGGAGACCAATCTTATCATATGGGAGCCATTATAGCTCGTAGGTTGCATCATAATAGACATAATGGAGATTTCTTTGGAGGAATTTATGCAACCCGCTTAGCTCATTTTCTTGAGATAGACATTTGTGAGGGTGATATGGAGTTGCCTCCTGCATATTCAGATTATGACTCTATGGCTTCGCACCAGTTTGTCGAGAGGCCTAAATCACATCTCTTATATCGTTTAATTTTTGATAAACGAAGTGTTTTCCGTATTACTCTCCCTGCTCCTGCCTTCTTTGATTCACGGACAAAAAGAAGATATGTTATTACCAGAGAGGAGGCAGAAGAGTACGAGAGGAGAGCGGAGGCAGCTCGACTCCACGCTGCAGCTCAGCAGGCAATAACCGCTGCACATCAGTATGATCCCAACTATTCTTCGTCGCAGTACGACCCCAATAACTATTATTATGGATATCATCCAGGCTAGCCGTGGCCATAGACCAACTTAGGCCAAAAGCCTAAGCTTGGGGGAGTACGTATTTCTCACCGACATTACACTTATGTTCACACACACTCATTGCTAGATGTCGGTTCTCATACTTTTTCACTGTAATATCCATGCTAGTTTATTTTCTTTTTCCTGCTTTCTTCTTGTGTGTTTGCTAAACCTTAAGAGAAACCAAAAAATTAGTAGTAGTTTATTTTTCTGCTGTAGTAGTAATAATTAAAAAGAAAACCCAAAAATATTTCCCGCTCTTCTTTTGCTTGTTGGGAGATTTCCCGTGTAAATAGTTTTATTTATTTTCTTTTCTTTGGGGGTCAGTAGGAGAAGACCATAATTAAATTGTTGAAGTGGCTCTTATATGCATTATTGTTGATTTAACCAAGAGCCCATATTGCCTTGTCTTCTCCTGTTTATTGAATACTCACAGATTCCAACTTAGTCCAATGCACGTACACTCTTATTATTATTCACACCGTTCGGTCGTGCAAGTGAAAGACAATTATGATGATATATGATGGACTGACTGAGATGAGAAAAGCTGGTATGAACTTGACCTCTTTTGTTTTTGTAAATATGATGAGTCCCTCGTTCTTGATTCATCTTATTATGAATAAACATGTTTGCAATGACAATTAGAGATCATAGTTGCTTGTGCCATGCTTGATTAGCTATGAGTTATAATGATTTACCTTGTGTGCCAACATGCTATTGCGATGATTATGATGTGGTATGATGGGGTGGTATCCTCCTTTGAATGATTTAAGTGACTTGACTTGGCACATGTTCACGCATGTAGTTGAAACAAAATCAACATAGCCTTCATGATATTTATGTTCATGGTGGATTATATCCTACTCATGCTTGCATCCAATGTTTATTAATTTTAATGCATGTACATGGCTGTTGTCGCTCTCTAGTTGGTCGCTTCCCAGTCTTTTGCTAGCCTTCACTTGTACTAAGAGGGAATACTGCTTGTGCATCCAATCCCTTAAACCCCAAAGTTATTCCAGATGAGTTCACCGTACCTTCCTATATGCGGTATCTACCTGCCGTTCCAAGTAAATTTGTATGTGCGAAACTCTAAACCTTCAAATAAACATTCTGTTTTGTATGCTCGAATAGCTCATGTATCAACCAAGGCTGTCCTTATCTTCCGTGTTAGGCGGGTTATTCTCAAGAGGAGTGGACTCCGCTCCTCACTCACGAGAAAATGGCTGGTCACCGGGATGCCTAGTCCCATGCTTTATGCAAACTAAATCAATATTAATTGCAAACAAAACTCCCCCTCGGACCAGATGTATGTTGGAGGCACTCGTTGTTTCGAGCAAGCCATGGATTGATGCTTGTTGGTGGAGGGGAAGTATAAACTTTACCATTCTGTTTGGGAACCGCCTATAATGTGTTTAGCATGGAAGATATCGCCATCTCTTAGTTGTCACGTTGACAATGAAAGTATATCGCTCAAAATACAATTTATCTCTATTTCAAAACCGAGCTCTGGCACCTCTATAAATCTCTGCTTCCCTCTGCGAAGGGCCTATCCATTTACTTTTATGTTGAGTCATTATCCTCTTATTAAAAAGCACTAGCTGGAGAGCACAGCCGTCATTTGCATTCATCACTGTTAATTTATATTGGGTGTGACTATGATTGGATCTCTTTTACCATGAATTACAATGTCTAGTCAATCCTTGATCTTTAAAGGTGCTCTGCATTTATGTTTTGCGGTCTCAGAAAGGGCTAGCGAGATACCATCTTGTTATATCATATTATGATTGTTTTGAGAAAGTGTTGTCGTCCGAGATTAATTATTATGGCTTGCTTGTTGATTATGCTATTTATATGAGTAATTATGAGACCTGAGAATTATTGCAAATGTGGTTAGTTATGATCTATGCCGAAAACTTGAATGCTGGTTTGACATAGTTACAACAACAAGAGCAAACAGAGTTTGTAAAAGTTTTTCTTTCTTTCTTTCTTTCAGTTTGTCAACTGAATTGCTTGAGGACAAGCAAGGGTTTAAGCTTGGGGGACTAACCCGTCGTATCTACTTTTCCAAACACTTTTGCCCTTGTTTTGGACTCTAACTTGTATGATTTGAATGGAACTAACCCGGACTGACGCTATTTTCAGCAGAATTGCCATGGTGTTGGTTTATGTGCAGAAAACAAATATTCTCGGAATGACCAGAAACTCCACGGAACATCTTAGAAAAAATAATAAAAAATCCTCGTCGAAGATGAAGACCAGGGGGCCCACACCCTTCTCACAAGGGTGGGGGGCGCCCCCCTAGGGCGCGCCCCCTACCTCGTGGGCCCCCTGGATGCCCTCCGACGCCAACTCCAACTCTATATATTTGCTTTCGGAGAGAAAAAAAAATCAGAGAGAAGAAATCATCGCGTTTTACGATACGGAGCCGCCACCAAGCCCTAAAACCTCTCGGGAGGGCTGATCTGCAGTCCGCTCGGGACTCCGGAGAGGGGGATTCGTCGCCGTCGTCATCATCAACCATCCTCCATCACCAATTTCATGATGCTCACCGCCGTGCGTGAGTAATTCCATCGTAGGCTTGCTGGACGGTGATGGGTTGGACGAGATTTATCATGTAATCTAGTTAGTTTTGTTAGGGTTGATCCCTAGTATCCATTATGTTCTGAGATTGATGTTGCTATGACTTTGCTATGCTTAATGCTTGTCACTAGGGTCCGAGTGCCATGATTTCAGATCTGAACCTATTATGTTTTCATGAATATATGTGAGTTCTTGATCCTATCTTGCAAGTCTATAGTCACCTACTATGTGTTATGATCCGGCAACCCCGAAGTGACAATAATCGGGACCACTCCCGGTGATGACCATAGTTTGAGGACTTCATGTATTCATTATGTGCTAATGCTTTGTTCCGGTTCTCTATTAAAAGGAGGCCTTAATATCCCTTAGTTTCCAATAGGACCCCGCTGCCACGGGAGGGTAGGAAAAAAGATGTCATGCAAGTTCTTTTCCATAAGCACGTATGACTATTTCCGAATACATGCCTACATTACATTGATGAATTGGAGCTAGTTCTGTGTCACCCTATGTTATGACTGTTACATGATGAACCACATCCGGCATAATTATCCATCACTGATCCGGTGCCTACGAGTTTTTCGTATACTGGTTTACGCTTATTTACTTTCCCGCTGCTACTGTTACAATCACTACAAAATACCAAAAACATTACTTTTGTTGTCTTTACTTTTGTTGCCGCTACCACCACGATCATATTACTTTGCTACTAAACACTTTGCTGCAGATACTAAGTTTCCAGGTGTGGTTGAATTGAAAACTCACCTGCTAATACTTGAGAATATTCTTTGGCTCCCTTGTGTCGAATCAATAAATTTGGGTTGAATACTCTACCCTCGAAAGCTGTTGCGATCCCCTATACTTGTGGGTTATCAACCGTCTATTCGAGGGAGATTGGACAAGATGGAGACGATCCATGCAGACGCGCTGCCCCAACTCTTCTTTCGTGGCTCGGCCCTGCGTGTCTAGTGGTAACGATCTGTGATCCATCTCCCGTAGCATGTTCTTGGTTGTTCTGAGAGTAGGAAAATTTTAATTTGTAGTCGACACACCCTACCGTAGAACCCAACAGGATTATGTTTTGTTCTGGTCAGGTGCATGGCAGCTGGATGGTTCTACTATGCCTTTGAGACAATGACTACCACAGCTGTTTTCTTATGTTCCGGATGATAAGATCTCTGTGTTTGATTTTATTGACAGTCAGAACAGTGCCTCTTTTTTTCTAACTGCCTATCTCCCAACAAGCTGCATCTTAATTGGACTCCCTCATTTTCTGGGTTGACAATTTGCAAAGGGACCCATATGCTAATGATGTTTGGTCCTGGGTTGGATCTTCTGGAGCCTACATGTCAAAGAGCTACTATAACATTAGGCATTCTCACCTGCCCACTATTGAGCCTTGCAAATGGTTATGGAGCAGTAGATGCACGCTGAAAATCAAGGTTTTCACTTGGTTGTTATTCTTTGACAGACTTAACACTAAAGACCTGCTTGTGAGAAGGCACTAGCGTGCTGTCGAGGATGATAGTCTTTGTGTTTTATGCCACCAACACACATATGAGCGACTGCACTTGTTCTTTTCTTGTAACTTCAGTGCCAGAATTTGGAACTATCTTCAGATTGACTGGTCTGGTGGCTCCAATGTTCATTAGTGCATCACTTTGGCCAGGAAGAGATTTGCCAAAAGTTTCTTCTTTGAGGTGGTTTTCACAACTGCTTGGAATATATGGATTCTCAGGAATGGCAAGACCTTCAAAGGGGAAAGAGCTACTTTCAGTGCTTGGCGTTGTAAATTTTGTTGGGGAACGTAATTTCAAAAAAAATCCGACGATCACGCAAGATCTATCTAGGAGAAGCATAGCAACGAGTGGGGAGAGTGTGTCCGGGTACCCTCGTAGACCGAAAGCGGAAGCGTTTAGTAACGCGGTTGATGTAGTCGAACGTCTTCGCGATTCAACCGATCCAAGCACCGAACGTATGGCACCTCCGTGTTCAGCACATGTTCAACACAATGACGTCCCTCGAGCTCTTGATCCAGTTGAGGATGAGGGAGAGTTCTGTCAGCACGACGGCGTGGCGACGGTGATGATGAAGTTACCGGCGCAAGGCTTCGCCTAAGAACTACGACGATATGACCGAGGTGTGTAACTGTGGAGGGGGGAACCGCACATGGCTAAGAGAAGACTTGGTGTGTATTTGGGGTGCCCCCTCCCACGTATATAAAGGAGGGGGTAGAGGAGGCCGGCCCAAGGGGGGCGCGCCAAGGGGGGAGTTCTACTTGGACTCCCGGTCCAAGTAGGATTCGCCCCCCCTTTCCTATTCCATGAAGGGGGAGAGAGGGAAGGAGGAAGATGGGAGAAGGAAAGACGGGGGCACCGCCCCCTCCTAGTCCAATTCAGACCAGCCATGGGGGGGGGCGACCACCCCTTGAGGCCCTTCTCTCCTTTCCACTAAAGCCCATTAATGCCCACTACTTCCCTGGGGGGTTCCGGTAACCTCCCGGTACTCTGAAAAATACCCGAAACACTTTGGAACCATTCCAGTGTCCGAATATGACCTTCTAATATGTCTATCTTTAACTCTCGACCATTTCGAGACTCCTCGTCATATCCGTGATCTCATCCAGGACTCCGAACAACTTCAGTCATCAAATCACATAACCCATAATACAAATCGTCATCGAACGTTAAGCATGTGGACCCTACGGGTTCGAGATCTATGTAGACATAACCGAGACACATCTCCGGTCAATAGCCAATAGCAGAACCTGGATGCTCATATTGGCTCCTACATATTCTACGAAGATCTTTATCAGTCCAACCGCATAATGATAACCCACAAGTATAGGGGATCGCAATAGTTTTCTAGGGTAGAGTATTCAACCGAAATTTATTGGTTCGACACAAGGGGAGCCAAAGAATATTCTCAAGTATTAGCAGTTGTCAATTCAACCACACTTGAAAGACTTAATATCTGCAGTAAAGTATTTAGTAGCAAAGTAGTATGGAAGTAACGGTAAGGGTGGCAAAAGTAACAGTCACAGTTTTTGTAGCAACCATAACAGGGCAACAGAAAAGTAACTAAGCAAAGATCAATATGTGAAAAGATCGTAGGCAATGGATCAATGATGGATAATTATGTCGGATGCGATTCCTCATGCAACAGTTATAACATAGGGTGACACAGAACTAGCTCTAGTTCCTCAATGTAATGTAGGCATGTATTCCAAATATAGTCATACGTGCTTATGGAAAAGAACTTGCATCACATCTTTTGTCCTACCCTCCCGTGGCAGTGGGGTCCTATTGGAAACTAAGGGATATTAAGGCCTCCTTTTAATAGAGTACCGGACCAAAGCATTAACACTTAGTGAATACATGAACTCCTCAAACTACGGTCATCACCGGGAGTGGTCCCGATTATTGTCACTTCAGGGTTGCCGGATCATAACACATAGTAGGTGACTATTGACTTGGAAGCTCGGATCAAGAACTCACTTATATTCATGAAAACATAATAGGTTCAGATCTGAAATCATGGCACTCGGGCCCTAGTGACAAGTATTAAGCATAGCAAAGTCATAGCAACATCAATCTTAGAACATAATGGATACTAGGGATCAAACCCTAACAAAACTAACTCGATTACATGGTAAATCTCATCCAACCCATCACCATCCAGCAAGCCTACGATGGGATTACTCACACACGACGGTGAGCATCATGAAATTGGTGATGGAGGATGGTTGATGATGATGATGATGATGGAGACGGATTCCCCTCTCCGGAGCCCCAAACGGACTCCAGCTCAGCTCTCCCGAGGAATATTAGGGCTTGGCGGCGGCTCCATATCGTAAAACGTGATGAATCCTTCTCTCTGATTTTTTCCTCCCCAAAAGTGAATATATGGAGTTGGGGTTGAGGTCAGTGGAGTCTAGGGGGCCCACGAGGCAGGGGCATGCCCTGCACCCTCATGGACAGGGTGTGGGCCCCCTGATGCCGATTCTTTCGCCAATATTTTTCATTAATTCCAAAACGTGTCTCCGTGGATTTTCAAGTCATTCCGAGAACTTTTATTTATGCACAAAAATAACACCATGGCAGTTCTGCTGAAAACAGCTTCTGTCCGGGTTAGTTCCATTCAAATCATGCAAGTTAGAGTCCAAAACAAGGGCAAAAGTGTTTGGAAAAGTAGATACGTTGGAGACGTATCACATAACAACATACGTCATTCCCATTGTCATCGGTATGTTACTTGCCCGAGATTCGATCGTTGGTATCATCATACCTTGTTCAATCTCGTTACTGGCAAGTCTCTTTACTCGTTCCATAATGCATCATCCCACAACTAACTCATTAGTCACATTGCTTGCAAGGCTTATAGTGATGTGCATTACCGAGAGGGCCCAAAGATACCTCTCCGATACACAAAGTGACAAATCCTAATCTCGATCTATGCCAACCCAACAAACACCTTCGGAGACACCTGTAGAGCATCTTTATAATCACCCAGTTATGTTGTGACGTTTGATAGCACACAAGGTGTTCCTCCGGTATTTGGGAGTTGCATAATCTCATAGTCAGAGGAATATGTATAAGTCATGAAGAAAGGAATATCAATAAAACTTAATGATCATTATGCTAAGCTAACGAATGGGTCTTGTCCATCACATCATTCCCTAATGATGTGATCCCTTTCATCAACTGACAACATATGTCTATGGTCAGGAAACTTAACCATCTTTGATTAACGAGTTAGTCAAGTAGAGGCATACTAGGGACACTCTGTTTGTCTATGTATTCACACATGTACTAAGTTTCCGGTTAATACAATTCTAGCATGAATAATAAACATTTATCATGATATAAGGAAATATAAATAAAAACTTTATTATTGCCTCTACGGCATATTTCCTTCAGTCTCCCACTTGCACTAGAGTCAATAATCTAGTTCACATCGCCATGTGATTTAACACCAATAGTTCACATCGTCATGTGATTTAACACTATATAGTTCACATCATCATGTGACCGACACCCAAAGGGTTTACTAGAGTTAACAATCTAGGTCACATCGCCATGTGATTAACACCCAAAGGTTAGTAAGGTGAGATCATGTTTGCCACATTTAGAGCCGTATGTATTTTGCAAATTTTCTATGTCTACAATGTTGTGCATGGAGAAACTCTAGCTAATTGCTCCCACTTTCAATATGTATCTAGATTAATACTCAGAGTCATCCAGATCGGTGTAAAAGATTGTATCGACGTAACTCTTTATGACCTCCATAACCGACAAATATCTCCTTAGTCTTCTAAGGATAATTTTGACCGCTGTCCAGTGATCCACTCCTGGATCAATATCGTACCCCCTTTCCAAACTCATGGCAAGGTACACAATAGGTTTGGTGCACAACATAGCATACTTTATAGAACATATGACTAAGGCATAGGGAATGACTTTCATTCTCTTTCTATTTTCTGTCGTGGTTGTGTTTTGAGTCTTACTCAACTTTACACCTTGCAGTTCAGGCAAAAACTCCTTCTTTGACTGTTCTATTTTGAATTACTTCAAAATCTTGTCAAGGTATGTACTCATTGAAAAAAAAATATCAAGTGTCTTGATCTATCTCTATAGATCTTGATGCTCAATATGTAAGAAGCTTTACCGAGGTCTTTCTTTGAAAAACTCCTTTCAAACACCCCTTTATGCTTTCCAGAAAATTCTACATCATTTCCGATCAACAATATGTCATTCACATACTTATCAGAAAGGCTGTAGTGCTCCCACTCAGTTTCTTGTAAATACAGGCTTCACCGCAAGTCTGTATAAAATTATATGCTTTGATCAACTCATCAAAGCGTATATTCCAACTCCGAGATACTTGCACCAGTCCATAGATGGATCGCTGGAGATTGCATACTTTGTTAGCAGCTTTAGGATCGACAAAACTTTCTGGTTGCATCATATACAACTCTTCTTTAAGAAATCCATTAAGGAATGCAGTTTTGACATCCATTTGCCAGATTTCATAAAATGTGGCAATTGCTAACATGATTTGGATAGACTTAAGCATTGCTACGAGTGAGAAAATCTCATCGTAGTCAACTCCTTGAACTTGCCAAAAACCTTTTGCAACAAGTCAAGCTTTGTAGATAGTAACACTACCATCAGCGTCCGTCTTCCTCTTGAAGATCCATTTATTATTAATGGCTTGCTGATCATCGGGCAAGTCCACCAAAGTCCATACTTTGTTCTCATACATGGATCCTATCTCAGATTTCATGGCCTCAAGCCATTTATCGAAATCTGGGCTCGTCACCACTTCCTCATAGTTCATAGGTTCGTCATGGTCTAGTAACATGACTTCTAGAATAGGATTACGATACCACTCTAGTGCGGATCGTACTCTGGTTGACCTACGAGGTTCAGTAGTAACTTGATTTGAAGTTTCATGATCATCATCATTAGCTTCCCCACTAATTGGTGTAGGAATCACTGGAACTGATTTATGTGATGAACTACTTTCCAATAAGGGAGAAGGTACAATTACCTCATCAAGTTCTACTTTCCTCCCACTCACTTCTTTCGAGAGAAACTCCTTCTCTAGAAAGGATCCATTCTTAGCAATGAATATCTTGCCTTCGGATCTATGATAGAAGGTATACCCAACCGTCTCCTTTGGGTATCCTATGAAGAAACATTTCTCTGATTTGGGCTCGAGCTTATCAGGTTGAAGCTTTTTCACATAAGCATCGCAGCCCCAAACTTTAAGAAACGACAGCTTTGGTTTCTTGCCAAACCATAGTTCATACGGTGTCGTCTCAACAGATTTAGATGGTGCCCTATTTAACATGAATGCAGCTATCTCTAATGCATAATCCCAAAATGATAGTGGCAAATTGGTAAGAGACATCGTGGATCGCACCATATCTAATAAAGTACGGTTATGACGTTCGGACACACCATTACGCCGTGGTGTTCCAGGTGGCGTGAGTTGTGAAACTTATTCCACATTGTTTTAGATGAAGGCCAAACTCGTAACTCAAATATTCGCCTCCGCGATCAGATCGTAGAAACTTTATTTTCTTGTTACGATGATTCTCCACTTCACTCTGAAATTCTTTGAACCTTTTCAAATGTCTCATACTTATGTTTCATCAAGTAGACATACCCATATCTGCTCAAATCATCTGTGAAGGTCAGAAAATAACGATACCTGCCGTGAGCCTCTACACTCATCGGACCACATACATTAGTATCTATTATTTCCAATACATCAGTTTCTCACTCCATTGTTCCGAAGAACGGAGTCTTAGTCATCTTACCCATGAGGCATGGTTCGCAAGCATCAAGTGATTCCAAAAGCCCATCAGCATGGAGTTTCTTCATGCGCTTTACACCAATATGACCTAAACGGCAGTGCCGCAAATATGTTGCACTATTATTATCAACTTCGCATCTTTTGGCATCAATATTATGAATATGTGTATCATTATGATCGAGATTCAATAAACCATTTATATTAAGTGTATGTGCATAGAAGGTTTTATTCATGTAAACATAACAACAATTATTCTTTGACTTAAAATGAATAACCGTATTGCAATAAACATGATCCAATCATATACATGCTCAATGCTAACACCAAATAACATTTATTTTGGTCCAACGCTAATCTCAAAGGTAGAGGGAGTGTGCGATGGTGATCTTATCAACCTTGGAATCATTTCCAACACACATCGTCACTTCACCCATAACTAGTCTCTGTTCATTCTACAACTCCTGTTTTTAGTTACTAATCATAGCAACTGAACCGGTATCAAATACCCAGGGGTTACTATGGACACTAGTAAAATACACATCAATAACATGTATATCACATATACCTTTGTTCACTTTGCCATCCTTCTTATCCGCCAAGGTTTTTGGGGTAGTTCCGCTTCCAGTGACCATTTCCTTTGCAGTAGAAGCACTCAGTTTCAGGCTTGGGTTCAACTTTGGGCTTATTCACGGGGGTGAAAACTTGCTTGCCATTCTTCTTGAAGTTCCCTTTCTTTCCTTTTGCCCTTTTTCTTGAAACTAGTGGTCTTGTTAACCATCAACACTTGATGCTCTTTCTTGATTTCTACCTTCGCCGATTTCAACATCGCAAAGAGCTCGGGAATCATTTCGTCATCCCTTGCATATTATAGTTCATCATGAAGTTCTAGTAGCTTGGTGATAGCGACTAGAGAACTTTATCAATCACTATTTTATTAGGAAGATTAACTCCCACTTGATTCAAGCGATTGTAGTACTCAGACATTCTGAGCACATGCTCATTGGTTGAGCTATTCTCCTCCATCTTGTAGGAAAAATACTTATCAGAGGTCTCATACCTCTCGACTCAGGCATGAGTCTGAAATACCAATTTCAGATCTTGGAACATCTTATATGTCCGTGGCTTTCAAAACATTTTTGAAGTCGTGGTTCTAAGCCGTAAAGCATGGTGCACTAAACTATCAAGCAGTCATCATACCGAGCTTCCCAAACGTTCATAACATCTGCATCTGCTCCTGCAATAGGCCCGTCACCTAGCAGTGCATCAAGGACATAATTCTTCTGTGCAGCAATGAGGATAGTCCTTAGATCACAGACACAGTCCGCCTCATTGCTACTATCATCTTTCAACTTATTTTTCTCTAGGAACATATCAAAAAATAAACGGGGAGCTACATCGCAAGCTATTGATCTACAACATAGATATGCAAATACTATCATGACTAAGTTCATGATAAATTAAAGTTCAATTAATCATATTACTTAAGAACTCCCACTTAGATAGATATCCCTCTAGTCATCTAAATGATCACGTGATCCATATCAACTAAACCATGTCCGATCATCACGTGAGATGGAGTAGTTTTCAATGGTGAATATCTCTATGTTGATCATATCTACTATATGATTCATGTTCGACCTTTCGGTCTTAGTGTTTCGAGTCCATATCTGCATATGCTAGGCTCGTCAAGTTTAACCCGAGTATTCCGTGTGTGCAAAACTATCTTGCACCCATTGTATGTGAACGTAGAGCTTATCACACCCGACACGTGGTGTCTCGGTACGATGAACTATCGCAACGGTGCATACTCAGGGAGAACATTTATACCTTGAAATTTAGTGAGGGATCATCTTACAATGCTACCGCCAAACTAAGCAAAATAAGACGCATAAAGGATAAACATCACATGCAATCAAAATATGTCACATGATATGGACATCATCATCTTGTGTCTTTGATCTCCATCTCCAAAGCACCATCATGATCTCCATCGTCACCGGCATGACACCATGATCTCTATCAACGTGTCGTCACATGGTCGTCTCGCCAACTATTGCTATCGCATAGCAATAAAGTAAAGCAATTATATGGCGCTTGCATCTTATACAATAAAGCGACAACCATAAGGCTCCTGCCAGTTGCCTATAACTTCTACAAAACATGATCATCGCATACAACAATTTATATCTCATCACGTCTTCACCATATCAAATCATAGCATGCCCTGCAAAAACAAGTTAGACGTCCTCTAGTTTGTTGTTGCAAGTTTTACGTGGCTGCTACGGGCTTCTAGCAAGAACCGTTCTTACCTACGCATCAAAAACCACAGCGATTTTTCATCAGGTGTGCTATTTTAACATTCAACAAGGACCGGCCATAGTCAAACTCGATTCAACTAAAGTTGGAGAAATAGACACCCGCCAGCCATGCACTTGTGTGTGAAGCACGTCGGCAGAACCAGTCTCATGAACGCGGTCATGTAATGTCGGTCCGGGCCGCTTCATCCAACAATACCGCTGAATCAAAGTAAGATGTTGGTGGTAAGAAGTATGACTATTATCTCCCACAACTCATTGTGTTCTACTCGTTCATATAACATCTACGCATAGACCTGGCTCGAATGCCACTATTGGGGAACGTAGTATTTCAAAACAATTCCTATGATCACGCAAGATCTATCTAGGAGAAGCATAGCAACGAGCGGGAAGAGTGTGTCCATGTACCCTCGTAGACCGAAAGTGAAAGCGTTTAGTAACGCGGTTGATGTAGTCGAACCTCTTCGCGATTCAACCGATCCAAGCACCGAACGTATGGCACCTCTGTGTTCAGCACACATTTAGCACGATGACGTCCCTCGAGCTCTTGATCCAATTGAGGATGAGGGAGAGTCCTTCCGGCACAATGGCATGGCGACGTTGATGATGAAGTTACCAGCACAGGGCTTCGCCTAAGCACTATGATGATATGACCGAGGTGTGTAATTGTGGAGGGGGCACCACACACGGCTAAGAAAAGACTTGGTGTGTCTTTGGGGTGCCCCCTCCCACATATATAAAGGGAGGGGGAAGAGGAGGCCGGCCCAAGGGGGGCGCGCCAAGGGGGGGAGTCCTACTTGGACTCCCGGTCCAAGTAGGATTCGCCCCCCTTTCCTAATCCAACAAGGGGGAGAGAGGGAAGGAGGAAGAGGGGAGAAGGAAAGAGGGGGGCGCCGCCCCCTCCTAGTCCAATTTGTACCAGCCATGGGCGGGGGGGCACCCCTTGAGGCCCTTCTCTCCTTTCCACTAAAGCCCATTAAGGCCCACTACTTCCCCGAGGGGTTCCGGTAACTTCCCGGTACTCCGAAAAATACCCGAAACACTTCAAAACCATTCCGGTGTCCGAATATAACCTTCCAATATATCGATCTTTACCTCTCGACCATTTCGAGACTCCTCGTCATGTCCATGATCTCATCCGGGACTGCGAACAACTTTGGTCATCAAATCACATAACTCATAATACAAATCGTCATCGAACATTAAGCATGCGGACCCTACGGATTCAAGAACTATGTAGACATGACCGAGACACATCTCCGGTCAATAACCAATAGCAGAACCTAGATGCTCATATTGGCTCCTACATATTCTACGAAGATCTTTATCGGTCAAACCACATAACAACATACATCATTCCCTTTGTCATCGGTATGTTACTTGCCCGAGATTCGATCATCGGTATCATCATACCTAGTTCAATCTCGTTACCGACAAGTCTCTATACTCATTCCGTAATGCATCATCCCTCAAATAACTCATTAGTCACATTGCTTGCAAGGCTTATAGTGATGTGCATTACCGAGAGGGCCCAGAGATACCTCTTCGATACAGAGAGTGACATATCCTAATCTCGATCTATGCCAACCCAACAAACACCTTTGGAGACACCTGTAGAGCATCTTTATAATCACCCAGTTACGTTTTGACGTTTGATAGCACACAAGGTGTTCCTCTGGTATTCGGGAGTTGCATAATCTCATAGTCAAAGGAATATGTATAAGTCATGAAGAAAGCAATAGCAATAAAACTTAACGATCATTATGCTAAGCTAATGGATGGGTCTTGTCCATCACATCATTCCCAAATGATGTGATCCCGTTCATCAAATGACAACACAAGTCTATGGTCAGGAAACTTAACCATCTTTGATTAACGAGCTAGTCAAGTAGAGGCATACTAGGGACACTCTGTTTGTCTATGTATTCACATATGTACTAAGTTTCCGGTTAATACAATTCTAGCATGAATAATAAACATTTATCATGATATAAGGAAATATAAATAGCTACTTTATTATTGCCTCTAGGGCATATTTCCTTCAAATTTGTACATGATTTAACTTTGCTATCTCATAGGGTCAAGTTTCATATTAGACCTCACCTTTTAAAATGGTTGGTGAGGCTCCACTCAGCTATGTAATAGATAGGTAGGTTTAGGTGAGTTTGGACTCTCTAACTCTTCTCTTCTTAGCCTTACTTTTGTATACCTAACTTGTATTGGAATTTCTTTGTTCTTAATAAAGGACTGTGGGGCTGTGCCCTGTAGTAGTTAGTAAAAAACTTATTAACCCAGAGCCCAGTGCCAGTTTATGTTTTTCCTTGTTTTTGAGTTTTACAGAAAAGGAATATCAAACGGAGTCCAAACGGAATAAAACTTTACGATGAGTTTTCTTGGACCAGAAGACACATGTAGGACTTGAGGAGGAAGTCAGAAAAGTCCCGAGGACTCCACAAGACCTCAGGGCGCGCCCTAGGGGGCTGGCTTGTGTGCCCCCCGGGAGTCCTCCTACCCTAATTCTTGGCCTATAAATTTAGAAATATTCCCATGACCAGAAGCGTCCACCAAAACACTTTTCCGCCGCCGTAACCTTCTGTACCCGTGAGATCCCATCTTGGGATCTTTTTCGGCACCCTACCAGAGGGGGATTTGATCACAGAGGGCTTCTACCAACTCTATTGCCCTTCTGATGAAGCGCGAGTAGTTTACCACAGACCTATGGGTCCATGGCAAGTAGCTAGATGGCTTCTTCTCTCTCTTTGATCCTCAATACCAAGTTGTGTTTGTCGAGATCTGATGAATTGTAGATTTATGATCAGATTATCTATGAATATTATTTGAATCTTATCTGAATTCTTATATGCATGATTTGATATCTTTGTATTTCTCTTTGAATTATCTATTTGGTTTGGCCAACTAGATTGGTTCTTGCAATGGGAGAGGTGCTTAGTTTTGGGTTCAATCTTGTGGTGTCCTCACCTAGTGAAAAAGTAGGGGTAGCGAGGCACGTATTTGAATTTTTGCCATCAAGGGTAAAATGATGGGGTTTTCATCATATTGCTTGAGTTTATCCCTCTACATCATGTCATCTTACACTGGTGCGCGTCGGTGCTATACAAACCGTTTTTAACCCCTTTCCACGACGACATTTGGAACCGTCGCCAAGTGAGTGTGGGCAATAGGGGGGTCCTTCCCACACGACCAAGAAACCGTCGAGGATAGGGACCCTTGATGCATATAGTTGTTCCTATATAACCGTTTTTGATACCTCGAATATCCCAAACACTTCATCCTTGCTACTCGTTTGTGCTCGCATTGCCATCGCAGTCGGAGTTTTATGGTTTTACCTAAAACTAGGCAGATTCCAGGCACTGGAGCTTTCCATGCAGATTCCAAGCATGGGAGTTTTACAATGCCTGGCACATCACAAATAGTTCAGGATTATAAACCGTGTACGATAAGTAGATAATCACACACATTTAGTTTTCCCGCACCATATGTGATAGTGTCTGACATCACACACGCTTTGCAAACGGCAACTGTGTGCATGGTTGCACACGTTTCCTCTCTATGAACCGTCTCGGATTATGGTGTATATCGCAAACGTTTGTGTTTTACCAACCGTGTGTGCCATAATGACCTGCACAACATAATTTCGTCCTAATTTAATTGTTGCTATTTAAAATTGTACCTAATTTAAACTTGAAAGTAGGCTATAGCTTTATTCATATCCATCAGGTTCAAACAACCAATGCATTATTCGATTCACAGGTACATATGTTTTAGAATTACATAAGCACCAAATAAAGAATGATGAACCAGGGTTCTATACTTGTACTATTACAGATGGTAAAGAAAGAGGCGAAAGACATTCCGGTTGTTGAACAAGGTGAAGCGGAATGGCCCTATTGTGCTCTCCTGGATGCAGAAGGCATGCAAGAATCTAGTCCAACCCCTTGTGATGGCCGGCCGCCAATCATGTAGTTTGAGTGGTAATCTTGAGTAAACTGCTTCAGGATCCACTACAAAAGAAAAAAGATTTAGATATTGTCATCTAACACAACTCATTACGGGTAGTAAAAAGAAGGCTACAGGGTTCTTACTTACCATCCCGCAGTTCACTGTTGTCTTGCATAAAGTGTAAACAAGTAGTTCGATTGACATCTTTTGACCCATTTTAATAACAACCTTTAGCAGTTTCCTCACTTGATCCTGGTTCATGAATATCTCATTGCCCCATATGTAGAGAGGGTCAAAGTGTGGATCTTTGGCAATGATATATGTGCCTAAAAGCACCAAGTTAGTATTAGAAGCTAAACAACAATTGAAAAATGATGTAGTACAACACTCCCTCCATCCCATTAAATAAGATTTTATTAAATGTATATCTAGACATCATCAGAAATTTAAGGTAACACTCTTCCTTGTTGCTATGTAGCCCGGGATTGCATATTTAGTCATTCAGTACAATGCATGTTGCTAAACAACAATTGAAAAATGAAAAGGCATGTTTACTGTAATATCCTTAACATCAACCAAATATCATAATTCATAGTGGTATTGTTGAAACTGTTATTGATGAAATTGAACTGCACAACAAATAGTTGCACATATAAAGCATCACATTGTGAAGAACTGAAATAAACAAGTCATAAGGACATCTCTAGGCGATCCTTAAAAAGTTAAAGGACTAAAACCCTTAGTGGGTATATATACTCTAGCTATTTTTGGCCTTTTCTAGTCGATCCCCTAAACTTAAGGTTGTAAACTTCAATTTGATCAAGTTCAAAGCAGGTTCAACCGAAAGTAGCATGCATTCAAACATAAACATAGATAGTTTTGCATAACCGAACATAAAACATAAATTTAAACTAACCTAAACTACTTTCGGTAGAAGTAGAGGTCGAGCCAATCCTTCCTCGTCATGTACGGTGTGCCGCGAGCCAGGTCTGGGCCGGTACCGTCATCGGGGTCATTGGGGAAGGCACTCCTCCACTCGTCGACGTCGATCTCCTCATCCTCGGAGCACACCTCAACACCCTCCGCGCCGCCATCGCCGCCGCCTTCGACCTCGTCATAGGAGGAGAGCGCGATAACCTTGCCGCCCTCCGCGCCGCCGTCCTCGTCTCCTTCAACCTCGTCATCGGAGGAGAGCGTGATAACCTCGCCACCCTCTGCGCCGGCAAAGATCGCCCGGTTTACCTCCATGAACTCTGGGTGCTGCCGGTGGAGCTCTTGCATGTAGGCATCGTCGGCGGCCTCGGCCTCGTTGCGCTCCCATGCCTTGCAGTCCTCCTGTGCCATAGCCAAGCTCACCACCCCTGGCTCTGGAGGAACGAGGTCGATCGGACGTGTGCCAAAGGGGAAATTGAGCTTAGCCGCCGCGCCATGGTAGCGGACCTGCCAGTAGCATACTCCATGGCCGCGAGCTCGGCCGTGTGGAAGCTACCAAGCCACCGGCGGGTGTGGGTCTCTCGATTTGTAATCTCAGCGACCCACGTCCCTCACTACAGCTGCCGGACCCTAAGGTAGGACCTCGTCGGCTGCCGGGTCTGGGGGAGGATTTCCCCGAACAGGCGTAGGGGCGCGGCGGTGGGCGGATCGGGCGACCGGCGACGGCAGATCGGGCCCGCAGAGGATGACGGGGACACCTCGGCGGCCACCTCGCTGGCGTCGGGCGAAAAGGCCGCGATAAACCACTTTTTGGCCATTGGCTCCTCGAGCTCCCCGACACAAAGGCAGAGGTTGAGGATGGAGGCGCCGGCAATGGCGGTGACCTTCCAGTGGTTTTGAGGGGGGGGTAAGGCTATGTTTGAGGAAATACTACGGCAATTGAAAATTTTACTAGGCGGGAGTAACAAGGCGGGGCTACTGAAAATTTGGATCAAGGGTGAGCAGATATTTTTGAGATTGCAAGGGATGCAGAGGCAGGAGTCAAATGTCGGGGCTACTAAAATTTTGAATCAAGGGACTGAAGCAGAGCGGGAGTTTTTGGGGAGCGAGCTAGTGTGCTTGACACGTCGGCCGTGGACTGTAGCCGACGCGCCTTCTCGTGTAAGCCATAGGCGTACTATACACCGATGGTGCTCCAAGTTATTTTGTACTACATCTCAGACGGTTGGTGATAATAAACTGTGTGGGATCTACTTAATTTGAATTACATAATGGGGTCACAACGGCAATGGATGCTGTTTGAATTGATATACCTTTTATCTACATTGAACATGCAACTATATGTGTGTCGTAAAAGAATTCGAATTATTCAGGGTTCGTTTGGACATTTTATACATTAAACTAGTTTTCTAGCCATTTCAGGTGCACAATTCAAAATTAAACTACATGCACATGCTCCGGTGCATATAAATTGGTTGAAAAATCAAATCTGTGTCCTTCAGTGAATGCTTAGGTCCCATGCAAGAAATGGGAATGCATTTTTTGGGGTTCGTTTGGCCTTTTTATGCATTAACTGGGTTTTCTAGGCATTTTATGTGCATAATTCAAATTTGAACTACAAGCACATGCTCCAATGCACCAAAGTTGGTTGAAAAATGACATGTGTGTCCTTGGGTGCATGCTTAGTTCCCATGCAAGAGATGGGAATGAATTTCAAACACTAGGGTACTGTTGATTGCTGGCAAAACATTGATATACTTGGTTTTTAAATTCTAATAAATCCAAAACTCGTCTGAAATTCATGAAACTTGGCATGCTATCATGGAGCGGCATCAACATGCCGTAGTGAAAATTTTGTCCCATTTGGGGTAGGTTTGGGTACAAGCTTCTCACAAACCAGAGCTTCTCACAACAAGCGTGAGGGTTTCGGTAGGGAACGTGCCACCTTTGGGGACGAAACGATATCCGTTGCCTCTTATTGCTTTCAAAAAATTTCTAGTGTCAACATAGAACAACATGAGTGTTGTGTTTAATCTTGGAATTTCCAGGGTTCGTTTGGCCATTTTTATACATTGACTTGGTTTTCTAGGCATTTTATGTGCATAATTCAAATTTGAACTACAAGCACATGCTCCGGTGCACTAAAGTTGGTTGAAAAATCACATGTGTGTCCTTGGGTGAATTTCTAGGTCCCATGCAAGAGATGGGAATGAAATTCAAACACCAGGGCACCGTTTATTGCCGACAAAACGTTGAGATGCCTGGTTTTTTAAATTCTAGTAAATCCAAAACTCGTCTGAAATTCATGAAACTTGGCATGCTAGCATGGAGCGGCATCAACATGCCATGGTAAAAAATTTGTCCCATTTGGGCAGGTTTGGGCATAAACTTCTCACAAACCAGAGCTTCTCACAACAAGCATGATGGTTTCGATAGGGAACGTCCCACCTTTGGGGACGAAACGATATCCATTGCCTCTTATTGCTTTCAAATTTTATCTCATGTCAACATAGAACAACATGAGTGTTGTGTCAATTTTTGTGATTTTGGGGGGTTCGCTTGGACATTTTTATGCATTAACTGAGTTTTCAATGCATTTATGTGCATAATTCAAATTTGAACTACATGCACATGCTCCAGTGCATATAAATTGGTTGAAAAATCAAATCTGTGTCCTTGGGTGCATGCTTAGGTCCCATGCAAGAAATGGGAATGAATTTCAAACACCAGGGCGCCGTTGATTGCCGGCAAAATGTTGAGATGCCTGGTTTTTAAATTCTAGTAAATCCGAAACTCATCTGAAATTCATGAAACTTGGCATGCTATCATGGAGCAGCATCAACATGCCATGGTAAAAAATTTGTCGCATTTGGGGCAGGTTTGAGTATATGCTTCTCACAGACCAGAGCTTCGCACAACAAGCATGATGGTTTTGATATGGTTCATCCCACCTTTGGGGATGAAACGATATCCATTGCCTCTTATTGCTTTCAAATGTTTTCTCGTGTCAACATAGAACAACAAGAGTGTTGTGTCAATTTTTGTGATTTTTCGGGGTTCGTTTGGACATTTTTATGCATTAACTGAGTTTTAAATGCATTTATGTGCATAATTCAAATTTGAACTGCATGCACATGCTCCAGTGCATATAAATTGGTTGAAAAATCAAATCTGCATCCTTGGGTGCATGCTTAGGTCACATGCAAGAAATGGGAATGAATTTCAAACACCAGGGCATCGTTGATTGCCGGCAAAACATTGAGATGCCTGGTTTTTAAATTCTAGTAAATCTAAAACTCGTCTAAAATTCACGAAACTGGGCATGCTATCATGGAGCGGCATCAATATGTCGTGGTAAAAAAATTGTCCCATTTCGGGCAGGTTTGGGTATATGGTTCTCACAGACTAGACCTTCGCACAACAAGCATGATGGTTTCGATAGGGAACGTCCCACCTTTGGGGAAAAAACGATATCCATTGCCTCTTATTGCTTTCAAAATTTTCTCATGTCAACATGGAACAACAGGAGTGTTGTGTCAATTTTTGTGATTTTTCGGGGTTCTTTTGGACATTTTTATGCATTAACTGAGTTTTCAATGCATTTATGTGCATAATTCAAACTTGAACTACATGTGCATGCTCCAGTGCATATAAATTGGTTGAAAAATCAAATATGTGTCCTTGGGTGCATGCTTAGGTTACATGCAAGAAATGAGAATGAATTTCAAACACCAGGGCACCGTTGATTGTCGGCGAAACGTTGAGATGCCTGGTTTATAAATTCTAGTAAATCCAAAACTTGTCTGAAATTCATGAAACTCGGCATGCTATCATGGAGCGGCATCACATGCCATGGTAAAAAAATTGTCCCATTTGGGGCAGGTTTGGGTATATGCTTCTCACAGACCAGAGCTTCTCACAACAAGCATGATGGTTTCGATAGGGAATGTCCCACCTTTGGGGACGAAACGATATCCATTGCCTCTTATTGCTTTCAAATTCTTCCTCGTGTCAACATAGAACAACATGAGTGTTGTGTCAATTTTTGTGATTTTTCGGGGTTTGTTTGGACATTTTTATGCATTAACTAAGTTTTCAATGCATTTATGTGCATAATTCAAATTTGAACTACATGCACATGCTCCAGTGCATATAAATTGGTTGAAAAATAAAATATGTGTCCTTGGGTGCATGTTAGGTTCCATGCAAGAAATGGGAATGAATTTCAAACACCAGGGCACCATTGATTGCCGGAAAAACGTTGAGATGCCTGGTTTTTAAATTCTAGTAAATCCAAAACTCATCTGAAATTCATGAAACCTGGCGTGCTATCATGGAGTGGCATCAACATGCCATGGTGAAAAATTTGTCCCATTTGGGGCAGGTTTGGGTATATGCTTCTCACAGACCAGAGCTTCTCACAACAAGCATGATGGTGTCGATAGGGAACGTCCCACCTTTGGGGACGAAACAATATCCATTGCCTCCTATTGCTTTCAGATTTTTTTCTCGTGTCAACATAGAACAACAGGAGTGTTGTGTCAGTTGTTGTGATTTTTCGGGGTTCGTTTGGACATTTTTATGCATCAACTGAGTTTTCAATGCATTTATGTGCATAATTCAAATTTGAACTACATGCACATGCTCCAGTGCATATAAATTGGTTGAAAAATGAAATATGTGTCCTTGGGTGCATTCTTAGGTCCCTTGCAAGAAATGGGAATGAATTTCAAACACCAGGGCACCGTTGATTGCCGGCAAAATGTTGAGATACTTTGTTTTTAAATTCTAGTAAATCTAAAACTCGTCTGAAATTCATAAAAGTTGGCATGCTATCATGGAATGGCACCCGACATGTTATGGTATTTTTTGTGTCCATTTTGAGAGAAGGCACATTCGAATAACAGCCAACAAAGGCATTTTGAAAAAATAGCTGCCACTTTAATATCTCAAAAAGTTGTATAATTCAAACCGTGTGCGTTCTGTTAACCATGCGCGTGACACCATGTGTCTTCGTTTTAATGGCTATAGGAGGTGCCGTGCAGACAGCTGCTTGACCTTGACTGAACGGGAGGCGTGCGAGGGCAGTCCGGTGCGCAGGCTGACCGAGAGGCGCGCAAGCTGTCCTCCAATGCGCGGGCTCACCGGGAAGGGTGCGAGCTGTATGCTGCGCAGGCTCACTGGGAAGCGAGCCCTTTGACTTCCATGGCCGCCTGCCTTCCTCTCCATTAATGGCGCCCGAGCCATTGTTTAATATGGACGGCCTTATTGTTCGCCTCCCATTTCCCTCCCTCCCACAGTCCTCCACCAACGCCATGACGCAGAATGATCATCTGCCACTAGTCTTGAAGTTTGGTGAAGTCGACTCCGAGCCGTAGGAGATAGAAAATAAGGAGGAATGGGGCCTCATGGACATGGCCCAGAACGAGATGGTCATGGCGGTTGCTGCCCCCGCTCCCGTCCCAGCTCCCATCCCCGTGCCCGCGCCAGCGACCATCCCCGTAGCATTGACGGGCTGGTCACCGAGCACTATCGTTGAGCTGGAAGCCGCGGGCGTCAGCGAGGTATCCGCGGACCAGCGCGAGCTCATGTACATGCCAGCACCAGCGCTCGTGCCCGTGTCCGTGCGCACCCCTCCACCCACCATGGTGCTGGCCCCCATGCGTTTGGCTGCACCTGCCGCGCCCGTGCCCCTGCCCGTGCACGCCACTCTACCTACCGCGGCGCCGGTCCCCGTGTGTTTGGCTGCACCCTCCATGCCCGTACCCGTGCCCGTGCGCCCCCCTCAGTGGAATGGGACGCTGTCGTCGACTGCTACCTCTCAGCGGCGCCAGTTGCCGTCCCCCCGCGCTCCACCCGTCGATCGCGTGACGACATGATGTTTGATTTACAAGTGAAGTACATTTTGTGCTGCCTTGAAGACTTCAACAATGGCGTCCCGGAGGACGACAACAACAACGATGGCGCGGCACGCCGCCTCCGTTGCCGCCGGAAATAGTTCTTTTGGGGGTTTAATACTGTATCTCGAATTCTCCATCATATGAGTATAAATTTGTAGTGTGACCGAATGAAAGATATGGTTTGAACGAACTTGCACTTTTCTCTCTTAATGTACAGACTTATCAAAAAAAATTCTTTTGAAAGAAACGTCAATGGTTTTTAAATATAAAACACTCGTCGCAAACGTTTTAGTTAGAACAACCGTACGTAAACCGACAGCTTCCCCAGGAAGCCAAGCGAAAATGTGTCGAGCAGGATTTCTGCATCCCTTCAATGCAAACGGTTGTTTTGCATGACCCGTGTGCAACCACATAGAAACAATTGGGTAAGATTTGCATCTGTCATTTTGGATATGTTACCATTTGTCAAACTGGAAAGATTGACATTTGTTTACCTAGTAACATTGCCATTTGTCAACCTTGTAACACTGCGATTTGTCAAAATATGCAACTAAAAATCACTAGCACTATCTAATTTTTGCAACTAAATTACTAGCACTGTTCATATGGACACCACTAGCTGGCGTGAGTTGATGGACACATATGCAAATGTACCATTGATTACATACAACAAGTCATCAACCCACAACGACAACGAGGATACACATTGGATTATAGATCATTTCTAACAAAACATTCTAGTAAAGTAAAGTTTTTCTCACCAAAAAAATAACAAAGCGATGAAATGAAATTCAGCTCAACCACTCGTCGACGTTGGAAACGCTTGCTTTGAACCAGAAGTGATTCTCTGGGAAGGGCCCGCTACTGTCAATCTCGAGACCAACGCAGGACTGATCATCCAGGCCGAAGCGGCCTATGTCAGGACCCATATTGGGATGGTAGGGAAGCACAGCAATGGTCGAGGTATAGATACAGTTGCTTCTCATAAATGGTAGTAACGTTGTGTCAACAACAGCTGGATCGCCTTCCACCATCATTGGATAGTTTTGTCCAAGGAAGAGTGAGTTTCCTCCAAGACTTTCAATACTGAACCAGGTAGAAGGTGTTGGCGCTAGTACACTAGTATCCATCCCGAATACCCTGCAACGGATGTTGGAATAGGTCCGGAGAGTACGACCATGCGAGACAACACCTGCTTCCTTAGTAACATCAGCAGTGCCCTGTATACAGACAAGAAGAGGTGATCCATTGGAATAAGTTGCCAGGCGCCACTGAGTATATGGGTCCTCATTCTCATGATCATCAGCATCGTCATCTCCCCCATGGTTGTTAAAATTTTCAAGTATAGGTGGTGGAATGTTCATAGGACCTTAAAAACACAAGAAGGTTAATTATTAAAGGGAAACTAGCTAACCCACATGCATGTGGATGAAACAATTATAATTACGGTGGAAGACAAACGTACTGAAAGCATCAAGATTTCATGCAAAAATAGTGCCATAGGTGGTGGCAGCAAACACAAGACCCTCGTATTGAATTGCATCACAGTACTCATCCATGTACAAAAATTGATTTTTGACCAATATCCATCGAGGCGTGGATGTAAGGAAGGCAACAAGCTTATCGAAGATAGCAACAACTTCATAGTTCGTGTTTGACCAATATCCAAGAGCGGTTGGGAACTCGACATATTGCTATTTTCCATTGACGACAGTCACCATGATCGTATTTGAACTCACTTAGAATACCGGTGTACTCAACCTCTGGGCAGTCTGAGATTTTTGGAAGTGGAACCCGGTGACGAGCGTACACATTCACAAGTTCCCACTCGCAGTTGTGCCCAATATAAACAACCCAATCTCCATTTGCGCCTTCCCAAGCTTTGCCCTCAAGCGATGGCATCTTAACATCACACGTATCATTATCAAGCGGCATCAACTTGCACAAGGTGAGGCATCCGTCGTCCCCGCGCCAGTCAGCAGGGTCACGGCGAACAAGATAGGGGAGATCAAACCGCTCCTGGACCCTTGTGTTCCTTGTAATGATGTTATTAGTTGAGTCAAGAATGGTCTTGAATGAACCTGCCATGCTAGCTGAGGTGGTGACGTCGCACCGATCAATGAGTTCCTCCACCACGTCACCTTTCAGATCGGGGCAAGAATAACGGGGTCATTTCCGGCCTATTCCCTCCATGGAGAAGATGATCGAACAATGGTAGAAGGAAGGGTGACGACAAATGGACGGAGGAAGAGCGTGCGACAGCAGTTCCAAATCGAGAGGGAAAGGCGAAGAGGCGGTGGACGGTTGCCACGGTACAAGAAGAGGCTAGTGGGGAGCGAACGGTTGCCACAGAGGTCACACACTGACGACAAGGCCGAGTGAACCGCATGCCATATATCGCACACACCTTGATCTGGCTGACCGTTTCTTTTGTGTTGCCGAATCACAAATAGTTCATCCGAGTGAACCGTATGCTGTACATCACACATACCTTAATCTGGCTGACCGTTTCTGTTCTCTTGTCTCAATGCAAATAGTTCATCCAAGTGAACCGCATGCCGTATATCGCAAACATCTTGATCTGGCTGATAGTTTCTTTTGTGTTGCCCAATCACAAACAATTCATCCGAGTAAACTATATGATGTATAACGCACACACCTCCATCTGACTGCCCATTTCTTTTGTTCCTCCTCATCGCAAATAGTTAATTGAACTGAACCATATGCCCCGCACCGCACACGCAACTAAAATCCGAACCGTGTTTGATGCATCTGTCTTCGCAAGCGTTTTGCACCTTTTTGACGGTTTTTACACCACCATTTGCGATTATTGCATCGCACACAGTTTCGTCGAAAGGTCTCTGATCATAGTGTCGCGTTAGCAGCATCCTGAAGTAGTGTTACTTAAGGCGTTACTCCATTCTTATGAACTTAATACTCTAGATGCATGCCGGATAGCACTCCATGTGTGGAGTAATAGTAGTAGATGCAGAATCGTTTCGGTCAACTTGACACGGACGTGATGCCTTGGATATCGTCATAACTTTGTGCTTTTCTATCAATTGCTCGACAGCAATTTGTTCACCCACTGTATTATTTGCCTTCAAGAGAGAAGCCTCTAGTGAAACCTATGCCCCCCGGGTCTATTTCCCATCATATATTTTCAAATCTATAAATCAAAAATACCAAAAATATCTTGCTTCAATTTATTTACCTTTATTTTGTTTTACATTTTAGTAATATATTATATCTATCTCTATTAGATCTTACCTTTGCAAGTGACTGTGAAGGGATTGACAACCCCTTTTTCGTGTTGGGTTCAAGTGTTTGATTGTTTGTGTAGGTGCATATATTGGAGACTTTCTTGTTCTTCTACTGTATTGATACCTTGGTTCTTAACTAAGGAAAATACTTATCTCTACTTTGCTGCATCACCCTTTCCTCTTCAAGGGAAAACCCAACGCAAGCTCAAGAAGTAGCACAGAGGGTGGCCAATATTTTTCTATGCTGGATGTGTTATTCTCAAGATGAGTGTTTATTCTCTTGTTATTGCACGAGAGTGTGGCAGTAATAGGGATGCCCAGTCCTGAAATGAGAAAGAAATTTACTTTATGTTGTCAAACAATAAATCCCTTGGAAAGTGTTGGTATGGAAGACACCCGTGGATACGACTAGCCATGGATTGTGAAAGAATGGTGAAAAAAGGAATAAACTTTATTTTATGTTTGGAAACCGCCTATGATCTATCTAGCATGGAAAGTACTGGGAACTACTCGGTCGTTTTTGTTGATGGGAAAAGCATGCCTCTCAAAATATTTTATCTCTCAATTTAAGCTTTGAGCTCGGCACCTCTACAAATCTATGCTTCCCTCTGCGAAGGGCCTATCTATTTACTTTATGCAATTTTTATTTTTTTATTTGAGTCTCCATCTTCTCTTACAAAGCACCAGCTAGGGAGCACTATGATCATACTTGTGGATTGGATGTAGCTAATATTCGAGTGTGTTTCATGAATGGATCAATGATTGAGCATGATGGGCTAGGGATAACTTCTTTAGTATTGACATTATGAAAGACATGGTTGCTTGTTGATATGCTTGAGTATTGAAATCTTCATGTCAAATATAGACTATTGCTTCGAATCATCTAAATTTCCATTGCTACAAAAGAAAAGAATATGTGATGAACATGTTAGGCAGAATTCCACATCAAAAATTCTGTTTTTATCATTTACCTACTCGAGGACGAGCAGGAATTAAGCTTGAGGATGCTTATACTTCTCCAACGTATCTATAATGTTTGATTGTTCCATGTTGTTATATTATCATCCTTGGATGTTTTATATTCATTTTATAGCAAATTTTTATATGATTTTTTGGGACTAACCTGTTGACATAGTGCCCAATGCCAATTGTTGTTTTTTGCTTGTTTCTTACTTAACAGAATATCCATGCCAAATGGAGTCCAAACGCAGCGAAGCTTTTTGGAGATTTTTTTCTGCCCAGAAGACAACTTGGGAGCCAAGGAAGTGCCAGAGGAGAGGCCTGTGGGGCCCACTACCCACCTGGGCGAGCCAGAGGCCCATGGCGTGCCCTGATGGGTAGTGGGGCCCAAGGAGGTCCTTTCCATTGCCTCTCAGCTCTGTAAAATACCCAAATATTCCAGAAACCCTAGGGGGGTCGACGAAACACAATTCCAGCTACCGCAAGTTCCAGAACCACGAGAGACAATCTAGAGCCCTATTCAGGCACCTTGCCGGGGGGAACACGATCATAGAGGGGTTCATCATCCTCATTGGTGCTCCTCCGATGATGCGTGAGTAGTTTACCACAGACCTACGGGTCCGTAGGTAGTAGCTAGATGGCTTCTTCTCTCTTTTTGATTCTCAATACAAGTTCTCCTCGATGTTCTTGGAGATCTATTTGATCTAATGACTTTTTCCGGTGTGTTTGTTGGGATCCGATGAATTGTGAGTTTATGCTCAGTTCTATCCATGAATATTATTTGATTCTTCTTTGATCTCTTATATGCATGATTATTATAGCCTCATATTTCTTCCCCGAAAGTTTGGTTTGGTTAGGCCAACTAGATTGATTTTTCTTGCAATGGGAAGAGGTGGTTTATGATGGGTTTGATCTTGCGGTGCTCAATCTCAGTGACAGAAGGTGAAGTGACACACATGTATCGTTGCCATTAAGGATAAAAAGATGGGGTCTATTCCTACATGAATTGATCTTGTCTACATCATGTCATTGTTCTTATTGCATTACTCCGTTTCTCCATGAACTTAATACACTAGATGCATGTTGGATAGTGGTCAACGTGTGGAGTAATAATAGTAGATGCAGAATCATTTTGGTCTACTAATCTTGGATGCGATGCCTATATACATGATCATTGCCTTGGATATCGTCATAATTATTTGCTCTTCTATCAATTACCCAACAGTAATTTGTTTACCCACTGTATGCTATTTTCTCGAGAGAAGCCGCTCGTGAAATCTACGGCCCCGGGTCTATCTTTTATCATATTATTTTCAGATCTATTTTTCTAAAAACCCAAAAATACCTTGCTGCACTTATTCTTTAATTATTTTTATTTTGTGCTTTTTTCAGATCTATTTATCCAATCTCATACAATCTAATCTATCTCAATACCAAGGAGGGATTGACAACCCCTCTTACGTGTTGGGTTGCAAGTATTTGTTATTTGTGTGCAGGTATTGTTTACACAGTGTTGCTTGGTTCTCCTACTGAATTGATAACCTTGGTTTCATAACTGAGGGAAATATACTTACCGTTGATGTGATGTATCATCATCTCCTCTTCGGGGAAATACCAATGCATATACAAGCGATCAGTTACCATGGGACGAGTAGTGCCCTTGGGTAGGCCAAGGTATGTGAACGGCATGGACCCAATCGAGCATTGCCATATTTGCGCCAGTTGTGCCATCACAGCATCGTCCACATTTAGCGGCACTATGACTGACTTTTAGAAGTTGATCTTGAGGCCAATGGAGTCAGAATAGTCCACCAAAATCTGTTTCATGGTTCTTGCTTGATCTTGAGGTAAATCAAATTTAGGATCTTAATGCAAGGTAAGATGATCCAATGAAGAAATGCATTACGTGCTGTCTACTATAAGGAAGATTCTGTCGCTACCGTGACAATATCCGTGACACCCCAGCCCATTAAGAAATGGCCCCAATGTGGATCATGTTGCTGTATAAGGTCATCTTCAATACCGACCCTCAAACCTCCCCGTAAATGTCCGAACGCAGATGTCCGGTCCACACAAGCCATCCAATGCCGACCCCCATTCGTCTATGGAGCAGTCCGAACCACAATTTCCCACAAAGTTGAAACAAACTGGGAGGTGGGGGGGCTTTGTCAGAGTCTGGACACGAGCCCCATAGGACAAAGACACCAGCGACTTACGCAAAACTAAGATGGAGCCTGCGCTTTTGTAGATAACCGCACTATTTCCGCAGAAAATCCCCCACTATCTTCTTCTCTCCCGCTGCTCTCCACCAAATGCCCGCCCTCAACCCCATTTCTTCTTCCCTCCCACCGCTGATGCATGGACCCAGAGGAGACCCTACTGGAGATGGAGGTGGTGGAGGATCCGAGCATCACACTGACCCGGAAGATCAACTCGACGACATGGCAAAATCATCGCATCAAATCGAAGGCTGCAAAGGAGGAAAAGCTCAGGAAGCAGAAGGCCGGCGAAGGGCATGCTGGTGGCAGACGAGGCGGGCGTGCAGGTCGTGGATGTGGTGGAGGTCGGGGCCCGGGCCGCGGGGCCTCGCCAACCGTGCAGATGCTGCATGGTTGGAGAATTATAAGACTCCGTACTACTACACCACCACGCAGCTAGGTAGGCAGTCACCGGCGTCCGCCACCGTGTCGTTCATCATCGACGTCAACACGACACCGCTGCTTTTATTTGAGTGTTCATCGCTGCCGCTTGTCCGGACACAGATGACGGGCGAGGTACAGATGGGTGCCCGCACGCTATTCGCTGGATGACTCGGTGCCTGATATGTCTCCAACGTATCTATAATTTTTGATTGTTCCATGCCGTTATATTATCATTCTTGGATGTTCTACAATCATTTTATAGCAACTTTATATCATTTTTGGGGACTAACCTATTGACATAGTGCCCAGTGCTAGTTGTTGGCTTTTTGCTTCTTTTTTACTTCGAAGAAAATCAATACCAAAAGGAGTCCAAATGCAGTGAAACTTTTTGGAGATTTTCTGGACCAGAAGACACAAGATGGGCCAAAGAAGTACCAGAGGGGGGCTCTGAGGGGAGCACAACCCACCTGGGCGCGCCCTGGTGGGTTGTGCCCACCTCGGTCGCCTCCTGCACCGCCTCTCTTTGCTCTACAAATACCTCGAAAATCCAAAACCCTAGGGGAGTCGACGAAACACAATTCCAGCCGCCGCAAGTTCCAGAAACCACAGATCCAATCTAGAAACCATCACGGAGGGGCTCATCATCCTCATTGGTGCCTCTCTGATGATGCATGAGTAGTTCATTGTAGACCTTCGGGCCCGTAGTTAGTAGCTAGATGGCTTCCTCTCTCTCTTTTGATTCTCAGTACAATGGTCTCTTGGAGATCTATTTGATGTAACTCTTTTTGCGGTGTGTTTGTTGGGATACGATGAACTTTGAGTCTATGATCAGATCTATTTTATCCATGAATGTTATTTGAGTTTGATCTCTTATATGCATGATTGCTTATAGCCTCGTATTTCTTCTTCGAATCTTAGGTTTAGTTAGGCCGACTAGATCGATTTTTCTTGCCATGGGAAGAGGTGCTTTGTGATGGGTTTGATCTTATGGTGCTTAGTCCCAGTGACAGAAGGGGACATGACACGTATGTATTGTTGCTATTAAGGATAAAAGGATGGGGTCTATTCATACATGGATAGATCTTGTCTACATCATGTCATCATTCTTATTGCATTATGCCATTTTTCTATGAACTTAATACACTAGATGCATGCTGGATAACGGTCGATGTGTGGAGTAATAGTAGTAGATGCAGGCAGGAGTCGGTCTACTAATCTTGGACGTGATGCCTATATAATGATCATTGCCCGGATATCATCATAATTATTTGAAGTTCTATCAATTGCCCAATAGTAATTTGTTTACCCACTGTATGCTATTTTTCTCGAGAGAAGCCACTAGTGAAATCTACGGCCCCCTGGTCTCTTTTTTTTATCATATTTGCCTTTGAGATCTATTTTTATTCACTTTTATTTTCAGATCTATTAATCCAATAAACCCATAATAGCTTGCTGCAATTTTTTGTTATTTATTTTATCTCGCGTTCCCGCGAGATCTATTTATCCAATCTAGTACAATTTTATCAATCTTTTTACCCGGGAGGGATTGACAACCCTCTTTTATGTCGGGTTGCAAGTATTTGTTCTTTGTGTGCATGTATCGTTTACATAGTGTTGCGTGGTTCTTCTACTGGTTCGATAACCTTGTTCTCATCACCGAGGGAAATACCTACCATAGTTGTGCTGCATCATCCCTTTCTCTTTGGGGAAATACCGACGTAGTTCAAGCCGCATCAGTGCCACCCAGTCCAGCACCTACACGCATCCGGGTATGCAGGAGGACTACACGCAGCTGGGCGCGGATACACAACAGTAGGGTTGGGCCACCAGACAGCAGGGGGGAGGAGGACGATGATCCGGATGATTTCGATGGCGATAGAAAGAAGAGGGATAGAGGAGAGAGTTTCAACATGCGGGAGGACGAGCTGTTGCATGATGCATGGTTGGCTACTAGTCTCAATCTGATCCATGGCACTGAGCTAAAGGGCACAACCTTTTGGGCCAAAATTCATAATTTGTTCCACGAACACAAGCATTTTGCGCCCTACTCTGACATAGTCATCCGCAACCGTGAGTCAAAGTCCCTCAACCATTGATGGCACACCATCCAAGAGGCCGTGTTAAAGTATTGCGACCACTTGAGCCAACTCATCTCATGGTGGCCTAGTGGTGTGCAAATCACCGAGCAATTAAGTTGTTAATGTGTGTACATCACTTGCCGGATATGCATTTTCTTGTAGATCATTTGTAGTCAGATATGCATAGTCTTGTAGCCGCATATGTATGCATTGTTGTGTAGATCATTTGCAGACGGAAATGCAAAGTTTTGTAGCCGGATATGTATGCATTGTTGTGTAGATCATTTTTAGTCGGATATGCATAGTTTTGTAACCGGATATGTATGCATTATTGTGTAGATCATTTGTAGCTGGATATACATATTTTTGTAGTCGAATATGTATGCATTATTGTGTAGATCATTTGTAGCTGGATATATATAGTTTTGTAGCAACATTACCACTCTTACACCTACACAAACTTGATTACTGATAAAGGTTCCAAAGAGCCCTTTGATTCACCCATCCATAAAGATGAGAAGTCACGAATGATGATTGGACTTCGGTTGGGGATGATCTCTTAGAAGTGTAAGCCTTCAAACCACAAGGTCTTCCCCATAGTACCAAGGAAAGACTCCAACTCCACCCAACAATAAAAGCACCAAAATGCATCGACTAAAACTCAACAGATTTGGAAGATTAGTCTTGCATGGATACATACCTAAATTGTGCAACAACAATTTGCACCGAACCTGTAGAAAAAAGAAAGCTTTGGCTTTGCGGCACTGCCTGGAAAAGCATCGCTACATTATGCAGTGGAGGAGCTTGGGCCATATCTCTGGGGGAGGGGAGAAAATGGGCTTGGGGGGGGGGCTAAAAATGCTTCATGGGCTAATTTATTGGATACTTAAGCCATTTACTAAGGGGTAATGAAGTAAAACATCATGGATTGGGGGGGGGGGGGTCTTTGTCCTAGGAAAATCTACGCCACTGGCAGTAGAGGAAGAATCAAATGAACTTTATTCTTAACGACACCGCACCCAATGTCAGTACGCTACCGTTGAGGATCATAAAACTTATCTTGAAAGACGAATGAAACACATGTATCACAAGGTTTACAGAATCGCAATTCTATTATACGATTCTATGCCTTTACGATCTAAATTAACCTTATGATTCTATGATTTTTGTTAGTAGAATCTACGTAGGATTATGATAGTTAAGATTCTATGCTTTGCGATCGTACCATTGGAGTTTCGACCCGATTCAGAATCATGACTCTGACTACCTTCCGACGAGCATGAGAGCCCTCCCCCCCCCCCCCCCCCCCCCCCCCACCCCACCCCACCACCACAACCACATAATGCCAAAGCGGTGATTGGAGGCGAGGGAAACTAGATTTCGGCGCCAATTGCTTCTTCATTCTCGTGCGCTAGGGTTTCTCACTCGCGGATATTAGTCAATTGTCTCTGCCTGAGTCCAGTTGGTTTGGTGACCAAATAAGTGGGCAGTAGTCCGCATGTTGAGGGCTCTCCACCATTTTTTTGGAGAAAAAAAAAACACTATTTTTTTGTGATGGAAAAAACCCTACTCTTTTGATCATGGTATATCCATGTTTTGATTTTCCTAATCCTAGAATGACACTGTTCGTACCAGGTTTTTAGAGAGACACAAAAACTTCTATATAGCAGTTCTATCTGCAACTATGCACGTACTAGACCGGCCTTTATCACGCACTACAGCACTAGTTAAGATCTGTCTCTTTTTTTTTGCGACCAAGCACTAGTTAAGATCTTGTGGTGGGTTGGAAACAGCAGGATGTTTTCTCGATCCTAATGACTGAAAAATACGAGGATAATATGAGCAGTATGTAGTAGGTACACTTCAAGTAGTGCATGCTTCATGATATTTTATTTAAATAAGGCAAAAGACTTGCCATTTCATTTATTAAGAGAGAAGGTTCTAGACAGAAGCCGTAAAGTAGCAAATAAAAGGACTACTCTTACTGCATTACAACACCTATTTCGCTTCAATTAAAGCCCATAGAGACACCTTTTGTTTGTTTGATTTTGCTGATGATGATCATGGAAGGGACCGCCAAGTGAAGAAAGACGTTCGGACCAAACCTTCCAAGAAATGAGCATTATCAGGGAGGCAAGTGCCTTTGGAGAGCCGACACGAATCTGAAGGTTAGTGTTTCACCATTCTCTGACCAAAGCCTTCACCGCCCAAGCAGATGTAATGATGTGATGCATGCCAAGCGACGGAAGGATATCGTTCCAAATGCGCGCATGGTGTATAGGTATTGGTAGAGCATGTGAGCCGCTGTTTCTTGGGCTTGTTGGCAAAGAGGACAGAGACCGCATGCATGCTCCATGGTAATTCGCACTTTTTAAACCACTCGAGTCTTTGTTAAGCTGGCTTGTTGTAGCCAGCAGCAGGAGTACTAACCACTAGTATTATTTAGCTAAGCCTATGCTTTGACAAATGCAACGGTCAACAAGGTACAAAAAGCGCGCTTCATGATGCATGATTAGACGGATAATGGCGGTGGTGCGTTAATTAAACAAGTGCCATGATTACTCATTAGTTCGTAGTGGTGCACATGCCATCCTATAACTAACGATGCCATTAGCCTTTAGTTGCATGGTCGCGGAACTAGGAAGCTAGTGTTAGTGTCCCATCGATCCATCCATAAAGCCGGTGTTCGTGTCAAGATACACTAACTTAACCCATCTGTTATGTCCTGCCTTATCTAACTAGTTGTACTACGTTATCCTCTCACCGTTCAATCTTGACTTCTCAACACGCATGTTTTATAATGTTCCTCTAACTTTTTTTTTGAAAAGAATGTTCCTCTAACTTTACTACTGCAGTATATTACCATTTGATTTCATACAGAATCCACAAATGCAAATACAATACAAGCCGGTGGTCGATCTACAACCGGTTTGACACAAGCATTAACGAGTGGCGATCTACACACGGCTGACTAGCGTTAGTTTCTACACAAAGAGCAAATTAAGAAACACACGGTCAATTAGTTCTTCACTACACACCTAGGGCCAGTTCTTTTGGGCGATTCTACCAGAATCGCCCCCCTCCCTAGCTTCTCCCAGAATCACCACTTCATATGTTTTTTACAATCCTAGCTAATTAGACCTTAACTAGATAGGATTGTAAAAAAAATATATGGAATGGCGATTCTGGGAGAAGATGGAGAGGGGGGCGATTCTGGGAGAATCACCGAAAAAAACTAGCCCCTAGAGGGACACGTACGGTGGGTTACACGCCCTAGAGATGAGTGGAACCCAGAGAATATCACATGGAAACTAAGTTTCACCGGAAACCGGTGAAAATCACATGAAAACTATGTTTTGAATTTCAAAAAAAATCTCAAAAAAATATATGAGATGTTAAGAGTGTGATGTTCTACTATCATGTGAAATTCTCAAGTTCAAACACATTAGCATTTACGAGATACGAAAAAGACCAAATCAGCATGAATAGTGCCGAACAATAAACATCACCATTCATTGTTGAAATTGATCTTTTCATAGCTCGTAAATGGTAATGTGTTTAAACTTAAAAAAGTTCATGGCAATAGAACATTACCCTCTTAACATCCTGTATTTTCTCAGATTTTTTCAAACTTTAAAATATGGTTTTCACGAAGTTTTCTTTGAAACTTGGTACTCATAGGATGTTCTCTTCTGTGGAACCTTGATCGTGCATGCATGGAATCCGATACATGCGCAGTGCCGCACTGTTACGTGTTGAGACTTGATAGATGCGGGGGCGCATGTAGATGCTAGTGGCCACTGAGCTATCTCATAGCATCTCTTTAATTTCCGGCCCCCCCTCTCGCGAGGGATGTCAACTTGCCATATAACCAAACATTCCAGGCCATCTCCAGATCGAGATCAGAATTCTGATGCTAATTCTTTCTGGCACTCGGAGCGAAGGATCGAACGACGAGAGATCAATTCAGATGGCTATATACTTGGTCAATCATTTCTTAAATCCTGTATTCTGGTACGCCTACAATGTTAAGCAAGAATATGTTTTTTTCTGAAAGGTCAAGTACAATGTTATCTGTCCACCCAAGAATAAGTGATTAATTAGCTCTGGCTCGTTTTCACAGGATGCTCTTTGGCATAATTCCAACGGCATAAACAAGTTGTCAGGAGGAAACGCATCATGCATCGGAATAATATATCTTTTCCCTTTTGGATTTGGATGGTGCGCGTTGTGTCAACTTGACAGTAAAGTGGCTCTGAGTTCTGACAAAAAGATATTATATGCCTTCTGCTTTGCTTCCTTTTCTCAGACAGAAAGCTTTTGCAAAATTTGCATTCCTTTTGGTGGAAGTCAGCTATATTCCCTCCCCCATTTTATTTCGTGGCAGAATTCTCTCACCGGTGCTGGAGGCAAGAAATGCAAAAGGCACCTGGCCAGATGAGCATCTGTGAATTATTTATTATTTCAAAAAGGTATTACGGTTTATCTGAGGGCTTCTAGACGTACTTTGCATCTGATACTTAAGTCTACGGTTTCAAATTACCTTCTCGTTGATTCTCAAATTTTTTTTTTACCTTCTCGTTCCGTATGTGTTTCCCCAAGCTTCCATTTTACCTGACACGCAAAGTAATTGATACGTGAAGGTCTTGTAAACAGAAATAATCACGAGAAAAGGAGATCAAAACCAACGTGCACGCCAATGCATCTAATATTACATTGATTTGACAACGAATGTTATTCCTCTCGTTTCAAAATATGTATTCTGATTATATGGTTAGACAAGTTAGATCAAAACCAAAGATGCCGACCTCGTGGCATACATCTCGCGGTTGAGTAGTTGAGGAATTTCGCAAAAGAATAGACCTTGAACCACGGCGGGAAATATGATGGTTCACGATCAGACAGAGACACCGTAGTAAATCGTACAGTCACCGTCGTAAAGATGACAGCTTCCAGACCTAAATTAACCACTCGTACCTCGTGCTGACCGTTGAGTATTGGGAAAGGAAAAACACATGCCTAATTACCCGCCACAATAAAAAAAAATACCACCCTTCAGTATCTTTTTTTTTCTTTGACATTCTACCACCCTTCTGTACGTTTTGTCATGCTTACCTCGTGCCCTTTATTTCAGACCACTCTTGATCGACTAGAGAAGGGTACCTCATTGTCTTCTCCCGGTTGTACTGGCGCGCTTTTGTACGTAAATCGGCATCTGATCCGATAATACGTACAAGCGTGCGTGCAGCAGCGCTCGGCAGATAACACGTAAATTCTGTGGGCGTACTTATCCAGCTGCGGTTTGACAGGAGCAGCCGAGCCTGCCGAAAGATAACGGACGCAAATGCTGTCGGCGTAGTGGAACCCAGCCGATATGTCAATCGGGCGTGGAGCGATGGCCTGATACGTCATGGTAACCTGGGGATTCCTTGCTCTAAACGGCCAGCCCCGCGCAACTGGTCTCGTGTGTCCCTTGCTAGGTCATCTTTAAGACGGCCCGTAAATCTCCCACAATCATTCGGATTACATTGTTTGAAGTGCTGAAATCATCCAATACGGTTATGTACCGGTCCACAAAGCGGTCCGAACGTGATTTTTGTCGCAAACCGCAGACAAACATGGAAAGGTTTACGGGAGTATGAACCGATCCCAAGCCCGCTTCTGACAGCTCTGACCCATCAAAAACCCATCACCCTTGCGCGCGCTCTCGTCTGGTGCCAGCTGCCCGCATTCATGCCGCTGTAGAGCGCGCTGCTCAACATTGAAGACGGCCCAGGACAGACGCGACCTCTCATTACCTCCGCCATTGAAGCGGCGCGCCGGCCGAGGACGCTGCCTGTGACGCGTCTCCGATGTCCGCGGCTGTTCAATGCTGGAGACGCGTGACTGGAAGGGATGATACACGGTGTGGCAGCAGCGGAAGTCACACCACTGTTGATCGCCACTGTCCCGACTAGAACGGCCAACGGACGCACCTTGCGTCAGGCTCCTGAGGACAGCAGCTGGATTCAAGACATTGAGCCAAACACCTCCTTCGCCGCCCTAATCCACTACATGCACCTTTGCCATGCGATCAATACGGCGGAGCGTGACCCGACACAACCTGACAGTTTCACTTGGCCGATTTCGCCGACGGGCACCTACATGGCCAAGTCGGTTTATGACTACCTATGTTCTGAGCTAACAAGATCGCCCACAGCGAAATGCATCTGGAGAAGCTGGGCACCGCTTAAGTGTAAGTTGCTCGTCTGGCTGGCTCTGCAGCGCAGATTGTGGTCTTCAGATAGGAGGGCCAGGCACGGATTACAGGACCAGCCTTCGGCCTGCTACACGTGCAGGCAGGCAGAAGACAACGTGGATCACATCCTTGCGAACTGTACCTACGCGCAGGAGGTGTGGCACAGGGTGTTTGGCCTTATCGCGATTGACATGCAGGGGACCAGTAGAGTCATATGTGTTCAAGGACTGGTGGCTCGCAGTGCGTACAAGATTTAGAGGAGCTGACCATAGAGGATTTGATACACTGGTGACGGCAGTAGCGTGGGCCCTTCGGAAGCAGAGGAATGCTATAGTCTTCAACAGGGTCAACGAGCAGAAGACAACAAATGACCTCCCATCCATGGTTCTTGACAAGATTGCAGAGTGGGGGATAGCTGGGGTTGGCGTCGGTGGACTACAATGTTTTGTCAGAAGTTAGCCTAGGATAGCGGGGTGTTGGTGTCGTGTGAGTTCCACCCCGTCCTTAATGTTCTCACCTCGGACGACAATCTTGTAATTATACTTCTCTCTTCTATAAAGCTATGGTACGCTGTTGGCGTACTCTAAAAAAAGGGATGGAACGGATATCTACGATGCCCCTTCAATGTCGTTGTCCATCTGTCTGCCGCCATTAAGTAGGCTCGCCGGTCGAAAAACCCGCTCTTGCGTCGCGCATTGATGCACCCGGCCGACTCGCCTCATCGAGATCCCCTATATTAAGGAAACCACAACCGGCTAACTCCACATCACAACACAAGCCGCTCCACATCCTCCTCCCTTGCGCTACATCCATCATGACTGCCAGCGGGAAAGCACTATGGGACAGTCTATCGCCGGAGATGATGCACATCGTGGCCATCCTTGCCACCGCCTGGCATAGCCGTCATGCCAGGCGGATCGAGGCTGACTTGCTAGCCAGCTCACCCGAGGTCTCCGACGACGAGGACGACACCATGATGGAGACAAGCTCCTCCCGAAGCTTCTACTGCCTCTTATGTCCAAAACAAAATCTCAAAAAGTGGCATTTGGACTTCGTTTGGTATTGATTTTTCTAGAAAAACAAAAAGAAGCAAAAAGCAACAACTGACACTTGGCACTAGGTTAATAGATTAGTCCCCAAAAAGATATAAAATGACAAATAATTGCATATAAAACATCCAAGATTGGTACTATAATAGCATGGAACAATCAAGAATTATAGATACGTTGGAGACGTATAAAGCATCCCCAAGCTTAATTCATGCTCGTTCTCGAGTAGGTAAATGATAAATACAGAACATTTCATGTGGAATGCTACCTAACATGTTCATCATGTAATCTCTTTTGTGACATGAATATTAAAATTCGAATGATTCAAAGCAATAGTCTATAGTTTGACATAAGAACAATAATAATAATAAGGCATACTAACAAACAATCATGTCTTCCAAAATATCAATGCTAAAGAACGTTATCCCTAAAAAATCATATAGCCTTATCACGCTCCATCTTCTTAACACAAAGTATTTATCATGCACAACCCCAATGACAAGCCAAGAAATTGGTTCATACTTTTTAACACGCTTCAACTTTTTCAACTCTCACGCAATACATGAGCGCTAGCCATGGATATAACTGTTGGAAATATGCCCTAGAGGCAATAATAAAAGTATTATTATTATATTTCTTTGTTCATGATAATTGTCTTTATTCATGCTATAACTGTATTAACCGGAAATCGTAATACACGTGTGAATACATAGACCATAATATGTCCCTAGTAAGCCTCTAGTTGACTAGCTCGTTGATCAACAGATAGTCATGGTTTCCTGGCTATGGACATTGGATGTCATTGATAACGGGATCACATCATTAGGAGAATGATGTGATGGACAAGACCTAATCCTAAGCATAGCACAAGATCGTGTAGTTCGTTTGCTAGAGCTTTTCCAATGTCAAGTATCTTTTCCTTTGACCATGAGATCGTGTAACTCCCGGATACCGTAAGAGTGCTTTGGGTGTATCAAACGTCACAACGTAACTGGGTGACTATAAAGGTGCACTACAGGTATTTCCGAAAGTGTCTGTTGGGTTGACACGGATCGAGACTGGGATTTGTCACTCCATATAACGGAGAGGTATCACTGGGCCCACTCGGTAATGCATCATCATTATGAGCTCAAGGTGACCAAGTGGTTGATCACGGGATCATGCGTTACGGTACGAGTAAAGTGACTTGCCGGTAACGAGACTGAACAAGGTATTGGGATACCGACGATCGAGTCTCGGGCAAGTAACATACCAATTGACAAAGGGAATTGTATACGGGGTTGTTTAATCCTCGACATCGTGGTTCATCCGATGAGATCATCGTGGAGCATGTGGGAGCCAACATGGGTATCCAGATCCCGCTGTTGGTTATTGACCGGAGAGTCGTCTCGGTCATGTCTGCATGTCTCCCGAACCCGTAGGGTCTACACACTTAAGGTTCGGTGACGCTAGGGTTGTGAAGATATGTATATGCAGTAACCCGAATGTTGTTTGGAGTCCCGGATGAGATCCCGGACATCACGAGGAGTTCCGGAATGGTCCGGAGGTAAAGAATTATATATAGGAAGTGCAGTTTCGGCCATCGGGACAAGTTTCGGGGTCATCGGTATTGTACCGGGACCACCGAAAGGGTCCCAGGGGCCCACCGGGTGGGGCCACCTGTCCCGGGGGGCCACATGGGCTGTAGGGGGTGCGCCTTGGCCTGCATGGGCCAAGGGCACCAGTCCCAAAAGCCCATGCGCCTAGGTTTCCACAAAAGGGAAGAGTCCCAATGGTGGAAGGCACCTCTAGGTGCCTTGGGGGGAGGGAAACCTCCCCTTGGCCGCCGGCCCTAGGAGATTGGATCTCCTAGGCTGGCGCACCCCCCCTTGGCCCTCCTATATATAGTTGAGGAGAGGGAGGACTTCATACCTCAGCCTTTGGTGCTTCCCTCTCCCCTGTTACATCTCTCCCTCGTAGTACACGGCGAAGCCCTGCTACTGTGATGCCCTGCATCCACCACCACGCCGTCGTGCTGCTGGATCTTCATCAACCTCTCCTCCCCCCTTGCTGGATCAAGAAAGGAGGAGACGTCATCCGCTCCGTACGTGTGTTGAACGCGGAGGTGCCGTCCGTTCGGCGCTTGGTCATCGGTGATTTGGATCACGTCGTGTTCGACTACATCAACCCCGTTCTTTGAACGCTTCCGCTCGCGATCTACAAAGGTATGTAGATGCATCTAATCACTCGTTGCTAGATGAACTCCTAGATGGATCTTGGTGAAACGAGTAGGAAAAATTTTGTTTTCTGCAACGTTCCCCAACAATAACACTATGGGTGGAATAGAGTATGGTGATGGAGATGATATGGAGAAGACAAAAGGAGAAAGTCTCACACTGGCAAGGCTAATCAACGGCCTATGGAGATGCCCATCAACTGCTGTCAATGCAAAAAGTAGGGATTGCCATCCAATGGATGCACTAAGAGCTATAAGTGTATGAAAGATCAAAAATTAAACTAAGTGGGTGTGCATCCAACTTGCTTACTCATAAAGACCTCGAGCATTTGAGGAAGCCCATCATTGGAATATACAAGCCAAGTTCAATAATGAAAAAGTCCCACTAGTTACATGAAAGTGAAATCATAGGAGACTCTCTACATGAAAAACATAGTGCTACCTGACGAAGCTATGTACCTAAGGTAGGGTCATGGATCTGTCCAAGATACCCTCCCCAAGGACATCTCTAAAAGAACCAGAAGCAATCGAAGAGAAATCATCATCCACTCGACCAAGAAGCTATGTTCCACTCGACAGTCTTGAAGACACTTGACCATACGAACAACCAATCGACCACCAGAAGATGTGAAGCCACTCACTCCGCAACGGTCGGGATTTAAGTCATAGCTTTAATCATCATTTATATCACTTTACTTCAGATGTTACCAGTAACGCTCCTCCTTTATGAACATTGAACCCTGTGTAACGGAGGGGAGCTGGGGTCCTGGTGCACTCTATATAAGCCACCCCCTCCTCTGGGACAGGAGTTCGCACCCCCTGTAACTCACACGCATATATCCAGTCGACCGCCTCCGGGCTCCGAGACGTAGGGCTGTTACTTCCCCCGAGAAGGGCCTGAACTCGTAAAACTCGCGTGTACAACTCCTCCATAGCTAGGATCTTGCCTCTACATTCCTACCCCCATTCTACTGTCAGACTTAGAACCATGACAGTTGGCACCCACCGTGGGGCATGTGTCTTAGCGTCTTTTTAGAGAAGTTGCAATTTTTCCGATCCCCTTCATCATGGTTTCAGGCGGAGGTTTGGCTCAGGGCCGCGAGATCCGTCTCGGCGCGCTCATGTTTGTCATCGATGACTCCGCTTGGCTTCAGGAGGCTCCACTCGACGTCGACGCACTCCCTGTCCGCGGGGCGACACACTTTCGCGCGTGCGTCCGCGGCATCCTCCTGCGGCAGCCGTCGACCCAGTATCGATCGGCTCCTATGGCTTCCCCCTCCCTGCGGCCCGCCGAAGCAAGCGTTCCGGTCGGTCGAGGCTTCAGCAGTGGGTGAAGCATGCGATGGCTCGTCAGTCGGCCACCCCTCAAGTCGCGGCAATCGAGCCCGACGAAACCCTCTACAGCTTGTTCGATCTGTCGACTGGCTCCATAGAGACCGCATCCGAGTGCGATAGCAGCGACCCCGTGGCAGAAGTTTTGATGGTCAATGGACCACGCAGTCCTCCTGGCTTCACCCGTGAAGACGGAGGCGATGGGAATGGCGATCCGTCGCGCGTTCATGAAGAGTACCGCCCGAACCCCTCTCCTCGCAGCGGAGAGAAGAACTTCGCCGCCGGAACATGGATGCACTTCACACTCCTATCGTTGGAGAAACCCCTGATACGTCTCCAACGTATCTATAATTTTTTATTGCTCCATGCTATATTATCTACTGTTTTGGACTATATTGGGTTTATTTTCCACTTTTATATTATTTTTGGGACTAACCTATTAACCGGAGGCCCAGCCCAGAATTGCTGTCTTTTTTGCCTATTTCAGTGTTTCGAAGAAATGGAATATCAAACGGAGTCCAAACGGAATGAAACCTTCGGAACGTGATTTTCTCACTGAACGTGATCCAGGAGACTTGAACCCTACGCCAAGGCATCAGAGAGGCGGTCACGAGGGTGGGGGGCGCCCCCCCTAGGGCGCGCCCCTACCTCGTGGGCCCCTCGGAGCTCCACCGACGTACTCCTTCCTCCTATATATACCTACATACCCCCAAACGATCAAAAGAGGAGCAAAAAAACCTAATTCCACCGCCGCAACTTTCTGTATCCACGAGATCCTATCTCGGGGCCTGTTCCGATGCTCCGCTAGAGAGGGCCGTCATCACGGAGGGCTTCTACATCATCATAGCCTCTCTGATGAAGTGTGAGTAGTTTACCTCAGACCTTCGGGTCCATAGTTAGTAGCTAGATGGCTTCTTCTCTCTTTTTGGATCTCAATACAAAGTTCTCCCCCTCTCTTGTGGAGATCTATTCGATGTAATCTTCATTTTGCGGTGTGTTTGTTGAGACCGATGAATTGTGGGTTTATGATCAAGTCTATCTATGAATAATATTTGAATCTTCTGTGAATTCTTTTATGTATGATTGGTTATCTTTATAAGTCTCTTCGAATTATCCGTTTGGTTTGGCCAACTAGATTGGCAGTTCTTTCCATGGGAGCAGTGCTTAGCTTTGGGTTCGATCTAGCGGTGTCCTTTCCCAGTGACAGAAGGGGCAGCAAGGCACGTATTGTATCGTTGCCATCGAGGATAACAAGATGGGGTTTATTTCATATTGCATGAATTTATCTCTATACATCATGTCATCTTGCTTAAGACGTTACTCTGTTTTTAACTTAATACTCTAGATGCATGCTGGATAGCGGTCGATGAGTGGAGTAATAGTAGTAGATGCAGAATCGTTTCGGTCTACTTGTCACGGACGTGATGCCTATATACATGATCATGCCTAGATATTCTCATAACTATGCTCAATTCTGTCAATTGCTCAACAGTAATTTGTTCACCCACCGTAGAATACTTATGCTCTTGAGAGAAGCCACTAGTGAAACCTATGGCCCCCGGGTCTATTCTCATCATATCAATCTCCATCACTTTAATCTTGCTTTCCTTTTGTACTTTGCCATTTACTTTTCACTTTGCATCTCTATACCAAAAATACCAAAAAAAATATTATATCTATCAGATCTCACTCTCGTAACCGACCGTGAAGGGATTGACAACCCCTAATCGCGTTGGTTGCGAGTAGCTATCGTTTTGTGCAGGTATGAGGGACTTGAGCGTGGCCTCCTACTGGATTGATACCTTGGTTCTCAAAAACTGAGGGAAATACTTACGCTACTCTGCTGCATCATCCCTTCCTCTTCGGGGAAAACCAACGCAAGCTCAAGACGTAGCAAGAAGGATTTCTGGCACCGTTGCTGGGGAGTCTACGCAAAAAGTCAACATACCAAGTACCCATCACAATCCCTATCTCTTGCATTACATTATTTGCCATTTGCCTCTCGTTTTCCTCTCCCCCACTTCACCCTTGCCGCTTTATTCGCCCTCTCTTTCCCAATCTCCTCCTCCCCCTCTTTCTCTATTCGCCTCTTTTGCCCGTTTCTTATTTGCTCGTATGGTTGGAATAGTCATTTATTTATTACTAAACAGAGAACCTAAGATTTATGGATCCTCATCCGCTTGCTAATCTTTTTAAGAGATCCAGTTATGTTGAACCAATTGCTAGTGAGTTTTGTGCACTAGATTATCTTTATGAAGTTTTGCTTGAAATTCGTGAATCTGAAAATTGCGATGAAGTATGTTATGAAGTGATTCATGATAGATCTTTGAATAAAAAGCATGATTGCAATGATGTTATTATAAATTCTATTAATGACAATTGTGCTAATAATATGCAAAACCCTAAGCTTGGGGATGCTAGTTTTGGTATGTCCTCTACTTGTTGCAATGATCATGATTGGGGTGATTCTTCTTTTGATCTTGAAAATTTATTTAAACCCCATGATGAATATGAGATTGATTAGAATGTTTGCAATAATATTGAAAGTGGGTTTGGAAGAATGTCAACTTTAGATCCCACATATTTAGAGAATTTTCAATCTTATGAAGTTTTTGATAAAAGTGCGTTTGGGAAGGTCATGACTCTAGTTAATGTTAATCCCACTATTTCGGAAAAGTGCCAACATTGCATGCATGTGGATCATGTTGAGAATATTTTATGTGATAGCTATATGGACCTAATTCCACCGCCACAACTTTCTGTATCCACGAGATCCCATCTTGGGGCCTGTTCCGGAGCTCCGCCGGAGAGGGCCGTCATCACGAAGGGCTTCTACATCATCATAGCCTCTCCGATGAAGTGTGAGTAGTTTACCTCAGACCTTCGGGTCCATAGTTAGTAGCTAGATGGCTTCTTCTCTCTTTTTGGATCTCAATACAAAGTTCTCCCCCTCTCTTGTGGAGATCTATTCGATGTAATCTTCTTTTTGCGGTGTGTTTGTTGAGACCGATGAATTGTGGGTTTATGATCAAGTCTATCTATGAATAATATTTGAATCTTCTCTGAATTCTTTTATGTATGATTGGTTATCTTTGCAAGTCTCTTCGAATTATCTGTTTGGTTTGGCCAACTAGATTGGTAGTTCCTGCCATGGGAGAAATGCTTAGCTTTGGGTTCGATCTTGCGGTGTCCTTTCCAAGTGACAGAAGGGGTGTCGGGACCCCGATTCCAAGTCACATCGATCTAGCCGGTAACACCTCATATCACTTTGCGGCCTCACGCACGGTATTCCCACGGGTGTCGCCTTACCATGGCCCGGGACCGTTTGCGCCTTTTGGCTCACGTATATGATAGTGTCGCTAGCATCCATATGACAGAGAACCCGGTCCGACATGGCTAGTCGTGAACCCAAAGCGGCACCAACCTATGGGGACAGGCATACATGAATCACATCGAGCATGTCGGTCAGCAGCGTGTGAATCCGGGCTGTAGCACTGGGCTAACAGGACTGCGGGAACCCGGGCTGTAGCAGCCTAGGCAGGACTGCGAATGTCACCGCGTGACATTTCCCCGAGGGGACAGACATAGGAACGAAGTGAAACACATGCCGGCCAGTCAAGTGTCCTGAGCAGTAGTGCTAGGCTAGCAGGACTCCGGTGAACCGGGCTGTAGCGGACTACTATGGCTCATGGAAGCACTAGACTACATTTCCCCATAAGAGAGGCTGCCAAGGATAAACAACTAGATTGTCGGATCCCACACATACCAAGCATTTCAATCATACACACAATATGCTCGATATGTGTAAATACAACATGGCATCACAACATAACTCTACGACTCAAGTATTTATTCATTAGGCTCCGAGGAGCGAGATATTACAAACATGGGTCTCATGACCCATCAATCATAGCATACAAATCAAAACACATGCGGAAGCTTAACATGTCTGAGTACAGACACCTACAAATGAAAAAGGCTAAGAAGCCTGACTATCTACCAGATCCTGGTGAGGGCACAAGATCGTAGCTGAGGTAGCAAGCTAAACGTCGAAGTCCACACGGAACTACTAGCGAGACTGACATCTCTCTGCAAAACATAAATTAAGCAAACGTGAGTACAAATGTACTCAGCAAGACTAACATCAGAACTAACTACATATCCATCAGTATCAACAAGGGGGGTGGTGTTGTTTAACTACAGCAAGCTAGCTTTGACTCAGTGGCTAACCTGAACTACGACTGCAAGCAACTCTTTTTAGGTGGCGCACACGAGTCCACATATTCACCATATCAATACACCACTATGGGTCCGCTCCCGTTTCCCTACGAGAACGCCATCCATAGCACTCACGCTTATCTTGCGCATCTTAGAGTATCCACTTTCACTTGTCTATGAACTGTATAGGCAACCAAGCAGTCCTTTACCGAGGACGCGGCTATTCGAATAGATGGTGTTAACCCTGCAGGGGTGTCCTTCTTCATACACGCTCTCACCACTTACCGTCATTTACATGACATGTACTCGGCAACCTTCAAGCGGAAGCCCAACGAGGGTGTCGGCCACGGCCTACCTAAACACTCAAGTCTCTAGTCCAGTTTTATTGCCTATCTAGGTTCCGTCCGCAGGGAGTCCGGCCGAGGTTTCCACATACGACCCCGAACGATGTGTACAGGGTTCCGAGACACCAAATGGGCGCCCGGCATGCCCGGCCACGGTGTATCTACCGCATCATAGCCCACCCCAAGGGTCAGCGCTACGCACGGCCGCCAACACATATCCTATAAACACCAGAAACTAGTTGCAACTCCTGGACAGAGAACTAGGGTCGTTAAGAAGCCGAGAGGGTCCATTGGTTTCGGGCCCAATGCATGGTAGTAGCTGGTTCTTAAATCACATATACAGATCTCGGTGCTTAAGGACGGTTCCAATGAAACAACCCACCATGTACTCCTACATGGCCTCTCATCGATACCTTTACCAAATCGTGTTCAACACACTTAGCTCACACACATTAGGACATGTTCACCACTTTCCAATTCATCCCCGATGAATCAGACCTGACACAACTCTAAGCAATAGCAGGCATGACAAACAATCATGAATGAGTAGGCACATCAGGACTCAAACAACTCCTACTCATGCTAGTGGATTTCATCTATTTACTGTGGCAGTGACAGGTCATGCAGAGGAAAGGGGTTCAACTACCGCAGCATGTAACAGTTGAAATGTTGTTGTCCTAATGCAGTAAAAGAGAGCAGGAGCGAGAGAGCGGGATTGTATCGGAATGAACAGGGGGGTTTTGCTTGCCTGGCACTTCTGAAGATAGTATAGTTCTTCCTCGGTGTCATCGATCACATCATCGGAAAGTCGTCTATTGAAGGGGGACAAACACCGGCAATAGAGAAGAACACAATCAATGCATATGTGACAATATGATGCATGATCATGGCATGGCAATATGCTGTGATTTGAGCTAATGCATCTAGTTATGATTTAAATGTAGTTGGTTTGAATACATGATTCAAATTCCAACTCCATATATGATTATTTAAATGCCCTTTATTTTTTTGTCCAAAACAGAGGACAAGCATTGTTCAAACATGCATGAAAATGGTACAGATGGATTCCTTGAATTTTTCTGATAATTTTTCATATATAAATCTTTTCATTTGGAGTTATGGTTGAATTACTATGATTTTTAGAAGTTTGGGGGTAATTTTTGAAAATAATAAATCATTTAAGATTTATTTAAATCCAGAAAGGAATTATTGTGTCAGCATGACCTCACAGTGATGTCAGCAGGTCAATGGCTCGGTCCAGGTCAAACCTGACGTGTGGGGTCCACACGTCAGTGACACAGTTAACTAACAGGGTTAATTAAAATTAAACTAAACCTAATCTAGTTTAGTTAAGGCTTGGGCCCATATGTCAGTGACTCTAGGGGGTTAGTTAGGCGCTAATGACAGTGCCATGTCACCATCCACCGGAGTTGGACGCCGGCGACCAAACCCGACGGCGGAGGATCGCCGGAGTTGCCCGGGACGGCGCTACAGGGGTCGGCTCGACGCACTGGAGGCACCAGAGGGATGCCAATCCTCGCGCGCATCCAGGGGATCACGCGGGAGGCTGTGGGATGGCCGGAGACGATGGCCATGGCAACCATGGCGGTGGCCGGAGCTACGGGAACGGTGGGTTCGGCTCTACGGAGCGTTTCGAGACGAACTGGTGGGGTCTGCGGCTTCCTGAGGAAGCGCTGAGCATGCCTATGTGCTCTGGTGCGACGTGCGGGTGTTGCAACCGCGGCGGCGACATGGCCGGCGGCGGGGAGCGCTCGGCTCCGGTGGTTGATGCAGCTAGGGGGCGAATTAGGCAACGGGGCATGGGGGAAACGGTGCAGCGGCTCACCGCAGTTCTTCTGGTGCTGCTAGCGAGGCAGGGGAGGCACGGGGTCCGGTGAATCGACGGCGGGCATCACCGGCACCCGAGGTCGAGGACGGCGGCGTTGGCGGGGAAGAAGGTCGTCCGGGCTTGCGTTCTTCTGCTTGGAGGCGTGAGGCCTCGCGGCGGAGTCGATGGGCATGTCGGTAGGGGGTGCGGTGGCCGGTGGCCACGGCTACGGCGATCGGCGGCGACGGCAACGCTCGGGTGTGCGCGTGAGAGGGAGACAGAGGGGAGGAGGAGCACGGGGAGAGTGAGGGAGTGGGCCAGGGAGCTGCGTCGCGTCTCGAGGGCGTGGGGGGAGGAGAGCTCGCCAGCGCGAAGCAGGAGCTGGGCGAGGTTAGTTTCCTTCTTTTTTACATTTCTATTTCTGCTTTCTAATATTTCAATTCCGTTTTGATTTGATTCACAAACCAAATAATTTATTAGCTTCTGAAAATATTTATGTGGCTTGATGCAATATATTCAAAGCCACTCACAGGTTTTCAGGATTACTGGACTTGCAGTTCTTTTAATAGAAGAATTAAATCCAACTCAAATTAAGATGGCCAAAATAATTCCTCAAAAATGTTCCATATTTTTGGTTTGGACCAAAACCCTTGCCAAAAATATTAAACATCGAGAGCATTTTGGAAACACTGGATGCATTTTCTAGGGTTATTTGCCCTTCTTTTAACTAAAAATTTTGAGGCTTTCAAATTTCCTCAATTCAAGTTTCTTGAATTTAAACATGATGCATGGATGCAACTCACTGATGCAACTCATTACAAAGCAGAACTCTAGGGCTGTGACAAGGGGCAGCAAGGCACGTATTGTATCGTTGCCATCAAGGATAACAAGATGGGGTTTATTTCATATTGCATGAATTTATCTCTCTACATCATGTCATCTTGCTTAAGGCGTTACTCTGTTTTTAACTTAATACTCTAGATGCATGCTGGATAGCGGTCGATGAGTGGAGTAATAGTAGTAGATGCAGAATCGTTTCGGTCTACTTCTCACGGATGTGATGCCTATATACATGATCATGCCAAGATATTCTCATAACTACACTCAATTCTGTCAATTGCTCAATAGTAATTTGTTCACCCACCGTAGAATACTTATGCTCTTGAGAGAAGCCACTAGTGAAACCTATGGCCCCCGGGTCTATTCTCATCATATCAATATCCATCACTTAAATCTTTCTTTGCTTTTTTACTTTGCCTTTACTTTTTACCTTGCATCTTTATACCAAAAATACCAAAAATATTATATCTATTAGATCTCACTCTCGTAAGTGATAGTGAAGGGATTGACAACCCCTAATCGCGTTGGTTGTGAGTAGCTATCGTTTTGTGCAGGTACGAGGGACTTGAGCGTGGCCTCCTACTGGATTGATACCTTGGTTCTCAAAAACTGAGGGAAATACTTACGCTACTCTGTTGCATCATCCCTTCCTCTTCGAGGAAAACCAACGCAAGCTCAAGACGTAGCACTCCTCCCGGACTGCCACTAGCGCTGCACTGGCAGAGTGAGGTGTGGCGGCCTGGTAATGCACTAGGGGGTCGAGAGGACGTGGTGCCACCATCACTGGTGGGCTGGTGAGGTATCTCTTGAGGTCTTGAAACACCGCTTTAGCCTCCGGAGTCCACTCGAACGACCCCTTCTTCTTCCTCAGCTTGAAGAACGGGAGTGCGCGCTCCCCCGGCATGGAGATGAAGCACCCCAGCGAAGTCACACAGCCCGCCAGCTTTTGCATGTCCTTAAGACTCTATGGCGGACTCATCCTTTCTATTGCCTTGACCTTCTCCGGGTTTGCCTCGATTCCCCTATGTGACACCAGAAAGCCCAACAGCTTGCCGGAGGGGACGCCAAACACAAATTTCTTCGGATTGAGCCATAGGTCCACCTTGGGTAGGCTGGCGAACGTCTCTTCTAGGTCCTAGCTGAGGGGCCTTGCCTCCCGAGACTTCACCACTATGTCATCGACATAGGCCTCAGCATTCCTCCCGAGCTATTGGCCTAGAGCGATGTGCATCAGCTGCTGGAAGGTTGCTTCGGCGTTACGCAGCCCAAAAGGCATGCAGGTGTAGCAGTACACCCCTCACGGGGTCAGGAAGGCCGTCTTCTCAACATCCTGTACCACCATCTTGATTTGGTGATACCTTGAGAATGCGTCCAAGAATCACAACGGGTCGCACTTAGAAGTGGAGTCGACGATCTAGTCGATGCGCGGTAGCGGAAAGGGGTCTTGAGGGCAAGCCTTGTTGAGGTTGGTGAAATCGACGCACATGCGTTCCTTCCCACCTTTCTTGGGGACGACGATCGGGTTTGCCAGCCATTCTGGGTACCTCACCTCCCGAATGACACCAACGTCTTGCAGCTTGCGGGTTTCTTGGACGATGAATGACTGCTTTTCTGTGGACTGCTGTCGTGCCCTCTACTTCACTAGGCGTACATTAGGGCACACATTCACGTGATGCTCGATCACCCCCTTGGGACTCCATCCAGGTCCTTTGGCTCCCATGCGAACACCTCCTTGTTCGCGCGCAAGAAATCGACCAGTGCCTTTTCTTGGTCTGGGGCGAGGTTGGCACCTATGGTGAAGGTGGCCCCAATGCCTCGTCTTTGTCAACCGGCACATGCTTCATTTCGGCCCAGTCTTGAGAGAACAACTGCTTCTTTTTTGCTCGCGCAGCCCCCGGAGCCCCCGGGGCTCCCTCCTCCTCTGGCCACGCGGCAGCCGCGGCCCTGAAGGCGAGCCTGAGAGCCGCCAGCGCCTCCTTGGTGTCCCCGGACACGGTGAGGACGCCGCCAGCGCCTCCTTCATGAGGTTGTAGGCAGGGTGAGTTGCTGCCATGAACTTGGCCAAGGCCGGGTACCCAAGGATGGCATTGTACGGGAGATCGATGCGGGCGATGTCGAAGTCGATCGGCTCAGTGCGGTAGTTGTCGCGGGTGCTGAAAGTGACGGGGAGGCGGATCTGCCCCAGGGGGTGGTGGAGTCGTCAATGACCCCGGAGAACGGCTTGGTGGGGCGGAGACGGCCATGTGACACGCGAAGCAAGCTGAAAGCTTCCATGGAGAGCACATTGAGGCTGGCCCCACCGTCGATGAGGGTCTTGGTTACCGCTACGTTGCAGATGGTGGGGGTGCGGAGCATCAGGAGTGCGACTGCGCCCGCGGTGGTCGTAGGATGGTCCCTTGAATCAAAAGTGAGGTCGGCCTCGGGTGCCGCCCATCCCAGAGGAGCTCCATGATGCATGCATGCGGCACCCGCTTGGCGAAAGAACTGCTTGACATGGTGGTCCGAGGGTGGCACTTGTGAACCACCTAGGAGTATTGCGACGGTGTGCGGCGCCGGTGCCGCAAAGCACACGATGAGGAGGCCGGGCAACTCTTCCCAGGAGGCCACCGAAGATCCTGACAGGTTCAGAAGCCAGGCGCGCGGTGTGCCCGTGAGGGCCATGGGAAGCCAGTTTGCCATGACCTTATCGTCACTGCCTGCCGCCTAGACAGCCTCCTCATACGCCTGGAAGAAGCCTGCCAAGTCCGCCGCGCTGTCGTATCGGGGTGGTAGGTCTGGCCTGAACTTGGGTGGCCACTGCACACGTCGTAAGGCGGGGGTGAAGCCCGGAGGCCCTCGGTGTCTCCGTGCGCGCCTGTCGATCCAGCCGGAGGAGCGGCGCCCGCCATGAGAGTCGAACGAAGAGATGAAGTGGACGGAGAGACGGAGAAAACAGAGAGGCAAAGCTTCGATGCACCCCTACCTCGCACGCCAAATGTCGGATTCGGTGTTCCGTAGACCCTTGAGAGGTTCGAACACTAGGGTGTGTGCGAGGACCCTCATCCTCACCAGTCTGCCTACTCCCTGATCACACAACCTAGCTCGACGAACCCAAGGGACAAGGTACACAGTAGTTTATCTTGGCTCCGGCCACCTTGCGGTGCAATACCTTACTCCAGCTTTGTGGTGGATTGCCTTGAGGGGCTGAGGATGAACTAGTACAGTGGTAGAATAGCCTCAGGAAGTGAGGTGTTCTTGAGCTCAATGAGCTAGTGGGTGAGAGGATGATCTCAATGATCCCCCCGTCTATGGTGGTGGCTAAGTCCTATTTATAGTGGCCTTGGTCCTGTTCCCAAATATAGGCGGGAAGGGATCCCATAACGGCCAAATTTGAAGGGAGACAACTAGTACAAGTTATCCTGACAAAAGTGGTCTTCGCCTGTAAAAGCCTCTGGTGATGACGCCGCAGTGGACTCCGCGATGACCTCCGTCCTGCCGTCCTGGCGGTCTTGGTCTTGTTGCATGAATATGGAAACCTTTGCTTGATTCCTCGGGAACCCGCACCTGCGCTTGCCTCCCTAGCACTAAAGAGGAAACTGGTACACTGCGCCCGCTAGCGCCTGCCTAGCCTTGATCGTCATGGCTCACGTCATGTGAGCCTCGCGTATCAACTAGGCGTATCAACGGGCTATGGATATGCCCATAAATAGATATCAATGTGAGTGAGTAGGGATTGCCATGCAACGGATGCACTAGAGCTATAAGTGTATGAAATCTCAACAAAAGAAACTAGTGGGTGTGCATCCAACTCGCTTGCTCACGAAGACCTAGGGCATTTTGAGGAAGCCCATCATTGGAATATACAAGCCAAGTTTTATGATGAAAGATTCCCACTAGTGTATGAAAGTGACAACATAGGATACTCTCTATCATAAAGATCATGGTGCTACTTTGAAGCACAAGTGTGGAAAAAGGATAGTAGCATTGCCCCTTTTTATTTATTTTCTCTTTTTTGGGCCTTCGTTTTTTCTTTGGCCTGTAATTTTTTATTTGGCCTTTCTCCCTTTTTTGGGACAATGCTCTATTGAATGATGATCATCACACTTTTATTTACTTACAACTCAAGAATTACAACTCGATACTTAGAACAAGATATGACTCTATATGAATGCCTCCGGCGGTGTACCGGGATGTGCAATGATGCATGAGTGACATGTATGAAAGAATTCTGAAAAGTGGCTTTGCCACAAATACGATGTCAACTACATGATCATGTAAAGCAATACGACATTGATGAAGTGTGTCATAATAACCGGAACGGTGGAAAGTTGCATGGCAATATATCTCGGAATGGCTATGGAAATGCCATAATAGGTAGGTATGGTGGCTGTTTTGAGGAAGGTATATGGTGGGTTCATGGTACTGGCGAAAGTTGCGCGGTACTAGAGAGGCTAGCAATGGTGGAAGGGTGAGAGTGCGTATAATCCATGGACTCAACATTAGTCATAAAGAACTCACATACTTATTGCAAAAATCTAGAAGTTATCAAAGCAAGGTATTACGCGCATGCTCCTAGGGGGATAGATTGGTAGGAAAAGACCATCACTCGTCCCCGACCGCCACTCATAAGGAAGACAATCAATAAATAAATCATGCTCCGAATTCATCACATAACGGTTCACCATACGTGCATGCTACGGGAATCACAAACTTCAACACAAGTATCTCTCAAATTCACAACTACTCAACTAGCATGACTCTAATATTACCATCCTCATATCTCAAAACAACAATCAAGTATCAAACTTCTCATAGTATTCAACACACTCATAAGAGAATTTTATTATTCTTGAATACCTAGCATATTAGGATTTTAAGAAAATTACCATGCTATTTAAGACTCTCAAAATAATCTAAGTGAAGCATGAGAGTTCATCTATTTCTTCAAAATAAAACTACGACCGTGCTCTAAAAGGATATAAGTGAAGCACTAGAGCAAATGACAAACTACTCCGAAAGATATAAGTGAAGATCAATGAGTAGTCGAATAATTATTCAACTATGTGAAGACTCTCTAACATTTAATAATTTCAGATCTTGGTAATTTATTCAAACAGCAAGCAAAGCAAAATAAAATGAAATTCTAAGAATAGCAAACATCATGTGAAGAAGCAAAAACTTAGGATCAACAGATACTAACCGATAGTTGTTGAAGAAGAAAGGTGGGATGCCAACCGGGGAATCCCCAAGCTTAGATGCTTGAGACTTCTTGAAATATTATCTTGGTATGCCTTGGGCATCCCCAAGCTTGAGCTTTTGTGTCTCCTTAATTCCTCTCATATCATGGTCTCCCTAAATCTCGAAAGCTTCATCCACACAAAACTCAACAAGGACTCGTGAGATAAGTTAGTATAAACCATTGCAAAAAACTTATCATACTCTACTGTAGCAAACCACTAAAATTATTATTCAACATTGCATACTAAATGCCTCTGCAATATATAATAGTCCTATCCTCAAATAGAATCATTAAAGAAGCAAACATATGCAAACATAACAGCAATCTGCCTAAACAGGATAGTCTGTAAAGAATGCAGCAACATCCATACTTCCCTAGCTCCAAAAATTATGAAAGAAAATTCACACTGTAGTAAATTTATCAGAGATTTATATGAAAAAGGTTTCAACATTTTATCACATTCTGACTTTTCTAGGGAATTATTGCAACAGCGGTAAACTTTCTGTTTTCAAACAGCAACATGAAGACTTGTAACATAGGCATAGTAAGGACTATCAATGCCACTTTTAATGAAATAAAAGATGCAAAACATTTTTCTAAATAACAGAAAGCAAATCTTAACAAAATAAATTGACGCTCCAAGAAAAACACATATCATGTGGTAAATAAAAATGTAGCTCCAAGTAAAGTTACCGATGAACGAAGACGGAAGAGGGGATGCCTTCCGGGGCATCCCCAAGCTTAGGCTCTTGGATATCCTTGAATATTACCTTGGGGTGCCTTGGGAATCCCCAAGCTTAGGATCTTGCCACTCCTTATTCCATAGTCCATCGAATCCTTACCCAAAACTTGAAAACTTCACAACACAAAACTTAACAGAAAACTCGTAAGCTCCGTTAGTATAAGAAAGTAAATCACCACTTCAAAGTACTGTAATGAATTAATTCTTTATTTATATTGGTGTTAAACCTACTGTATTCCAACTTCTCTATGGTTTATAAACTATTTTACTAGCCATAGATTCATCAAAATAAGTAAACAACACATGAAAAATAGAATCTGTCAAAAACAGAATCTGTCAAAAACAGAACAGTCTGTAGTAATCTGAATCAAACGTATAATTATGGAACTCATAAAATTCTAAAATAAATTGTTTGACCTGAGGAATTTATCTATTAAACATCTGCAAAAATAATTAACTAAATATCACTCTCCAAATAAAAATGGCAGCAATTCTCGTGAGCGCTAAAGTTTCTGTTTTTGACAGCATGATCAACAAGACTTTCCCCAAGTCTTCCCAAAGGTTCTACTTGGCACAAACACTAATTAAAAGAATAAAACCACATATAAACAGAGGCTATATGAATTATTTATTACTAAACAGGAACAAAAAGTAAGGAACAAAAATAAAGTTGGGTTGCCTCCCAACAAGCGCTATCGTTTAACGCCCCTAGCTAGGCATGATGATTTCAATGATGCTCACATAAAGGATAAGAATTGAAACATAAAGAGAGCATAATGAAGAATATGACTAGCACATTTAAGTCTAACCCACTTCCTATGCATAGGGATTTTGTGAGCAAACAACTTATGGGAGCGATAATCAACTATCATAGGAAGGCAAAACAAGCATAACTTCAAAACTTTAAGCACATAGAGAGGAAACTTGATATTATTGCAATTCCTACAAGCATATATTCCTCCCTCATAATAATTTTCAGTAGCATCATGAATGAATTTAACAATATAACCAGTACCTAAAGCATTCTTTTCATGATCTACAAGCATAGAAAATTTACTACTCTCCACATAAGCAAACTTCTTCTCATGAAAAATAGTGGGAGCAAACTCAACAAAGTAACTATCATGTGATTGAAAATTAAGATCAAGATGACAAGTTTCATGGTTATCATTATTCTTTAAAGCATACGTGTCATCACAATCATCATCATAGATAGGAGACATGCTTTCATCATAATAAATTTGCTCATCAAAGCTTGGAGGGCAAAAAATATCATCTTCATCAAACATAGCTTGTAACATCCCAAATTTGCAATTTGGAATGTTATACACTAGATCATCATGCATATCATATTTTCATGCATTTTGGTTGATCCTAGAAATTTCACGCAACTCAAGGACCTTCGGAGAGAGTTGGAGATTTCGTTATTTTCATATTTGAGAGTTTTCTCAAATTTGAAAAGAGGATCATTTGATTTATTTATTTCATCTTCAATTATTTTTCCAATATCAAAATATGAGAGAGGGAATAATATGACTTTCCCAAATTTAGGAAAAATGAAGATCTAATGGATAAATCAATTTTTGTTTTCCGGAGTTTATTTGCATTTTATTTGGATAGGGAAAAATGCGCGTTTTTGAAAATTGCATTTTAGGCCCGGAGAGAAGTTCATTTTGTTCGACTCATTTTTAGGAGTCGGAGAAAATTTACTTTAGTTTTTTCAGAGTTCGTTCAGTTAGTTTTCTTTTTGTTTTTCTGCGCGCGAAACCGTTTCAAAAAAAACTCCAGCAGGCCAGCCGGGCCAAGGCCCAGGCCAGCCACCGCCTCCCCAGCGCAGGCAGCCGGCCGCGCCAGGCCATCGCGAGCGCCAGGCGCCAGAGGCAGGAGCTGCCACCGCCCCTTTTTGATTCCTAGTAGGACTTTAGTCCTACTCCGTTTCCTCTTTTTCTTTCCTATTCCTACTCTATTTCTTGTCCCCTACCCCAAGAAACCCCATCCCCTCACCAATATAAATACCCCTCTACGCCCCTCTTCTCCTCACAACAATCCCAAGCCCCTCTCCTCCTAAGCCGCAGCAAGCAGCAGCGCGCAGCCCCAAGCCGCCGCCGCCTTAGCCCGCTCCCACACCCGCGCCGCGCCCCAAGCCGCCGCCGCCGCCGCATTACGTCGTCGCTGCCGCCGCCTTACGCCGCCGTTCGCTGGAGCCCCTCGCCAAGGATGCCCCGCGCCGCGTCTCTTTTTCTTCCCCCGGTTCGGTTTTTCTTCTAAACCATTCCGGTTCTTTTCTAAACCGTTCCGGTTTTCTAGATCGGTTTTTCGTTTCGGTTTTCTTCCGAAACCCTAGATCAGTTTTCCGTTTATTTTCGGTTTCTTTTCCGAAAAACCCTAGATTGGTTTTCGTTCTTCTTTCGGACCGTTCGTCTTAACGAACGTGATCACCGATCTTGTTCCCGGTTAACGAACGTCCGTTCGTTTAACCGTTCTTCGTTTTCTTTCTCATCGGATTTATTCTGCGTATTTTCCGCGATCACGATCTCAGATCCGATCTTCTTTCTAGTCTTTCTTCTCGCTCGTTTATCGGAATCAGGTGATTCAAGCGCTTGGAGTTTCGTTTCGAAACCGCCGTTCCGTCTAATCAACTTAAACAAGTTTTTGCCCTGGTAAAATTTGACCTAGTTTCAACTTGCTAGAACCGAGTTGTTTTCTTCCGCCGTTTGTTTTCCGTTTCTTTGTTCGATTCGTTCTTTCTTTGCAACCGGAGTTCTTAAGTTGAACTTTCTGGTTCGTTCTCTTGTTCGAGTTTTACCTGTGCATTAGAAGAGTACTTACCGTATGCTTGTTGTTTGTCTGCGATAGATCACCCGGATTGCGCCGCCTGTTACTTCGAATCCCTAGGACTCGCGGATCATCAGCAAGGCAAGTAACACTTTGATCATACCTTTTCTACAACCCACTTTTTATTGCAATAGATCAATCCTCTCACATTGCATGATTAGGATCTAATTAAATTGTGGGATGGGAAGTAGATGAGGTAGCACCTATTACCTGTATTATTATGAAACCTTTGGGAGTTACTCTACGTTTGCTTATATTGCCATGCTATGCTAGTAGACGTGGATTGGGTGAGTGATATCCATGACAGATGTTGAGTATTGTTAATTAATGGTTTATCTAAGGTGGCAACTTAAACACACATCTGGGTGGATTGAGGCACCTGATGTCTATCAGGACTTGCCTGTTTTTTTTCGGACCGCCACCCAGGCTCAAAGGGATCATAAGATCTTTCATGCTAGAAACTTCCGTGTGCAGCCACAAGCCATTATGGGCTCTGGCATAGTTGACTAAGTTGTGCGAACTCTTACGGGTAGGCTAGTAGATGTAGGGGAAAGTAGGTGTACCGGTCTACCCACATGTAAGGTGCTAGCACTTCTGAAAGACTATGTGTCGGTCATCCATCTTCTCAAACACCATGTAGTGCGAGAAACCAAACGGAGGCGATCGAGTCTTGTGGGGAAAAGTGCGCAAACCTCTGCAGAGTGTACAAACTTATCATGATTAGCCGTGTCCCCGGTTATGGACAACTTGAGTATCTAGTACTTGAATATCATGTGAATCTCATCATGTTACTCTAAACTAATTTTGATGGGTTTTAATTGTTCACTTAATTGGGATCGGAATGCTGTCAACCATTCTCGATGTTTCACAACCACCATGATAGTTAAATAAATTTATTCCTTTGCAGTAGGGAAAAACTGGCTTTACGCAAAACTGTAACCATAGAGCTTTCCACCAGCCATATATGCATATAGTATAGATGTTTCATTCCATTACTCTCTATGTGTTACATTGCCGGCATATTCCATGTGCTGACCCATTTTCGGGCTGCAACTTCTCATGTTGCAGACTTTTTAGACGACGAGTAAGGTGCTTTTAGGTCGTGGCCCTATACTCAGTGATGCCGTTGGAGTTGATGGACCCATTTATCTTCCAAGTCTTCCGCTGTTATCGACACTAGATGGCCTTAAGCCATTTTTATTGTAATAAGTTCTCTTTGAGACAACGATGTAATAAGTGTGTGATTGCCACTCTGCTATAAATCCTTCGATGTACTGTGTGGTGTCAGGATTACTGATCCAGGGATGACACCCGAGCACAGTAGACTTGATCCATTCGGGTCGGGTCGCCACAGAGATGGTATCAGAGCACACGCTGACTGTAGGACACGACCACTAAGTTAAAGCCATAGATCACCATTCTCTTCTCATTTTCTAACTCCTCATCTTTTCTACTCTTTTAGGATGACGCACGCGAAGATTAAGTACGCTCAACCGGATGAAGGCACACCATTTGGATTTCACCTGAAGGAAGTCACCAAGTACCTGAACATTGGATTACCAAGCTTCACGGGAACCTTCAACGCCACTCTGCCTGAAGAGGAGCGCTGGAAGATTCAAGCTCACGTTCCGGGAAGAACATTCGCGCTAATCACGAAGCCCATAGATAGTGTTTTCAATGCACCAACCTGGAGTCTGGGAAAGAGCATGGCAGCTCATATCACCATAGGACGCATTGGAGAAGTTTATCAAGAAGACCTCAAGGACACTATCTACCAGATTTGCGGATGCCGAGATGAACAATGGGAGTTAGTCAGCACCAAGAAGGATAGATCCATTGCATCTTTCATCCAGGAGTTAAACCAGCACATTCGACGCCACGAGAACCAGATGTGCAATGATATGATAGAGTTGAAGAATGCGAAGGCAAGGATCATCGAGCTAGAAGGAGAACTGAAGTCTACACGCAAGGACTACATGGACGAGATCGTAGCTCTAGCAAGGCACAATGGCGATCTTAAGCAGGAGATTAAAGAACTCAAGAGGGAGTTAGCATCCATGGAGGAAGATGAGTACGTCGCATGTCCGGACAACTACATCATCATCGACGACACCGATTCGGATCCAAGTGAACCCGACTTTGAAGACGAAGCTGGAGCAGATATCATGGAGTCTTCCACCGGTTCAAATTTCTAGATGACCACCAGATAGTAGTAGTATTCCCCCATGTAAACACAATAGTCGAGCACTTATGCGATAGTTAGACCGTTTGTAAGCCCTTGTTTGATTGAATGAAGTGATTTTGTGTGCATTTGCTCATGAGCATTGGGGTAGTGTTTTCCCTTTAGACCTCACTCTATTCTTAATTCTCATCTTTTCTAAACCCTCAGATGCCTCCGAGGCGTGACAATGGATTCCCACCGGAGCTCACTCAGTTGATACAGCAACAGAATCAATTGATGCAGATGTTAGTCCAGAACCAGCAGAACAACAACAACAACCCACCACCACCACCACCTCTTGACCACTTAGCCCGTTTCCTTAGGCTGAATCCGCCGGTGTTTTCCAGTAGCACCGAGCCAATAGTAGCAGACGATTGGCTCCGCAAGATAGGACGAGAGTTGACCACTGCAGGATGCACGGATGGTGAGAAAGTGAAGTTTGCCGCTCACCAGCTTGACGGACCCGCGGCAGCATGGTGGGAGAATTTCACAGCCACTTACCCAGTTGACACTGTCACATGGGATCAGTTTCAGCGAGCTTTCCGCACTGCCCATGTTTCAGTAGGAGCTATGGCCCTGAAGAAGCGTGAGTTTCGCAACTTACCCCAAGGAGGAAGGATAGTTGGCCAGTACGTTGACGACTTCAACAAGTTAGCACGTTATGCCCCAGATGACGTTGCTACGGATACAACTAAGCAGGAGAAGTTTCTGGAAGGACTGAATGATGAACTAAGCATGAAGTTGATGGTAGCGAGTTTCAACAACTACCAGGAGTTGGTAGATCATGCCATCATGATTGAAGGAAAGCAACAGCAGATTGAGAACCGTAAGAGGAAGTATGGACAGGGGAAGTATAACTCTGGAGCCCAGTAGAAGCCCCATTTTGCCCCTAAACCGGGATTTCAGTTTCAGCACACCCATGGAGGAGGTAGCTCGCACAACCATAATGGCCACAAGAATGGTAATGGGAATGGAGGAAGCAACGGCCAGAATCGGACCACCAAATCGACCCCAACCAAGAGAGACCTGAGTCAAGTCACTTGTTTCAAGTGTTCCAAGACCGGACATTATGCCAATGAATGTCCTGAAGGCCAGAATGGAAATGGCAATGGAAGCTCTGGGAAGAAGCCGAACCATTTCAATAGGGGACAGGTGAACCACATTAATGTGGAGGAGGTTGAAGATCAGCCTGATGCAGTCATCGGTAAGTTTCTGGTTAAGTCATTTACCGCACTCGTTCTTTTCGATACTGGTGCATCGCATTCATACATATCAAGGGGATTTGTGGAGAAGTATAGCCTGCCCACTAGGATTCTTAAAACACCCATGTTAGTAAGCTCACCAGGAGCGGAGTTTATGGCTAGACGATGGTGTGATCGGTTACCATTAAGGATTGGTAACTATGTGTTTCCCTCAGACCTAATAGTATTGGAATCTCAAGGATTGGATGTGATATTAGGCATGGATTGGTTGTCGATGTATGGAGGAAACATCGATTGCTCTAGTAAGTCAATTTTGCTTACCACACCAGAAGGGAGAAGGATCAAGTATGTATCCCGGCATGTACCAAAAAGGACACAAGTGAATTGCCTAACAGGAGTTGTGCAGGAGGAAGTACCAGTGGTAAAGGATTTTCCTGATGTATTTCCTGAGGAATTACCAGGCATGCCATTGGATAGAGACATTGAGTTTTTGATTGAGTTATTGCCAGGTACAGGCCCTATATCGAAGCGACCGTACCGGATGCCAGCAAAGGATTTGGTAGAAATTAAGAATCAGATTAAGGAGTTATTGGATAAAGGTTACATTTGCCCAAGTTCTTTGCCTTGGGGATCACCCGTACTTCTAGTGGAAAAGAAGGATGGATCATTAAGGATGGTTGTAGATTATCGGGGATTGAATGAAGTAACCATCAAGAACAAGTACCCACTGCCAATGATCAACGATCTGTTTGATCGATTGCAAGGAGCTAAAATGTTTTCCAAGATCGATTTGCGATCAGGGTACCATCAATTGAAGATTCGGGAGCAGGACATACCTAAGACAGCATTCACCACGAGATATGGACTGTATGAGTATACCATTATGTCATTTGGATTGACTAACGCACCTGCCTATTTTATGAACCTGATGAACAAAGTGTTTACGGAGTTTTTTGGATAAGTTCGTCGTAGTGTTCATTGATGACATCCTGGTTTATTCAAAGAATGAAGAGGAGCATAAGGAACATTTGCTTTTGGTTTTGGAGAAACTAAGGGAACATCAGTTATACGCCAAATTCAGCAAGTGTGAGTTTTGGTTGAAGGAAGTTGGATTCCTCGGACACGTTATATCCGGAGAAGGTATAGCAGTTGACCCCACTAAGGTTGAGACCGTAACCGAATGGGAATCACCAACAACAGTTGGAGAGATCTGGAGTTTTCTTGGACTCGCAGGATACTACCGGAGATTCATTGAGAACTTCTCAAAGATTGCAAAGCCTATGACTGAATTGTTGAAGAAGGATACTAAGTTCAAATGGAATGAAGAGTGTGAGGCTAGTTTCCAGGAATTGAAGAAACGCTTGGTTACCTCACCAGTATTGATTTTGCCAGATCAGACCAAGGATTATGAGGTGTATTGCGACGCTTCACGTCGAGGACTTGGAGTAGTGCTTATGCAGGAAGAAAGAGTTGTTTCGTATGCTTCACGACAACTGAAGCCTCATGAGTTGAATTATGCCACGCATGATTTGGAGTTAGCAGCCCTAGTGCATGCATTGAAGACGTGGAGACATTTCCTCATTGGAAATCATTGTGAGGTGTACACGGATCACAAGAGTTTGAAGTACATTTTCACGCAGAAGGAGTTGAACCTCCGACCAAGGAGATGGTTGGAGCTCATCAAGGATTATGACATGAGATTGCATTACCATCCCGGAAAAGCTAATGTAGTAGGTGACGCATTGAGCCGTAAGAGCCATGTCAATACTCTAATGACGGGGAAAATACCCAAGGAGTTAGCAGAAAACCTTCGTGAGCTATGTTTGGAAATAGTTCCGAGAGGCTATGTAGCAGCATTGGAGATTCAGTCAACATTGATGGATAAGATCAGAGAAGCTCAGAAATCTAACAAGGAGATTGCTGCTATAAAAAGAGAAATTGAGCGAAGGAAAAGCAAAGGGATTTCATGAGGATGAGCACGACACCCTATGGTTTGAAGACCGTGTTTATGTGCCAAATGAGCCGGAGATCAGGAAGTTGATTTTGCAAGAGGCACATGATTCACCGTATTCGATTCACCCAGGGAATACCAAGATGTATTTGGATTTGAAGGAAACATTCTGGTGGACCGGAATGAAGAAGGATATTGCAGCATATGTAGCAGTTTGTGACGTATGTGAGAGAGTAAAGGCAGAGCATCAGAAGCCAGCAGGATTGTTACAACCATTGCCGATACCCGAGTGGAAATGGGATAAGATAGGCATGGATTTTATCACAGGACTACCCAGGACGAAAGCAGGCTATGATTCGATATGGGTAGTAGTTGATCGTTTGACGAAGGTAGCACATTTTATTCCAGTTAAGACCACTTACACCAGTGCTAAGTTGGCAAAGATATACATGACTAGGATCATTTGTTTGCATGGAGTTCCGAGGAGTATCGTATCAGATAGAGGAACCCAATTTACCTCAAAGTTTTGGAATCAGTTGCATGAAACGTTAGGAACCAGGCTGGAGTTCAGCACAGCTTTTCACCCACAGACAGATGGACAGACCGAGAGAGTCAATCAGATTCTGGAAGATATGCTGAGAGCTTGTGCACTAGATTATGGATCTAGCTGGGACGATAACTTGCCGTATGCGGAGTTTTCGTATAACAACAGTTACCAAACCAGTTTGAAGATGGCACCTTTCGAAGCTTTATATGGAAGGAGGTGCAGGACACCGTTGTCATGGGACGAAGTTGGAGACCGACAATTCTTTGGACCAGATTTGATTAAGGAGTCTGAACAGAAAGTTAAGTTGATTCGTGATAGGCTCAAGATAGCCCAGTCCAGGCAGAAGAGCTACGCAGATTCTAAACGCAAGGAGACCGTTTACGAAACCGAAGACAGAGTTTATCTCCGAGTATCCCCACTTCGAGGAGTTAAGCGCTTTGGAGTTAAGGGAAAATTAGCACCGCGTTTCGTTGGACCGTATAAGATCTTGCAACGTATGGGAGAAGTCGCTTATAAGTTGGAATTACCAGAGGGACTGTCAGGAGTTCATGATGTATTCCATGTTTCTCAGCTGAAGAAATGTCATGCCGAGATGGCGGAGGTACCGCTAAGAGATACAGTACCGCTCGAAGCGATTCAGTTGAAGGATGACTTAACGTATGAGGAGAAGCCAGTTAAGATTCTCGATTATGCCAGCAGAGTTACCCGCAGCAAGGTTATCAAGTTTTGCAAAGTCCAGTGGAACCACCACTCAGAGGATGAAGCCACCTGGGAAAGAGAAGAAGATTTGCTCAAGGACCACCCTCACCTATTTTCTAGCCAACCGAATCTCGAGGGTGAGATTCATCTTAAGGGGGGTAGGTTTGTAACATCCCAAATTTGCAATTTGGAATCTTATACACTAGATCATCATGCATATCATATTTTCATGCATTTTGGTTGATCCTAGAAATTTCACGCAACTCAAGGACCTTCGGAGAGAGTTGGAGATTTCGTTATTTTCATATTTGAGAGTTTTCTCAAATTTGAAAAGAGGATCATTTGATTTATTTATTTCATCTTCAATTATTTTTCCAATATCAAAATATGAGAGAGGGAATAATATGACTTCCCCAAATTTAGGAAAAATGAAGATCTAATGGGTAAATCAATTTTTGTTTTCCGGAGTTTATTTGCATTTTATTTGGATAGGGAAAAATGCGCGTTTTGGAAAATTGCATTTTAGGCCCGGAGAGAAGTTCATTTTGTTCGACTCATTTTTAGGAGTCGGAGAAAATTTACTTTAGTTTTTTCGGAGTTCATTTAGTTAGTTTTCTTTTTGTTTTTCTGCGCGCGAAACCGTTTAAAAAAAACTCCAGCAGGCCAGCCGGGCCAAGGCCCAGGCCAGCCACCGCCTCCCCAGCGCAGGCAGCCAGCCGCGCCAGGCGCCAGAGGCAGGAGCCGCCGCCGCCCCTTTTTGATTCCTAGTAGGACTTTAGTCCTACTCCGTTTCCTCTTTTTCTTTCCTATTCCTACTCTATTTCTTGTCCCCTACCCAAAGAAAACCCCTCCCCTCACCAATATAAATACCCCTCTACCCCCCCCCCTCTTCTCCTCACAACAATCCCAAGCCCCTCTCCTCCTAAGCCGCAGCAAGCAGCAGCGCGCAGCCCCAAGCCGCCGCTGCCTTAGCCCGCTCCCAAACCCGCGCCGTGCCCCAAGCCACCGCCGCTGCATAACGTCGTCGCCGCCGCCGCCTTACGCCGCCGTTCGCCGGAGCCCCTCGCCAAGGTTGCCCCGCGCCGCGTCTCTTTTTCTTCCCCCGGTTCGGTTTTTTTTCTAAACCGTTCCGGTTCTTTTCTAAACTGTTCCGGTTTTCTAGATCGGTTTTTCGTTTCGGTTTTCTTCCGAAACCCTAGATCGTTTTCCGTTTATTTTCGGTTTCTTTTCCGAAAAACCCTAGATTGGTTTTCGTTCTTCTTTCGGCCGTTCGTCTTAACGAACGTGATCACCGATCTTGTTCCCGGTTAACGAACATCCGTTCATTTAACCGTTCTTCGTTTTCTTTCTCGTCGGATTTATTCCGCGTCTTTTCCACGATCGCGATCTCAGATCCGATCTTCTTTCTAGTCTTTCTTCTCGCTCGTTTATCAAAATCAGGTGATTCAAGCGCCTAGAGTTTCGTTTCCAAACCGCCGTTCCGTCTAATCAACTTAAACAAGTTTTTGCCCCGGTAAAATTTGACCTAGTTTCAACTTGCTAGAACCGAGTTGTTTTCTTCCGCCGTTTGTTTTCCGTTTCTTTGTTCGGTTCGTTCTTTCTTTGCAACCGGAGTTCTTAAGTTGAACTTTCTGGTTCGTTCTCTTGTTCGAGTTTTACCTGTACATTAGATGAGTACTTATTGTATACTTGTTGTTTGTCTGCGATAAATCAATCGGATTGCGCCGCCTATTACTTCGAATCCCTAGGACTCGCGGATCATCAGCAAGGCAAGTAACACTTTGATCATACCTTTTCTACAACCCATGTTTTATTGCATTAGATCAATCCTCTCACATTGCATGATTAGGATCTAATTAAATTATGGGATGGGAAGTAGATGAGGTAGTACCTATTACCTGTATTATTATGAAACCCTTGGGAGTTACTTCTACGTTTGCTTATTGTGCCATGCTATGCTAGTAGACGTGGATTGGGTGAGTGATATCCATGACAGATGTGAGTATTGTTAATTAATGGTTTATCTAAGGTGGCAACTTAAACACACATCTGGGTGGATTGAGGCACCTGATGTCTATCAGGACTTGCCTGTTTTTTTTTGGACCGCCACCCAGGCTCAAAGGGATCATAAGATCTTTCATGCTAGAAACTTCCGTGTGCAGCCACAAGCCATTATGGGCTCTGGCATAGTTGACTAAGTTGTGCGAACTCTTACGGGTAGGCTAGCAGATGTAGGGGAAAGTAGGTGTACCGGACTACCCACATGTAATGTGCTAGCGCTTCTGAAAGACTATGTGTCGGTCATCCGTCTTCTCAAACACCATGTAGTGCGAGAAACCAAACAGAGGCGATCGAGTCTTGTGGGGAAAAGTGCGCAATCCTCTGCAAAGTGTACAAACTAATCATGATTAGCCGTGTCCCCGGTTATGGACAACTTGAGTATCTAGTTCTTGAATATCATGTGAATCTCATCATGTTACTCTAAACTAATTTTGATGGGTTTTAATTGTTCACTTAATTGGGATCGGAATGCTGTCAACCATTCTTGATGTTTCACAACCACCATGATAGTTAAATAAATTTATTCCTTTGCAGTAGGGAAAAACTGGCTTTACGCAAAACTGTAACCATAGAGCTTTCCACCAGCCATATATGCATATAGTATAGCTGTTTCATTCCATTACTCTCTATGTGTTACATTGCCGGCATATTCCATGTGCTGACCCATTTTCGGGCTGCAACTTCTCATGTTGCAGACTTTTTAGACGACGAGTAAGGTGCTTTTAGGTCGTGGCCCTATACTCAGTGATGCCGTTGGAGTTGATGGACCCATTTATCTTCCAAGTCTTCCGCTGTTATCGACACTAGATGGCCTTAAGCCATTTTTATTGTAATAAGTTCTCTTTGAGACAATGATGTAATAAGTGTGTGATTGCCACTCTGCTATAAATCCTTCGATGTACTGTGTGGTGTCAGCATTACTGATCCAGGGATGACACCCAAGCACAGTAGACTTGATCCATTCGGGTCGGGTCGCCACAGAGCTTCCCCAAGCTTGTGGCTTTGCATATCATTAGCATCATGGATATTCAAGGAATTCATACTAACAACATTGCAATCATGCTCATCATTCAAATATTTAGTGCCAAACATTTTATAGATTTCTTCTTCTAGCACTTGAGCACAATTATCCTTTCCATCATACTCATGAAAGATATTAAAAAGGTGAAGCGTATGAGACAAACTCAATTCCATTTTTTATAGTTTTCTTTTATAAACTAAACTAGTGATAAAACAAGAAACTAAAAGACTCGATTGCAAGATCTAAAAATATACCTTCAAGCACTCACCTCTCCGGCAACAGCGTCAGAAAAGAGCTTGATGTCTACTACACAACCTTCTTCTTGTAGACGTTGTTGGGCCTCCAAGTGCAGAGGTTTGTAGGACAGTAGAAAATTTCCCTCAAGTGGATGACCTAAGGTTTATCAATCCGAAGGAGGCGTAGGATGAAGATGGTCTCTCTCAAGCAACCCTGCAACCAAATAACAAAGAGTCTCTTGTGTCCCCAACACACCCAATACAATGGTAAAGTGTATAGGTGCACTAGTTCGGCGAAGAGATGGTGATACAAGTGGTATATGGATGGTAGATAATAGTTTTTGTAATCTGAAAATATAAAAACAGCAAGGTAACGAATGGTAAAAGTGAGCATAAACGGTATTGCAATGCGTTGAAACAAGGCCTAGGGTTCATACTTTCACTAGTGTAAGTCCTCTCAACAATACTAACATAATTGGATCATAAAACTATACATCAACATGCAACAAAGAGTCACTCCAAAGTCACTAATAGCGGAGAACGAACGAAGAGATTATGGTAGGGTGCGAAACCACCTCAAAGTTATTCTTTCCAATCAATCCGTTGGGCTATTCCTATAAGTGTCACAAAGAGCCCTAGAGTTCGTACTAGAATAACACCTTAAGATACAAATCAACCAAAACACTAATGTCACCTAGATACTCCAATGTCACCTCAAGTATCCGTGGGCATGATTATACGATATGCATCACACAATCTCAGATTCATCTATTCAACCAACACAAAGGACCTCAAAGAGTGCCCCACATTTTCTACCGGAGAATCACGACGAAAACGTGTGCCAACCCCTATGCATAGGTTCATGGGCGGAACTCGCAAGTTGATCACCAAAACATACATCAAGTGAATCATGTGATATCCCATTGTCACCACAAATATCCACGGCAAGACATACATCAAGTGTTCTCAAATCTTTAAAGACTTAATCCGATAAATAACTTCAAAGGGGAAACTCAATTCATTACAAGAGAGAAGAGGGGAGGAGAAACATAAGATCCAACTATAATAGCAAAGCTCGTGATACATCAAGATCGTGCCATATCAAGAACACGAGAGAGAGAGAGAGAAATCAAACACATAGCTACTAGTACATACCCTCAGCCCCGAGGGAGAACTACTCCCTCCTCGTCATGGAGAGCGTCGGGATGATGAAGATGGCCACCGGAGAAGGATTGCTCCCTCCGGCAGGGTGCCGGAATGGGTCTAGATTGGTTTTCGATGGCTACGGAGGCTTCTGGAGGCGGAACTCCCGATATATTGTGCGTTCTGGAAGTTTTAGGGTACGTAGGTATATATGCGTGCAGGGGGTACGTCGGAGGAGCTACGGGGGCCTCACGAGGCAGGGGGCGCCCTAGGGGGGGCGCCCCCACCCTCGTGAGCACCTCCCAAATCTCTTGACGTGGAGTCCAAGTCTATCCGGTGGCTTTCGTTCCAAAAATAACTTCTCCAGTTGATTTCGTTCCGTTTCAACTCCGTTTGATATTCCTTTTCTTCGAAACATTGAAATAGGCATAAAACAGCAAATCTGGGCTGGGCCTCCGGTTAATAGGTTAGTCCCAAAAATAATATAAAAGTGGAAAATAAAGCCCAATATTGCCTAAAACAGTAGATAATATAGCATGGAGCAATCAAAAATTATAGATACGTTGGAGACGTATCAAGAGGGAGCGATGGGGCTGACCTGAGCAAAGGTGGTCGCCGGCGGCGACTCCGGCGGGAGGAGGCCGGCGAGGGTGACGCGGTGGTTGCGGGCGAGCTTCAGGGAGCAGAGGGGAGGCGGAGCGTTCGGGCGACGACAGCAGAGCGCTCGGGCCCCAATGGACCTCCCAGGGCCCGAAGTAGGTCCTGGCGGGCTTGGCGGTGGTGGGAGGTTGGCCGGGACGCGTGGCGCGCCCGGGTTGGAGGAGGGCGCGGTTAGGTGGCGGCGGGGCTAATGAAGGCGCGACAAGTGGTGGTGGAGGACTTGGCCGGCGCGGAAAATGAGGCAGAGGTGGGAGGTGGCGGCAGCTGAGGGTTAGGGGAAGCTAGGGGTAGGGTTCAGACTAGGATTAGTCCAAAAATGGACTATGGGTTGTTTATATAGGGTAGGTGGCTTGGGTTAGGGGGGTTTAGGTGGTTTTCGGACCCTCGGATCGTGATCGGATGGATCCGGTCGGAGGGGGGTTTGGTGGGCTGGTTTAGAGTGGGAGTGGGCTGTGAAGAGAGGCCTTGGGCTGAGATGAGAGGGAAGGAGTGCAGCCCGTCAACTGTTTCCGGAGATTGAAAACGTCTGAGGATAGACCGGCTATACTGCCGCTATAGTTATCCGTTGGGGCATCAAACAAACTCCGAATGCGATGAAACTTGATAGGCGGCCTACCTACACTATAATAAGACTGCACACCAACTTTCATCCCATTCAGAGAACATTTTCCGGCCAGTTATAAAATATTATTTCGGACGTGTCGCGGGCGCGTGCAAGTGTGACTGGGCTCAGAACGGACAATGGAAAGAACTGGGAGACCCGGACGAATGCAAGTTTTGAAAACATGTAGATGCAATGCGGATGATGGCATGGCAAGATGCAACGCACAAGCGAATGACAAGGCAACAACAGCGAATAACTGGAAGACACGTGGCGCATCGGTCTCGAGGCATCACAACACTCCACCACTACAAGAGGATCTCGTCCCAAGATCTAGGGATGGCACCGGAGATAAGCGGAAGAGGAAGAGAAGAGGTAAAACTAAGTTGCTTCTTTGACAAATAAGTGAAACCAAAGAACCTTGCGAGGTTGAAAAAATGGAAAGAAGAATACAATGGAGATGAACGAAGTTGAAAACACTCCGTTAGAAAAGAGGAACAAGGAACATTACTAGAACCTTGTAGGTTGAAAGACATAAGAAAAGGGTTGCAATGGACAAGAAGTACATGCAAGCACTCCGATAGAAACGAGATGTACAAGGAACAATAAAGATCAATTACGACAACACTCCGATTGGAAAAGGAAGGCATAGAATATGAACTTGACAAGATGAGAGGATACTTAATGAAATCAACAACACACTGCCTCTGGAACTATTGAAAGAATGGCACAAGGGTAAGAAAGATTTTAGACAGCACTCCAGTTGAGAAGGGAGGCCCCACTTGACAGGATGGGAAGAACTTGAAAAGAGGGCACGACACTTCGGTTAACTAGATAAGCACGAAAAGAACACGATCCTCACCATTAGAGATGATGAGAGAAAAGAGCAACATCACAAAGCCTCCGGAAGCAAGAATAGAAGATAGATCATTGGAATAACATAATGGAGAAGAAAATGCCAGCTTTTGCCACAATTGAGCTTGGAAAGCACCCTTCCAAGAAGGTTATAACAGAGTTGTTGGAAAACAACAACGAAAAGAATAAGCTTGTAGTGGGCTTATGGAAACATCTCAACATTATGAGGTGACAAACGGCCACTGAAGGAAGCCATTGATTTGAGTGAGAGCACCAAGGCGATGAAAAACTTCTTTCACCAAGAGGATAGTAGAAAAAAACTTGGATCATTGATAAGCACCACAATAGCAACATTCCTTAGGGAAGGCTTTAGGTGAAATATAGTCCAGTATAACTCCAACAAAAAGATTGATTGGTTGAAAAGATCTCTTGAACGAAGAGAAAACGATGGATTTAGAATATGTCCTTCTTGATATTTGAGAATCATGAAACACGAAGGGAAATTATCAAGAATGACATAACACCACCTCACAAGATAAGAGAGAAAGAATTGCACTTCGGAATGCAAGATGAAGAATGCTTGAACTCCTCAAAACAAGACATGTGTTGAACACCATGTTTATTTTAGAGAATAGCTTGGCAGATTATAGCTTCGAGAGAAATCTTGAAGAACAATTGAAGAATGAAAAGAATCCTTGGCGAACCACCATGTAGAGCCTTCGTGAGAACTCCAGTAATAAAAGAATGATCAAATGAAAGGAAGTTGAAAACACAAGGTGAAGCCTTGCGATTATTTAGATGGGGCTAAAAATGTGAAAACTTTGAACCTCGGACAAGAAAGATGAACAATTGAAACCAAGAATTTTGATGAACCTCCGTAATAAGGAATTGAATTTACTCGATGAAACAAGAATAAGAATTACATTATGCTTATCCTTCATCAATTAAATTGATGACCCACAATGGATTTGGCATACTACTCATTCTCGTAGAAAGGATTAAGATAGATATAGCACCAACTTCGGAAGGTCTTCAACGAATCACCGGTAGGATTTGGAGACAACGAATGAATTAATATGAAAATGAAGGAAGAAGAATCTTGAACAAACCACCGTAAGAATTGAAAATGAAAGAAGTAAAGGGATGAATCACCGGTAAGAATTTGAAAACGAACGAAGATACTTGGGGAAATTTAGATACAAGAGAATGAAGAGGAAACTTGAAGGATGCACCGGTAAGATTTGGAGAACAATAGCTGAAAGCTGGAATAAATAATTCTGAGATGATGGGCTTCGGAGAATCAAACTGAAAAAGTCCTGAATTCCTCCGGATGGGTGAAAAGAATTGTCACAATTTAAAACAATTATGAGAGGATATCATCAATCTTGAACTTCGCATCTTTGGAAGAACGAGTAAGAACTTAAGAGGGACTCTTCTTCGGTCTTCAAAAATCCGAGAATGACGACGAGAAACAACACCACGAATTGTTGAGACACTCCGGAATAATGAAGAATAGAAAGATTGAGCCAACGAGGAAAAGAATTTGAAAACGATCTTGGAGAAGGCATTTGACTGATGATAATTCATTCTTACGTCAAACTTGGAGAAGAATTTGAGAGTAACTCCGGCAAAATAGAAGAGTCAGGTAAGCTGGGAAAAGAGATGTGGGTTAGGGCCCACTCAAGAGAAACACCGTTGAACGATTGCTTAGGAAGAGATTATGCACCGGTTGACTTGAACGTCTTGAATGAGGTAACAACCTCAAAATAGCTTGGAAGGAATAAGAATGGAAACTTGAATCTTCTGGGATATCTCCGGCACTCCCGAACAAATGAATGGCGAGAAGTCGATGATTAAGAGGTGCACCGGCATGAGAAAACATGTGAAACAAGGAAAGGAATGTGATCAACACTGAAGGCTTGAATTTAGTCCACCGGGGAAGAAAAGAGGATGAAGAAGGAAAGAATGATGAACTTGTAGCTCGTGAGCACCTCCATGAGAAATCGCTGGTTAAGAACATTGAAGGAAAGGAATGAAGAGTCTTCACATGAATAAAATGGATACTTGATTAAGAAATCTGAGTCTTTGAATAAAATGGTGGGAGGGCGGGAAAACAAAGGCAACTTGGGGACGGAAGAAATGAACAACGTTGGGAAAACAGAGAAGTGATCTTGCGAATGTTGAAATGATTGGATCCACTTGAGGAGAAGCACGCCAGTTGGAGAAGAATTTACATGACAATCTCGATAAACAAAAAAGATTAGCATCCACATAGATATATGAGAACACCGCTTAGAAAAGGTATGGAATCCACATTTGACATTGAAGCAACTCGAATACCGCAACTGAAAACAAAACAAAGATTGGCTTGACAAATAAGCCGGAAACAAACATATGATAGATCCCATATCGTATCATGTGTGTGTTGGAAAGATATCCTACGAGATACTTGAATTCCCACCTATAAACTCCCGAAACTTTCTGGTTATGCAATCAGGTGTTGGGAATACAGGGGAAGCGTAATATCTCACCCAAACTAACAATCCCTACATCCAGATGTATCCATCCTTCAACACATAACCAAGAAACCTTCGGAAATCATGTACCTCAACCTTTGAAAAGCATCCATTATATGAGTTATGGCAATACTCCCGAACTCCCGCCCCAGTACTAGGTGGCATCGAGGTTATCTCACCATCAACTACATAAAAGAGAGTTTCGATGTCGGCAAACTCAGGTATTCCAGAACTGCAACGATGAAATTGTGACGACAACACCTCAGAGCTCAACTCCCCAGGACACTGCCACAACCCCTAAATGTCAGGAGGCACCAAGAATAATGTTCTCGTCACAAGACTATCGGAATGATTCCAAGATACCCGCGTGATCCTAAAAAAAATTCATGAAATTTGAGCAGAGAAAAGTCAAAACTTCTACGTCAGGAGGCCTCACCAGAGCGATGAAGGGACTGAGGAGTAAAAAGAATCCTACTCTCCGATATATATAATCCTAGGACTCAAAACATTTTGTTCCATACTCAACAGCGTCAGCGATTGGATCAAGCAGGGGGCTCCTAAGTCGGGGATGGCTCTGATTACCAACTTGTAACACCCCCCATGCAGTTATGCATCTAAGTCGTGCCTCGACACGTGGGAGATATAGTCGCATCGTGGGTGTTACACAACCGCCGCCCGCCACCTCCTGCAGTAGCAGTAGCAGCCGCAGCCGCCGCCATTGCCGCCGCCGCACGCCGCAGCACCCGCCGCCGCCTCCCTCGCCGCTAGCCGCCACCGCCGCCTCGTTCCACCTTGCCGGAGCTCGTCGCCGCCGCCATCAGATCTCGTCGGTTTTCTGGTATAAAGTGAACCACCGTCTCGTTTTTTCGGTTTATTTTTTAGATCGGTTTTTGTTTTAGTTCATTAGTTGACGAATGTTCACCCGTTAGATTATTATAGCGAACATGTTCGTTCATTAGCCTCTGTTTACGAACGTTCGTTCGTTAGGTTTTTATTTTTTACTTTGGGATTTTATTTCTCTACCCCTGGTTCGTTAGTTCTACTCATTCATCCCCACGGTCTTAACTTTTTCTCACTTTTCCCCACTCCCTTGCCTGAAACCCTCAGAACTGGTCACAGTGGATGTTGTCGTTGCGTCAATGGCTTGACCGTTAACTCTGACTAGTGGGGCCGCGTAGGGCGGAGTCCACATTTTGACTGTTACATGGTAACGAGTGGGGACGCGAAACTGACACTCACGGTAACCCGAATCAGATCCAGTCGCTTCCGCGCCGCCCCCTCCGCCGCCGTCGTGCCGCCTCTACCGCCATCGTGTCGCCTCCGCCGCACTCTTGTCGCCTCCGCCGTAGTCGTGCCGCCTTCGTCGCATCTACCCTCTCTCCCCATCTAGGATTAGGAAGCGATGTCGAGGGGCACCCCATCCGGCCCATCGACCGTGGAGATGATTGGGTCGAATCAAAGGCTGATAATTCATGGATTCCACCTGGGTAAGCATCATTTTCCTCTCAAATTGATTAGGAGATCTGTAAATTAGGTTGTATTTGACCACCATTGGCGTGAATCGGCGCAATTTATCTGAAATTTTTCGGCCTAACTGCACCCATTATCTTATTTCAATCGAATAGGGTTGATCCTGCACTTGCTTTTCGGCTGGTGGTTAGAATGGAAACTAGCAAGCTGCGTGGAAACTAGCGTTTCGTTCAGAGATTTCCACGAGGCACTCTGTTGTGAGTATCCGTGGAGCCATGGCATTGCTGTTGAACTGAGATATTTTGACAGTACCGAGCAGATATTTCTTCCATTAACTTGTGATGAGCATCTGGGATTGCTATTTAGTTTGAATGCTAACAGACGTTTCGGTAAAATCCATATCGGTGTGCTTCATGCACGCAAACAACGTGTCCCGAAGGGTGTTCAGACATCATCTGTCTATGCTAATAGCGAGCGTCCTCGCACTCCTTGTAGGTCGAGACCAAGTAAACCTAGTGGTTCTAAAAGCCACAACATGTCAGCTGCTGCTAATTCTACCACTTCTCCTCTCCCTTCTACACCTAATGTAGAACTAGATGCAGAGCCTGATGAGGAAGTGCATCGACATGATGCTGAGGATGAGATTCTATTCCCTGAACTAGTAGATAGAGTCAGTCAACAGGCAGTGGAAGATGAATATGCAGAGGAGCCTAGCAGCCATGTTAGATTTGATGACGCTGATGATGAAGAGAGGGAGGAGAACATCGACTCCTTAGTTTTACAAGAATATGGTGGTGAGGACATGCCAACAATTGAGTGGAACAGGAAGAATCCCGATCTTACTCCAGGAACCGTATTCGAATCGATGGTGGACTGTCGTAATGAAGTGACTACATATTGCATTCTCACAAAAAACTCTTATGAGGTTGATAGGAGTGAGCCCGGAAGATTCACTGTTCATTGCCCTTATGATAGGTGTAGGTGGAGGTTGCATGCACCCACTATGCGAAAGAGAAATTTGATTCAAGTATTACAACTGAATATTGTTATCAGATTATTTATCCATTCTATATTCAGATCATGTGTAATGTTTCTTAATTGTATTTGACATCATTTTTCATTTTGTTTCAGATAAAAAGCAACCCACACGGGCACACTTGCCCACCTGGAGGGGAGGCGGAAAGGACAAATCTAAGCTTGCAAAAGACTAGGTGGGTGGCAGATGCAATCTTGGATTGCATGAGGTAAACACCAACAATTGGTCCAACAGCACTCCATGGGAAGCTATTTGAGAAGTACAAGATTAATGTACAATACATGAAGATTTTCTATGCTAAGGAAAGGGCTCTTGATAGGATTAATGGTCCATGGAATGAGAGTTTTCAGTTGCTTTACACCTTCAAAGCTGAAGTGGAGATGGCTAGTCCAGGGAGTGTTGTAGAGATTGACAAGCATACAGTTAAGTACAAATTAAAAGGGAAGGCAATAGAGAAGGAGTGCTTTAGGAGGGCTTTTGTTTGTTTCAAGGCTTGCTGGCAGGGGTTTCTGAATGGTTGTAGGCCCTATTTGGCTGTCGATGTGACTGCTTTGAATGGAAGATGGAGAGACCAGCTAGAAGCAGCTTCTGCAGTTGATGGACACAAATGGCTATTCCCAGTTGCATTTGGTGTGTTGGAGGTAGAGAGTGAGGAGAGTTGGGTCTGGTTTCTACAGCAGTTGCGCAACATTATATGTACACCCTCAGGTTTAGTTATACACACAGATGCTTGCAAGGGTTTAGAAAATGCAGTAGAAATTGTATTCCCTGGAGTGGAACATAGGGAATGTATGCGACACCTAGCACAGAATTTTAGAAATAAATTCAAAGGCAAAGTGTATGATGAGAATCTATGGCCAGCATCATACACATGCAGCTTGAGGAAGCATGAGCACCATTTGACAGTGTTGTATGCTCATAATCCTTTGGTGAAGGAGTACATGGATGAACATCATGGAAAGCTGTGGTCAAGAAGCAGATGCAATGAAATCTGCAAAGTAGACTTTGTGACCAATAACCTCGCTGAGTGTTTCAATGCAAAGTTCAAGTCAATGAAAGGGCTTTTGTTGTGGCAAGCATTTGATAAGATCAGGCAGATGATCATGGTAAAGATGGCTCTTCATAAAAGAATTGCAGAAACACAATATGTTGGCCATCTTATGCTCCCATCTCTGATTAAGGCATTGCATGCCAAGGCAAGAGGACTAAGAATGAAATGCATTCACCGTCGACATACGAGGCTAAGGTGACATACACTGACAGTAAAAATAGGGAATGGAGATATCTAGTGAACCTTGCAACCAATGAATGCAGCTGTAGGCAATGGCAGATCCGCGGGAAGCCGTGCATACATGCCCTACATCTCATGACTGTTATTGGAGGTGAAGATGGTGAAGTTGATCAGTATTGCTCTGAATATTTCTCTGTTGCCAAATTTAGGGTTGCTTATGCTGAAAATGTGCCTGCACTCTTGGGAAAAGACCAATGGAACATAGTAGACCCAGGGTTCGAACTCCATTCTCCTATACTGACTAGACCACCAGGAAGACCAAGGAAAAACAGGATAAGAGCTGGTGAAGAGGGTCGTGTAAAAAACAGCGTAAGTGCAAAAGATGTGGTATCTTAGGGCATATTGCTAGGCTTGTACCAATCCAGTTGATGCATCATTTGGAGAAGAGGAACAATGGGCAGCAGCAAATGCAGAGGAGAATGCAGCAAGTTTAGAGGATAATGTAGCAGCAGAGGATAATGCAAGAAGTTTAGAGAATGAAGCAACTGAAGTAGCAGCTTGGTATGTGTGCAATCTTTCCATTTTTTGCATTTGTTCTCTTTTTTATCGATGACTAAGCTTAATTCTGTTTGACCCAGCTCTAGGATAATTAGAGGCACAAGACAAAAAAGACCTAGAGAGGAAGAAACTTCGGTTGAACCATCATCTGATGCGGAATTTGAAACCATGGCTTATGAAGGTTTTGAAGCTATAAGAGAGGAGGAAGTTATTTTGTCTGAAGTTCCTTTAAAGATTAGTGAGCCCGCAGATGACCGTCAACCGGTCATCACTTGCTCGATCAGTCAAAGCTCAATAAAACCGCCACCACCAGAAGTGAAGATCAGAAGCAACAAGACAAAGCTTTCAAAAGCACAAAATATCCCAGCCAGGGAAATCAGTAGCAAGACGGTTAACCCATCCCGGACCACAATGTGCAAGGCAAAGATTTGAATTTGAACTTGAATGCAAGTCATAAACTTTGAACTTTAAAGATTTGTAATAAGGATTCTGTCGTCAATTTGAAGTACTGTGAAAACTTGTAAGGTGTAATAATTCTATATGTAAACATTGAATTTGAACTACTGAGGCAAACTTTGAATTTGAACCAACACTTCAGTCCATTCCCCTGTGGTGTGAGCTGCACAGTTTGCTGAACTATTATAAACGTTAGGTGATCAATCCAATCTCTTTTGCGTCTACAAAACTTGTAGTCATGAGAAATGTGCTCCAAATGAGCTCCCAAGCTAGGGTAAACAGCCCCATTTGTAATCAAGTTTTTTTGGACCTACTCCAAATGAGCTAAATATTTTTTTATTTACACCAAATCAATCCATATAGTGTAGATTCGAAGAATCACTCTTTATTGAATTAAACTTTCTATTTTTACATTTTTTCAAAATAATATACTTTAATAGAAAAACTATTAAAACCACGTTTACCATATGAAAATGGAAAACTAAGTTCAGATCCTTCTTATTCACTTTGAAATCAAGCTTTGCTGATTTTTTTCATTTTCAAAAAAAATTCAAAAACGAAGGGAAACCCTACCTCCTCTCCTTGGTCTCTATGAAACGGTGTACATGATAGCTCATATGTGTGAAGGTTTTTTCATGAAAATATCCATAGACAAAGTTTATGATTTTTGGTTGGTAACATGTCACACAAGACAACATTGTGTGCAGGTTTTATATTTTTGATTTTTTAATTAATGGTGCTCATTTTACCTCGATCGTGCTAGCTAGGTTTTTTTCTCTAAATGTACGTATACCAATTTTAGTATTTTTTCCTCGTTAGTGTGTCCTATAAAACGACGAACGGCGAATGTTTCATATTTTTTGATTTTTTTTAATTATTTATGCTCAGTCAAAGCCTTTGAAACCCCGTTGACCAGCTTAAAACCCCTCTAAACCCTGCGGGGTTTCGCCTAACCCTAGCTCCGAACGTCAGTCATCCGATCATACCCTAGCGCCAAACGAGAGCCCTCAGATGTGGTCTTCTGGAATTAATTCCAAGGGCAGGCTGTGACCAGGCTCCACGCCGTTGGATCACATGAACGGCTCCGCATCGTTGGATCGTGTGGCGATCCACGAGACTTGTTGGTTGTGCCTCCCCTTTCTTCAGGTACCCCTTTATTCGGTGCTTATTCTGCAGCGACGAGAGGAGCCACTCCTCCTCTGATACTTCTTCTCCGGCGACGAGAGGAGCCACTCCTCTGCTTCTTCTTCTCTGGCGACTTTGGGCGATATGTCGAGCTCCACTTCAGCCTCCCGCCTCTCGTGGACCCAGTATGGTCCACTTCCCATGGAGCGATGTTCTGACTACCCACGCAGTGCGCCAGTGATACGGTTGACTTCGAAGGAGGTTAAGAATGGCAACTATGGGCGCGAGTTCGTGAAATGCGAGAGCAAGCCAGAGGGGCAGGTTAGATATCATGATTTTTCACTGATTTCTTTTTCTATTTGCTTTTAATTCTTTTTCGATCAGGGATTTAGGGTTCATTTTTTCGATTCAGATCGTGCAGAAATGCACACATTTTGAATGGCTGGATGACTACGTTAAGCATATTCAATTCAATGGGGCCCCAAGCCGGGAGCAATCTGCCGTCAGCAACAATGAATTTGGTCTCTGAAAGTGCTGCTCTGACAGTTGGGGATGCAGATCTGAAGGGGGAAACAAAGAAGATGAACTAGAACTTGAAGCAGATGATTCTGTCGGATGTGGGATTCCAGCAAACCCTTAAGGTTCGAACACTGGGGTGCGCGCGAAGTCTTTTCCTCCCACCAATCTACGCCCTAGCTCGCTAAGATTTCACGGACAAACTCGACAAACTCGCAACACAGAAAGACACGGGGTTTATACTGGTTCGGGCCACCGTTGTGGTGTAATACCCTACTCCAGTGTGGTGATGGTGGATTGCCTCTAGGGCTGATGATGAACAGTACAAGGAAAGAACACCCTCCTGAGGTTGAGGTGTTCTTGAGCTCGGTGAGCTTGTGTGTGTGAGGATGGTCTAAATGATCCATCCCTTACTAAGGTGGTGGCTAGTCCTATTTATATTGGCCCTGGTCCTCTTCCCAAATATCGAGCAGGAAGGGAGCCAACAATGGCGGGCTAATTCGAAGGGGACAGCTAGTACAAGCTATCCTGACAAAAGTGGTCTTCGCCTGCCAAAGGCTCTGGTGGTGACGCCGTCTTGGGCTCCACGATGACCTTCGTCTTGCCATCCTCCTGGTCTTGGTCTCGTTGCATCAACATAGCAACCTTTGCATGATGCCTCGGTACTCTTCGTCTGCGCTGGCCTCCTTAGAACCAAAGAGGAAACAAGGATGTTGCGTGCGCTGGCGCCCGCCTGGTGTCGTGCGTCATGGCTCACATCACAAGGGCATCGTGAGGTTTGCCTTGCCTTGATATCTCCGCTCCTTGTGATCCTACCTGGCTAGCCTACTCCAGAGGAGGTCTTGCGTCGTCCGCCTCGTGAGGCTTGGACCCTCGCGAGGGTCTTGGATTCTTTGTTGGTGAAGATGGGTCGTACGGCCTGCAGGCTTAGCCACGCCGCGGGCCGTAGGCAGGCAAGTCTGGGGACCCGTTCCCAGGATGCCAATAGATTCAATTGAACAAGCAGGCGAATCTGATAGCTTTAGGATTTTATCCCTTTTATTTTTGAGTAGTTGCTCTAGGATTTTCTTACTTGCTGGTCATCACTCGTTAGAGATGTTATTAGTGCGGTGTCATGTGCTCTAGGATTTGGTTAATTTGTGGATCATGTGCTCTACAATTTGCTTAAATTTGTGGATCATGTTCTCTATGCTTTGTGTTGCTTAATTTGTGGATCATGTGCTCTATGCTTTGTGTTGCTTAATTTGTGGATCATGTCAGTTTCAGGTACCCGTCGGTTTTGTACACTTTCAGTTTCTTCAGTTTCGTCAGACAACACCAACTGCAGAAGAAAAAAAAAGTAGTTCTAGGGCCCAAATTGAAACTAAGCTCTAGTTGGGCCGTCTCATCGCGTTGAGTGTCGAAGGCTCATGCGTTGGCTCTATTTTTAACCTTGATTATTACCATGGTAAATCCATGGTTTTCCATGCCGAACAAAAATGGGGCATGATGGGAAATCGATTTATTGTTGGACTTGCACATGTCAAATTTATTTGTATATATCAAGGAAATTTCCTTCTGTATATATCCTGCGGCACAACACTATCATTTTTGGGATCATTTTTGACATGCGGGTATTATAAACAAGTTTTTGTTGCAAGAAAAATATTGTATACACGATTTTTTGTTTTTGTTTTTTATTAATAACATGTTAGACTTAATTATGTAGATCATGATATCCATCTGAAACCACGTCTAAAATAAAGTCTGGTGGAACCATTAGCCAGCATATCCATCTATAGAGCATGTCTAGGCTCGGCTATGGCACCATATCCATCTAGAGAGCTTGTCTACGGCTCGGCTACGGCACCATATCCATCAACCGATATCTCACATAGCAAGCTTACATCCATAACATAAAAAGTAGCAACCATAGCATACTTCTTACATAAAACATGGGGTACCCTAAACCATAGCATAGTCCACAAACTATTCAAAAATTAGCTTGTTTTTGTTCATACAATATATGGAATAGGGCCACCAACAATTCAAAAAAATTAGCTTTTCTTCTTCTTCTTTTCAACATCAACATGGCTCATTTTTCTAGCTTTAGTTTCCTTTTTGACACTTCAACTACTCCATTATCCGCGCGTGCGAAAACTCGACCCTACTCTAAATGGGCGAAAAATTGACCCTACTCTAAATGGGCGAAAAGTTGCTGGTTTTCATTGAGGAATACTCAATCATTGATTGATTTAGAAGAAGGGCTCGTGTACGACACCATATCCATCTAGTGATTTATCTCACGTCAAATAAGATAGAAATAGCAAGCAAAAACACTGATAACCAACGACAAAATCAAATAAGGGTAGCAAGCATAACAAAGTTCTTAGGGAGGGGATAACACGATAGAGATTAAAAGTTCACAGTACAATCAACGACATAATTAAGATAGGAATATATAAAAGATAAAAATCCCTAACACCCTAGGGCAAGACAAGCTCACGATCTAGACCGGGACTTCACCACCATCTTCACTGTGCCTTCTCTTCACTGCTCCCTCTCCATGCCGTCCTAGCTGATGTAGTAGGGGAGGCTGTGCATACTATCGTGGGTGGGGAAGATGCAGTCGAAGTTTGTGAAGATGTTGTGGGTTGTGAATGCGATGAATTCACATCCACACCAAAACACCTTGCTGAGGAGGTGGTACGCATCAAATCTGTTGGTGAACATGACGGTGAGCCCTATCGGCGGAGTCCTGGAGTTTGGACGCACTTCATCCAGTCGGAACATCACCGCCGAGCCCGCCGGGAGGTGGGCGAAGCCCGCACAGAGGAACCACTCGGCAAACTCCCTTGCACCCCTCCAGCGTGAGGACACCCACACGCGGAGCATCCTCTCCACGATGAGGTCGGTCGGATATCGTCTCTCCGGCACGGTCGGTGGGAGCTCGAACGTGGGGCCGTTGTACTGCATCCTCGCCTCGCTTTGAGAGTGCTTTGGGTTTTGGTGAAGAAGAGAAGGGGGCGCAAATGGATGTGTGGAGAATAGGTGGAGGGGTGGTGGTTTAAATAGGGAAAGGGGAAGGGAAGGGGAGTGGCACCGGCCGCGCTTTGGATTTGCTACGTTGAAACGAGCCGCGTCGATCGATATGCCACTTTAATTGCCAACAAGTTTTAATTGCCATGTTGAATATATGCGAGTGGGTCGAGAAGTGTGAAACAATGCTCTACATCGAGCAGACACACGTGGGAGATGATACGAAACAGCGGCAGCAACCGTCCCTATGTCCGTGGCAGCTCGCGTGAAAATGAGGCCGGTCGCCGTCCATGGCGGCTCGTGTGAAAAGAGGCCGGTCAACGCATCATGGCGGCAGGCAGCGGCGCATCTAGGCAGGCTAGCTGGACATGTCGTGCATGCATAACAGGCTTCTGTCGTTGAGGCGTGCGCACGACCCAAGTCTAACCACGGCCCAATTGGCTAACCGTGGCACTGTCTGTCGTGACCCCACTCATCAGGTCCAACGGGCGACACAGTCAGCGCGGCCCCACTCGTCAGAGTTAACGGTCAAAGCACTGACCCGACGGCATCCACCATTTGTGACCAGTTCTGAGGGTTTCGGCCAAGGGAGTGGGGAAAAGTGAGCAAAAGTTAAGAGCATGGGGATGAATGAGTATGGCTAAGGAACCAGGGGCATAGATGTAAAAATCCCTTTTAGTTTTATTTTCGGCCAGGGACCTATCCATGAATACTTTTATCACAAATTAGTCCCTAAACTTCAAACCCTCGTTACTTTTTGCTCGTTTATCCAAATCCAGTGAAACTAACTCCAAAATCTTCATCTTGTTCCCCTCTTTCCAGATAATCAACCTGAAATGGTTTTGATAATTTAAAATTTGGTTTCAAGAAGATTTGATTTTGAACTTCTTTTGATCGTAGTCTGAGTTTCGTAGCTCCGATTAAATTGATTCTTTTTGCAAAATGAAGCTCTTCACTTGAACTTTTAGTTTGGATCTTTTCCTTTGGGTTTTACCTTTGCATCTTATGTTTGAGTGCTTATGTATGCTATTGTGTGTTCACGATAGAGTTTCCGGAGTGCGAAGCATGCTACTACGAGTCACTAGGGTTTTTAGATCGTCAGCAAGGCAAGTAACACTTTCATCATATCCCTTTATTACCCAGTTTCTATGCATTAGTTTCAACCCTCAAACATTGCATGAGTAGGTTTGATTAACATGTGGGTATCGGAAAGTAGTTGATGAGGTAGGAACCTATTGCCTTTTATATCAAACCCTAGGAGTTCTATGTTATGCTTATACTGCTATGCTATGCTCGTAGACTTAGTATGGTTTTGAGTGATCCATGATAGATGTGAGAGTTATTATTAATTAATGGTTAAACTTAAGGCGGTTACTTTAATACACATCTGGGTGGATTGGTTGGGGCACCCTGGAGAACCTAGTGGTTGTCTGGACACCTAGAGCAATCTAGTGTTATCCTAGGATATCCCGGAGTACCCGTGTGATCATCCTATGGTTTGCCACCCAGGCTCGAAGGGATCTTGAGATTATTCATGCTAGAAACTTCTGTGTGCAGCCACAAGCCATTATGGGCTCTGGCATAGTTGAGAAAGTTGTGTGACCTATTTTAGTGGTAGGCTAGCAGATGTTGGGGATGTAGGTGGTACTGTCTACCCAGAGTAAAGAGTTAATGCTTCTGAAATACTGTGTCTCGGCCATCCGTTTCTCAACCATGCAGTGCGAGAAATCCAACAGGGGAGATTGAGTCTTGTGGGGAAAAGTGCGCAAACCTATGCAGAGTGTACAAACTAATCATGGTTAGCCGAGTCCCCGGTTATGGACATCTTGAGTATCTGGTAATTGAATTGTTGATTTGATCTCATCACTTTACTTAATTAATTTGTTGGGTTATAATGATTATTTTGGGATTGAGTTGGAGGAACCTTCTCAATCATTTTCAACCAACTTTGTAGTTAAATAAAATATATTCCTTTGCTGTAGGAAAAAATTAGCTTTATGCAAATGATAACCATAGAGCCTCCACCAGCCATATATGCATGTAGTGATAGCTGTTATTTGTTCATTGCTCTATAGTGTTATCTTGCCAGCATATTCCATGTGCTGACCTATACAGGCTGCAATGTATTATCTTGCAGAGTTTTCAGACGAAGAGTAAGGTGCACTAGGTCGTTGTCATGCACTCAGTTTTGTCGTGGAGTTGGATGGACTCTTCTACCTTCAAAGCTTCCGCTGTTATCTTATTTAGATGGCCTTCAGCCATATTATTGTAATAAGTTCTCTTTTGAGACATTTGATGTAATAAGTGTGTGACTGAACTCTGTTATAAATCCTTGAGTACTGTGTGTGACGGCAATACCAATCCAGGAATGACACTTAGGCACAGAGACTTGATCGTCTGAGGTCGGGTTGCTACAAGATGGTATCAGCGCACACGCTGACTGTAGGATGCGACCACTAGGATAAGCCGTAGGACACTCTTCTCTACTCATTTCTGACTCCTCTCCATTTTCTACTCTATAGATGGCGAATCCAAGGAACAAGTTTGCTCAACCGGATGATGACAACCCTTTCGGACGACACCTGAAGGAAGCCACTAGGTACTTGAGCATCAAAATACCAAGCTTCACCGGGACCTACACTACCACTCTACCTGAAGAAGAGCACTGGACGATTCAAGTACATGTTCCAGGAAGGACATTCACACCAGTTACCGAGCCCATAGAGTTTTCCTTTGATGCACCAACCTAGAGTTTAGGAAAGAGCATGGCCGCCCACATCGCCATGGGACGCATTGGCGAGGTATACCACAAGGATCTTAAGGACACTATCTACCAGATATGTGGACGCCGAGATGAGCAATGGGAGATGATTTGCACCAGGAGGATAAGTCCATTGCAGCCTACATCCAGGAGTTAAATCAGCACATTCGTCGTTAGGAGAACCAGATATGCGCCAGCATGATAGACATGAAGAAAGTAATGACCAGGAACATGGAGCTAGAAGAGGAACTCAAGTCTACATGCGACGGATATGAAGAGGAAATTACAGTACTACTGGAGAAGAATGAAGATCTGAAGAAGTTAGGGATATTCATGGGAGATCCCGCACCTGAGGAGGACAACCACCCTGAAGACTGCATCATAATCGACGCACCGACTCCGACCCTGATAGTGATGATGATTACGAAGATGAAGCTGGAGCAGATATCATGGAGTCTTCCACCGATCAAAATTTCTAGTCGACCACCATATTACTATTAGTATCCCCCATGTATATAGTAATAGTCTGAGTATTTTGTAACGGTAGTTTAGAATCGATTGTATGATCTTGTTTGAATTGAGTGGTGTGAAATGAATGTGTTTGTCTCATGTGCATATGGGTAGTGATCTCTCTTTAGACCTCACTCTATTCTATTCTCACCCCTCTAAACCTATCAAATGCCTCCGAGATGTGACCCCAGATTTGTCTTCCCACCGGAGCTCACTCAATTGATCCAATAGCAGAATGCCTTGATGCAGTTGCTAGTCCAGAACCAAGGCAACAACAACAACCCACCGCCACCACCTCCAGTTGACAAATTAGCCCGTTTCCTAAGGTTGAACCCACCGGTGTTCTCTAGTAGCACCGAGCCGATTGTGGTTGATGATTGGCTCCGTAGGATTGGAAGGGAGCTGACCACTGCTGGTTGCACAGATGCTGAGAAGGTGCGCTTTGCCGCACACCAACTGGATGGACCAGCAGCCTCATGGTGGGAGAATTACACAACCACTTTCCCCATAGCCAATGTCACTTGGGATCTGTTCCAGCAAGCATTCCGCACTACACACATCTCAACCGGAGCTATGAGCATGAAGAAGCGTGAGTTTCACAACTTACGCCAGGGAAACCGTACCGTGGGGCAATATGTGGATGAGTTCAGTAAGTTAGCTCGTTACGCCCCAGATGATCTGGCCACAGATGCCGCAAAGCAGGAGAAGTTTATGAAAGGGCTGAATGATCAGCTGAGTATGCAGTTGATAGTGGCAACATTTGCTAACTACCAGGAGTTGGTAGACAGGGCTCTTATGATTGAAGGCAAGCAGCAGCAGATAGAGAGCCGCAAGAGGAAGTATGGACAAGGGAAGTACAACTCTGGAGCTCAGCAGAAGCCTCGTTTTACTTCAAACTCGGGATGACATACCCATCATAACCATGGAGGGAGTTCACATAACCACAATGGCCCCAAGAATGGTAATGGGAATGGAGGAAACAACGGTTAGAACCGTTTCAACCCCACTACACCCGCCAAGAAGGATCTAAGTCACATTACTTGTTTCAAGTGCGGGAAGACTGGACACTACGCCACCGAGTGTCCTGAAGCAAAGAATGGAAATGGCAATGGAAGCTCAGGGAAGAAGCCAAACCCTTTCACCATAGGTCAAGTGAACCACATCAACGTGGAGGAAGTTGAAGAGCAGCCTGACGCAGTGATGGGTAAGTTTTTGATTAAGTCATTTACTGCTCTCATTCTTTTTGACACATGTGCATCGCATTCATACATATCAAGGGGATTTTTGGTCAAGTTTAAGTTGCCAACCTTAGCCCTTAGGTCACCCATGTTAGTAAGCTCACCAGGAGCAGAGTATATGGCCAGCCGATGGTGTGATCGGTTACCATTAACCATTGGTAGGCATGTTTTCCCCTCAGACCTAGTAATTTTGGAGTCACAAGGATTTGATATAATACTAGGCATGGATTGGCTATCAAAGTATGGAGGAAACATCGACTGTGCTAGTAAGTCGATACTGCTCACCACCCCTGAGGGAAAGAGGATCAAGTATGTATCTAGGCATGCGCCAAGGAGGACTCAACTAAATTCCCTCTCGGGAGTTGTTCAGGAGGAAGTACTAGTTGTGAAGGATTACCCTGATGTATTTGTAGAGGAATTACTAGGCATGCCACTAGATCGTCACATAGAATTTTTGATAGGGCTGTTGCCAGGCACCGGAGCAAGATCGAAGAGACCGTATCGGATGCCCGCAAATGATCTGGAGGAAATTAAGAAGCAGATTAAGGAGTTATTGGAGAAAGGTTATATCCGACCAAGTTCATCACCGTGGGGAGCCCCAGTGCTCTTAGTCGAGAAGAAGGATGGATCTTTGAGAATGGTTGTTGATTATCGTGCATTGAATGAAGTGACGATAAAGAACAAGTACCCACTACAGATGATCAACGATTTGTTTGACCAGCTACAGGGAGCCGAAGTGTTCTCCAAGATCGATCTTCGATCAGGATACCACTAGTTGAAGATCTGAGAATAGGATATACCCGAGACAACTTTTACCACAAGGTACGGGCTATATGAGTACATGGTCATGTCTTTTGGATTGTCTAACGCCCCTACCTATTTTATGAGTATGATGAATAAGGTGTTCATGGAGTTCTTGGATAAGTTTGTTGTGGTGTTCATAGACGACATATTAGTGTACTCGAAGAACGAAGAGGAACACAAGGAACACTTGTGCATAGTTCTCGAGAAGCTTAAAGAACATCAGCTATATGCCAAGTTCAGCAAGTGTGAATTTTGGTTGAAAGAAGTTCGATTTATTGGACATGTTATATCAAGAGAAGGTATAGCAGTAGACCCTACCAAGGTTTAGTCTGTTGCTGAGTGGTTGGCACCCACCTCAGTTGGGGAGATCCGCAGTTTTCTGGGGCTCGCAGGATACTATAGGAGGTTCATTGAGAATTTTTCCAAGATTGCGAAACCCATGACAGAGTTGTTGAAGAAGGACACCAAGTTAAAATGGACCGAGGAATGTGAGGCCAGTTTTCAGGAGTTGAAGAAATGTTTGGATACAGCCCTAGTGCTGATTCTTCCAGATATACTTAAGGATTTCCAAGTTTATTGTGACGCTTCTCGCCTGGGACTTGGAGGTGTACTTATGCAAGACGAAAGAATTGTTTCTTATGCCTCACGTCAACTTCGACCTCATGAGTTGAATTATACCACGCATGATTTGGAGTTAGCAGTCGTAGTGCATGCGCTCAAGACCTGGAGGCATTTTCTTATTGAGAATCGTTGTGATGTATACACGGATCACAAGAGTTTGAAGTATATATTCACGCAAAAGGAGCTGATCTCAGGCAGATGAGATGGTTAGAGCTAATAAAGGATTATGACATGAAGCTACATTATCATCCAGGAAAGGCCAATGTCGTAGCAAACGCTTTGAGCCGCAAGAGTTATGTCAATACACTCATAAGCGGAGGATTACCGCAGGAGTTAGTCGACGATCTCAAGGAACTTTGTTTGGAGATAGTTCCAAGAGGTTTTGTTGCAGCAATGGAGGTTCAGTCTACATTATTGGGAAAAATTCGAGAAGCCCAGAAGGATGACAAGGAAATTGCTGAGATAAAGGAGAAGATGAGCAAAGGACAGGCCAAAGGTTTTCGTGAGGATGAGCACGAAACTTTATGATTTTAGGATCATATTTATGTGCCTAATGATTCAGAGATCAGGAAGTTAATACTTCAGGAGGCTCATGACTCGCCATACAGGATTCACCCCGGAAAACACCAAGATGTATTTGGATTTGAGGGAACGTTTCTGGTGGACTGGTATGAAAAAGGATATTGCCGAGTATGTAGCAGTATGTGATGTATGTTAGAGAGTTAAGGCAGAACATCAGAAGCCAGCAGGTTTACTTCAGCCTATGCCGATACCCAAATGGAAGACGGACAAGCTTGACATGGATTTCATCACCGGATTACCCAGGACATGATCAGGATAAGATTCCATCTAGGTAGTAGTAGATCGCTTGACCAAAGTGGCTCACTTTATCCCCGTGAAAACCACTTATACGAGCGCAAAGTTGGCCAAGATATATATGACCAGGATCGTATGTCTACATGGAGTTCCGAGGACCATCGTATCAGATAGAGGAACACAGTTTACTTCGAAGTTTTGGAATCAGCTGCACCAGACTATGGGTACTAGGCTAGAGTTTAGTACAGCCTTTCATCCGCAGATAGATGGACAGGCCGAGAGAGTCAACCAGATTCTGGAGGACATGTTGAGAGCTTGTGCACTAGATTATGGATCTAGTTGGGATGACAACTTGCCTTACGCAGAGTTCTCATACAATAATAGTTATCAGGCTAGTTTGAAGATGGCCCCTTTCGAAGCTTTGTATGGCAGAAGGTGCAGGATACCATTGATGTGGGATGAAGTTGGAGACTGTCACTTGTTCGGACCAGATTTAATCAAAGAGTCTGAAGAGAATGCTAATTTGATTCGCGACAGACTCAAGGTAGCTCAGTCCAGGCAGAAAAGTTATGCTGATACGAAACGCAAGGAGGTAGTCTATGAAATCGGAGACAGGGCATATCTTCGTGTGTCACTACTGCGAGGAGTTAAACGATTCAGAGTTAAAGGAAAGTTAGCCCCAAGATTTGTAGGACCATATCGAGTTTTGGAATGTATGGGAGAAGTGGCCAACAAGTTGGAGTTACCAGAAGGTTTGTCAGGAGTTCATGATGTGTTTCACGTTTCCCAATTGAACAAGTGCCACGATGAGATGGCCAATATTCCTCTAAGAGATACAGTGCCCCTGGAAGAAATTCAGTTGGAGAGTGACCTAACCTACGAGGAGAAACCAGTCAAGATTCTTGAGTTTGCCAGCCGAGTTACACGCAGCAAGGTAATCATGTTTTGCAAAGTTCGATGGAGCCACCATACCGAGGAAGAAGTCATCTAGGAGTGAGAGGAAGACCTATAGAAAGACCACCCACACCTATTTTCTAGCCAACCCGAATCTCGAGGGCGAGATTCATCTTAAGGGGGGTAGGTTTGTAACATCCCAATTTTCAATTTGGATGTTATACATAGGTTATCATATGCATATCATATTTTTATTTGCATTTGGTTGTGATCCTAGAAATCTTAAGCAACTCAAGGACCCAAGGAGAGAGTTGGTGGTTTCACAAATTTTCATATTTAAATTTGAATAAATGATCAATTTGATTTTAATATTTTCCCTCCAATTATTTTCAATAACAAAAATAAAAGAGAGAAGATAATATGACTTCTTCAACAGAAGAGAAATATTGGCGGAGAAATTTTAAAATCAATTTTTTATTTTATTTGCTTTTTTAAAATAGAGAAAAACTTGCATTTTTGAAATTTTGCATTTAGTCCAGAAAAATGTTCATCATGTCCTAAATATTAGGTTTGGACGGTGAAAATTGTTTCTGGGATTTTTTAGGATTTTTTATTTTATTAAGATTTTTCTTCTATGGCGAAATTTATTTTAAAAAAATCTCCAAGGCCGGCCCAGCCGTAGCCCGGCCAAGGCCCAGCTCGCTGCCACCTCACCGAGTCCACCTCACGCACACATGCGCCGCCGCCGAAGTCCGAGCCAGACTTTTCTTCGTCGTCTCCGCCGTTGCCCCCTCCCCAAGCCACCGCCCCCAGGCTTTAAAAGCTGAGCCCCCTCTCTATCTCTCTTCTCACAACCGCCGCCCGCCGCCTCCCACAGCAGCAGCAGCCACCGCCGCCGCCGCACGCCACAGCCACCGCCACCGTTGCCGCAGCCGCGCCGCCACCCACGCCGCTAGCTACCGCCGCCGCCTCATTCCACCTCGCTGGAGCTCGTCGCCGCCGCCGTTGGATGTCGCCGGCTTTCCGGTATAAACTGAACCGCCATCTCTTTTTTTCGATTTATTTTTTTAGATCGATTTTCGTTTTAGTTCGTTAGCTGACGAACGTTCACCCATTAGATTCTTATAGCGAACATATTCGTTCGTTAGCCTCTGTTTACGACCGTGCATTCGTTAGGTTTTTCTTTTTAGTTTTATTTTCGGCCAAGGAGCTATCTACGAATACTTTTATCACAGATTAGTACCTGAACTTCAAACCCTCGTTACTTTTTGCTCGTTTATCCAAATCCAGTGAAACCAACGCCAAAATTTTCGTCTTGTTCCCCTATTTCCATATAATCAACTTGAACATGGTTTTGACAATTTAAAAGTTAGTTTCAATCATATTTGATTTTGAATGTCTTTTGATCGTAGTCTGAGTTTTGTAGCCCCGATTAAATTGATTATTTTTACAAATCGAAGCTCTTCACTTGAACTTTCAGTTTGGATATTTTCCTTTGGGTTTTACCTTTGCATATTATGTTTGAGTGCTTATGTATGCTATTTTTTGTACACGATAGAGTTTCCGGAGTGCGAAGCATGCTACTACGAGTCACTAGGGTTTTCAAATCATCAGCAAGGCAAGTAACACTTTCATCATATCCCTTTATTACCCATTTTTTATGCATTAGTTTCAACCCTCACACATTGCATGAGTAGGTTTGATTAACATGTGGGTATCAGGAAGTAGTTGATGAGGTAGGAACCTATTTCCTTTTATATCAAACCCTGAGAGTTCTATGTTATGCTTATACTACTCTGAGATGCTCGTAGACGTGGTTTGGTTTTGAGTGATCCATGATAGATGTGAGAGTTATTATTAATTAATGGTTAAACTTAAGGTGGTTAATTTAATACACATTTGGGTGGATTGGTTGGGGCACCCTGGAGAAGCTAGTGGTTGTCCGGACACCTGGAGCAATCTAGTGTTGTCCTAGGATATCCCGGAGTACCCGTGTGATCATCCTATGTTTTGCCACCCAGGCTCAAAAGGATCGTGAGATTATTCATGCTAGAAACTTCCGTGTGCAGCCACAAGCCATTATGGGCTCTGGCATAGTTGAGTAAGTTGTGTGACCTCTTTTAGTGGTAGGCTAGCAGATGTAGGGGATGTAGGTGGTACGGTCTACCTAGAGTAAAGAGTTAATGCTTCTGAAAGACTGTGTTTCGGTCATCCATTTCTCAAACACCATGTAGTGCGAGAAATCCAACGGAGGAGATCGAGTCTTGTGGGGAAAAGTGTGCAAACCTCTGCAGAGTGTACAAACTAATCATGGTTAGTCGTGTCCCCGGTTATGGACATCTTGAGTATCTGGTACTTGAATTATTGATTTGATCTCATCACTTTACTTAATTAATTTGTTGGGTTATAATTATTATTTTGGGATTGAGTTGGAGGAACGTTCTCAATAATTTTCAACCAACTTTGTAGTTAAATAAAATATATTCCTTTGTTGTTGGGAAATATTAGCTTTATGCAAATGATAACCATAGAGCGTCCACCGGCCATATATGCATGTAGTGATAGTTGTTATTTGTTCATTGCTCTATAGTGTTATCTTGCCAGCATATTCCATGTGCTGACCTACACAGGCTGCAACGTATTATGTTGTAGAGTTTTCAAACAAAGAGTAAGGTGCGCTAGGTCGTTGTCACGCACTCAGTTTTGTCGTGGAGTTGGGTGGACTCTTCTACCTGCAAAGCTTCTGCTGTTATCTTATTTAGATGGCCTTTAGCCATATTACTGTAATAAGTTCTCTTTTGAGACATTCAATGTAATAAGTGTGTGATTGAACTCTGTTATAAATCCTCGAGTATTGTGTGTGTCAGCAATACCGATCCAGGAATGACACTTAGGCACAAAGACTTGACCGTCTGAGGTCAGGTCGCTACATGAATTTCATCCAAAATAATTATCCATCACCGATCCGATGCCTATGAGTTTTTCACATATTGATCTTTTCTAAGTTACTTTGTTGCTGTTGGTGCTGCTGCTGTAAAATCACTATAGAACTGTTATTGTTACTATTGCTATTGTTGCCACTTCTATCAAACTATCATATTACTATGCTACTGATCACTCTGCTAATATTTAGTTCTCTAGGTGAGGTTAAATTGACAACTCAACTGCTAATACTTGCAAATATTCTTTGGCTCCATTGTGCCGAATCAATAAATTTGGGTTGAATACTCTTACCTGGAAAACTATTGCGATCCCCTATACTTGTGGGTTATCAAGACCTTTTTCCTGGCGCCATTGCCGGGGAGCATAGCTATATTTGCTGAGTCACTTGGGACTTATGTCGGATTTCGGGTTCCGGCAGACCCTTGAGGTTCGAACACTTGGGTGCGCGCGGATATTTCGCCTCCTACCTACCTGCACCCCTCCACCATGCTAGGATCTAAAACTAAGGAAAGAACAACACAAGAGACACAGGGTTTATACTGGTTCGGGCCACTGTTGTGGTGTAATACCCTACTCCAGTGTGTGGTGTGGGGGATTGCCTCTTGGGCTGATGATGATGAACAATACAAGGAAGAACAGCCTCGCGAGGGTCAGTTCTTGGCTTGGGCGATGAACTGCTCGAAGGAGTTCAGTCCCCCTTCTCTCTCTCTCCGCCTCCAGCCAACCGACCCCTTGCTATGCGGGTGGCTGGTCCTATTTATAGAGGCCCTGGTCCTCTTCCCAAATATCGAGCGGGAAGGGAGCCAACATTGGCGGGCTAATTTGAAGGGGGACAGCAAGTATCAGCTATCCTGACAAAAGTAGTCTTCGCCTGCGCAAAGCTCTGGTGATGACGCCGTCTTGGGCTCCATGGTGACCTCCGTCTCGTAGTCCTCCTGGTCTTGGTCTCGTTGCACCGAAATGGCAACCTTTGCCTAATGCCTCGGTACTCCGCGGCTGCGCTTGCCCCCTTTGCACCAAAGAGGAAAGGAGGACACTGCGCAGGCTGGCACCCGCCTGGCGCCCTGAGTCATCATGGCTTGCGTCACGGGCACCTCGTGAGGTACCCCGCCTTGATCTCTCTGCCTCCTTGTGAGCCAGCCTGACGAGGCCGTGCCTGAGGAAGCCCCGCGTCGTCCGCCCCGCGAGGCTTGGCCCCTCGCGAGGGTCTTGGGTTTGTGTTGGTGAAGACGGGCCGTGCTGGGGCCCCCTTTGAGCCACGCCGCAGGCCGCAGGCAGGCAAGTCTGGGGACCCCCATTCCCAGAACACCGACAGTAGCCCCCGGGCCCAAGGCGCGCCCGGACTTGGCCGTGCTGGGAGGCGAAAGGGCAAGAGCGAAGCGCCGCGGGCCCTAACAGCCTGCGGCCTTGGGCGCCGCGTGGCGGTTGATTGGACGTGGGCGTCTCCACTTCCCCATGGCGCCTCGGCAACTGCACGGATTGGACAAGTCCCTACATGCAAGGCGGGTCATGATTACCTGCGATCGTCGGGGCCGTCGGTTGGCCCTCGCCAATTATAAGTACTGATCGACGCGCGCCCTTCCAGTTCATCTCCCCTTGCTTCTTCTTCTTCTCCATGGCCCCGTCGAGGAGGTTCTCGGCCGCAGAGAAGGGGAAGGCCTGCCAGGTTGAGCATGCCTCTCCTCCGCCCAAGTGCGGCCGAGGGCGCCCCCGCAAACATCCTGTGGCCACCACGGCAGCTCCCCGCGGCCGCGGAGATGCTTTCCAGCACGGCGGCAGGCGGATTACTGCGACCAGGGGGTGTGCTCCGGCTGCGCGTCCCCCCATGCTGCGCTTCCGCGCTGCCGAGGTGCTGCCAGAGTTCGTCGTGTGGTCGGCGGAGCCGACTAGCACCCGGCTTCCTCTTCCTCACTTCCTCCTTGGCGAGCTCCCGGCCGGCCCCCCGGGCAGCCTCTGGCTTTAGGCCGACGGCTGCTGCAGCCGGGCCTCATGGGTTTCACTGGAGGTCTCCGCAACCGAGAGCCTGGCCCTGGCCCGCGGTTGGCAGTCGTTTGCCCGCGCACGCGCCCTGGGCCGTCGGTGCACCCTACACTTCAAGCTCGATAGTGATGCCACCCTCTACGTGAGGGTGTTTGGGGAAGATGGTCGCCGCGCAGGGTGTTGCCCCGAGGGTGACGACCGCGGTTGGGAACCCGGCTCCGGCGATGACGGAGAGGGCGGCGCTCGTGCGGCAGCAGGCGCTCAGGGTTCTTCAAGCTTCTCCGGCTCTTCTTCAGGCGGCGGCTCTTCTAGCGGCGACCGTGGTCAGCCCCCACGCCGCCGTATCTACTTGGGAGGTGGCAGCATGTCCGCCCACCGTCGCGCCCTGGTGAAGCGCGAGAGGGAGTCCGCCTGAGCTCCGGAGGCAGCTCGGGCTTCCCTGCGGGCCGGTGTGAGGCGAGCTGCACTAGATTTGTTCTTCCTTTTCCTTTTTCCTGCATAAAAAGGGCAGTAGCGTGGGGCCCCATGGGGGCGTGTATGGGTTATTGCTGTTAATCATCGTTTTGCTTTCTTTATCATACCTTCCGGCTACGTGCCCGCGCGTGGATGGTTCCCGGCCCCAGCCGCGGGGGCGACGGACCCAGGCCATGTGTTTGTGTCGCGGTGCCCGAAGGGCATGGACTGGAGGGGTGCCCCTGCAAGGGGCCCAGGTCGCGAACCCTTTGAATGACTAGGATAGGAACATTCGTGAGGGCGCTCGGCTGCCTCCCTCGCGAGGCCTTGCTCAAGAGAAATCAAGGCATGAGAATGAAAAGCCGAAGAACCACAAGCCAAAGATGGCAACAACTTCAATAAAACTTCGAATGAGAAGGAACAAGCCAACTGCGGAAAGCAAATGAAAAGCCGCGTCCGGCACCTAGTCTAGTCTTCGACGTCTTCTCACCAGCGCAGAGCTAAGTGCTGCCACTGGGCGTGGGAGGGAGCCCCAGGGCCTGAGGCCGGCGCTCCTGAGACTCCGGGGCGTGTATAGCCCCAACTCATTATTACATGAGAGTGTCACGGGCGGCGAGCTTCACAGGCGTTGGCCTTCTTCACAGGCTCCGGGCCTTTTTCCAAAACACGATAGCTTCACAGGCACTCGCCTTGCTTCACAGGCTCTGGGCCTTTTCCAAAACGCGATAGCTTCACAGGCACTCGCCTTGCTTCACAGGCTCTAGGCCTTTTCCAAAACGCGATAGCTTCACAGGCACTCGCCTTGATTCATAGGCTCTGGGCCTTTTCCAAAACGTGATAGCTTCACAGGCTCTGGGCCTTTTCCAAAACGCGATAGCTTCACAGGCACTCGCCTTGCTTCACAGGCTCTGGGCCTTTTCCAAAACGCGATAGCTTCACAGGCACTCGCCTTGCTTCACAGGCTCTGGGCCTTTTTAGGGGTAGAACCTCCGGAGGTGCTGGATGTTCCATGCATTTTGGACCGGCACTCCCTCCTGAGTCTCCAAGCGCGCGGAGCCGGGCCTGGAAACATGAACAACCTTGAACGGGCCCTCCCACATGGGAGAGAGCTTGTGCAGTCCCTCCCTGGACAGAACCCGCTTGAGCACGAGGTCTCCTACCTCAAGAGTCCTGGGGCGGATGTTGCGTCAGTGATATCTCCACAGCGCTTGTTGGTACCTCGCCGCTCGCAGCGTGGCTTCTCGGCGACGTTCCTCCCCCAGCACGAGGTCCATCCCCCGCATGGCGTCCTGCTGCGCCTCGTCGAACGCCAGGACCCGCGCGGAGCGACGTCTCACCTCGTGAGGGAGGACCGCTTCCGCTCCGTAGACCAGGAAGAACGGGGTCTCTCCAGTCGGCTTGGTCGCGGTGGTGCGGATGGACCACAGCACGGACTGAAGCTCGTCGTACCAACCTCTGCCGCAGGCCTCCAGCTTCTTCTTGAACGTCCTGGTCTTGAGGCCCCTCAGGACCTCCGCGTTTACCCGCTCGGCCTGGCCGTTGCTTCGGGGGTGCGCCACTGAAGCGTAGCATATCTGCGTTCCAAGGTTAGCACAGTATGTTTTGAACAGGTTACTAGTGAACTGTGAACCGTTGTCCGTGATGATGCGATTCGGCACCCCGAACCGGCTCACGATGCCCTTGATGAACTTGACCGCGGAACCAGCGGGAATGGTGCGAACAGCCTCTACTTCAGCCCACTTGGTGAACTTGTCCACGGCAACGTAAAGGTAGCGGTAGCCCCCTGACGCCCGAGGAAACGGGCCCAAGGTGTCCAGCCTCCAGACTGCGAATGGCCACGAAAGGGGGATAGTCTGCAAGCCTCCTGCTGGCTGATGGATCTACTTGGCGTGGAACTGGCAGGCTTCACAAGCTTTCACTAGTTCCACGGTGTCATTGAGCGCGGTGGGCCAATAAAACCCACTGCGGAATGCCTTGCCGACGAGGGTCCGTGATGATGAATGATGTCTGCAGTCTCCGCCGTGTATATCTTCCAGTAGTTCCTTCCCTTGCTCCCTGGAGATGCAGCGCGGGGACACATCGTTTGGTCGCTTCCGGTAGAGCTCTCCATCTTTGATGCAGTATGCCGTGGCCTGGCGTGCCACTCGCTCTGCTTCCTCCTCCTTCTCCGGCAGGGTCCCTTGCGTTAGGTAGCTCCGGAGCTCCGCGATCCAACATCCCTCCTGAGGTTCCATCGTCAGGAGCAGGCGTGCTCCCGAGGCCGGGCCACAGGCCGGAGCTCCTGGGGCGGGTGGCTGGGGGAGCTCCTCCCGGGGCTGAGCCGTGTTTGATAATGACGGCAGGGCTGAAGGCTTGAAGAGCCGCTCCTCGAAAACGCCAAGCTCCTGAGGTAACCGCCTGGACGCGCGTTTGGCGATGTCATCGGCTTCCTGATTGGTGCCACGGGGCACATGCTGCAACTCCAACCCCCAGAACTGCTTCTCCATCCTGCGGACCTCCGCAAGGTAGGCTTCCATGTGCTCATCCTTCGGCTCGTACACCTTGTTGGATAAGTTGACAAGGAGCTGCGAATCGCCCTTGATGGTGAGGCGTTTCACCCCCAGGGCAGCTGCGGCCTTCAAGCCCGCTATTAAACCTTCATACTCCGCTATGTTGTTGGAGACCTTTTCACCTTGCTGGAAACAGAGCTGCACGGCGTAATAGAGCTTGCCCTGAGTGGGCGATATAAGCACCGCCCCAGCCCCAGCGCCGTGCCTGGAGAGCGCCCCATCGAAGTACATGACCCAGCCTTCTGGCTCCTCGCTTACCGGGGACAGGGACCGATCCTCTTCGGCCTTGAGGCCTGGCGCCTCCGTCCATTCTGCCACGAAATCCGCCAACGCTGCTCCCTTGATGACTCTGGTCGCGCTGAATTCGAGTTGAAACGCTTGCAGCTCTATGTTCCACTCAGCGACCCTCCCAGCTGAATTGGGGCTCCTGAGCACTCTCTCCAGGGGGATGACGAGACGACCTTGATGGGGTGACCCTGAAAATAGTGCCGCAGCTTGCGCGAGGCCACCAGTAGCGCGAGGAGGAGTTTCTGAGGCATGGGGTACCGTGCCCTTGCATCCCGCAACACCGTGCTGACGAAGTACACTGGGTGCTCAACGAGGTGGAGTGCGTCAGCGCTGGTGGCTCCCTTCGGAGACCTTGGCGCCTCTTGAGGCAATGAGGACTCCTGAGACTGGCCATCTGGGAGTGGGGCCTCTTCCGCTTCCGGTGCGCCCCTCTGCGACGGCTGATCCTCCTCAGCCGCTGTAGCGGTTTCTGTGGGCCTTCCCCGTTCCTGTTCCGCCTCGTCCCGGGCCGCTGCTGCGGTTTTGATTCGACGCTCCTCTCTGAATGCCAACGAGGCTGCGCCGGCGGAGTAGGGAGTGGCGGCGAGGTAAAGCACCAGGGGCTCTTGAGGGCGCGGAGCCACCATGACCTGTGGACTGGTCAGGTATCTCTTGAGAACCTGGAACGCCTTGTCGGCCTCGTCAGTCCACTCGAAGGGCCCCTTTTTCTTCATTAGCTGGAATAAAGGTAGCGCTCGCTCCCCCAACTTGAAGATGAAGCGCCCTAGCGCGGTCACGTGCCCCGTGAGCTTCTGCATTTCTCTGAGGGTCTTTGGCGGGCTCATGTCTTCCACTGCCTTGACCTTCTCCGGGTTAGCCTCGATGCCTCGATGGGACACGAGGAAACCCAAGAGCTTGCCCGAGGGGCCTCCGAACACACACTTCTCTGGGTTGAGCCGTAGGTTCACTGCGTTGAGGCTCGCGAAGGTTTCCTCCAGGTCTTGTATCAAGGTCCTGGCCTCCCGAGATTTTACCACGATGTCATCAACATAAGCTTCGACATTCTTCCCGAGCTGTGGGCCCAGGGTGATGTGCATCAGCCGCTGAAAGGTCGCCCCTGCGTTACGCAACCCGAACGGCATGCATGTGTAGCAGTACACCCCACACAGGGTTAGGAAGGTTGTCTTCTCGATGTCTTCTACCGCCATCTTGATCTGGTGATACCCAGAGAAGGCATCCAGGAAGCATAACAGGTCGCATTCCGCAGTGGAATCGACGATCTGGTCAATGCGGGGGAGCGGGAACGGATCTTGCGGGCACGCTTTGTGGAGGTTGGTGAAGTCGACACACATGCGCTCCTTCCCTCCCTTCTTTGGCACAACGACAGGGTTGGCCAACCAATCTGGGTATCGAACCTCGCGAATGACCCCAGCGGCCTCTAATTTGTGGGTCTGTTGGACGACGAAGGCCTGCTTTTCTGTGGACTGCCGCCTGGCCTTCTGCTTCACAGGGCGCACGTTGGGGCACACGTTGAGGTGATGATCGATTACACTCCTGGGGATCCCTGCCAACTGGTCTGGCTCCCAAGCGAATACCTTCTTGTTTGCACGCAGGAACCCGACCAGGGCCTCTTCCTGCTCGGGTTTTAGGTGGGCGCCTATGGTGAAAGTGGCGTTGGTGGACCCGTCCTCATCGACGGGTATTTGCTTGGTTTCTACCTTGTCTTGGGTGAACAACTGCTTCTTCTTGGCGGGCGCAGCTCCCTTGGGCTCGGGGGCCTCCAAGTCGGCTGGCTGTGCCGACGCCGCTGTCTTGGAGATAAGCTTGAGCACCCGCAGAGCGTCCCCGGTGTCCCCGTGCACGGTGAGGACACCACTGCTCCCGGGCATCTTCATGAGGTTGTACGCCGGGTGCGTCGCTGCCATGAACTAGGGGTAGCCGAGGATGGCATTGTAGGGGAGGCCGATGGGGGCGATGTCGAAGTCGACCAGCTCCGTGCGGAAGTTGTCGTAGGTGCCGAAGGTTACTGGGAGCCGGATCTGTCCCAAGGAGCTGGACGATCCGCCCCGAACGCCTGAGAAGGGCCGGCTGGGTCGCAGCCGCTCCTGGGGTATGCAGAGGAGATTGAAGGCCTCGACCGAGAGCATGCTGAGGCCCGAGCCGCCATCAATGAGGGTTCTGGTGACAGCCACCTGGCAGATGGTGGGGGTGCACAACATGGGGAGCGCACCCGAGCAGGCCGAGTTGGAGGGGTGGTCCTCCGAGCTGAAGGTCGGGCCGGTCTCGGGCGCCGCCCGATCCAGGGGAGCCCCCTGCCGCGTGGAAGCGGCGCTGACTCGGCGGATGAACGGCTTGACGTGGTGACTTGTGGGCGGTGCCTGCGAGCCGCCCAAGAGGGCCGCGACGACTGGGGGTGTTGATGCAGCGTGATAGACAGGGGAGAGGTTGCGGGGCTCCATGGGCGCGCGGAGCGCGCGGGGCGAAGAACCAGCTGGGGTGAGCGTGGGAGTTGCGGTGCGGCCGTCTTGCCGCACGGACAGATGCTGGGATGATGCTTGTTGCTGGTCCCGCGCCGGGCCGGTGGTGGCGTTGACGGCAGGTGACGGGGAACGGCGAGGACGCCCGCCGACAGGGGCCATCTAGGCGACGTGGGAAGCGGGCACGGTCCGGCGCTCCGCGCGGACCCGACGAGCGTCAGACATGGGCGTGATGGTCGGAGGAGAACGGGGTGGCGGTAGACGAATTCCGGTGCACCCCTACCTGGTGCGCCAAATGTCAGATTTCGGGTTCCGACAGACCCTTGAGGTCCGAACGCTGGGGTGCGTGCGGAGATTTCGACTCCTACCTACCTGCACCCCTCCGCCATGCTAGGATCTAAAACTAAGGAAAGAACAACACAAGAGACACAGGGTTTATACTGGTTCGGGCCACCGTTGTGGTGTAATACCCTACTCCAGTGTGTGGTGTGGTGGATTGCCTCTTGGGCTGATGATGATGAACAATACAAGGAAGAACAGCCTCGCGAGGGTCTGTTCTTGGCTTGGGCGATGAACTGCTCGAAGGAGTTCAGTCCCCCTTCTCTCTCTCTCCGCCTCCAGCCAACCGACCCCTTGCTATGCGGGTGGCTGGTCCTATTTATAGAGGCCCTGGTCCTCTTCCCAAATATCAAGCGGGAAGGGAGCCGACATTGGCGGCCTAATTTGAAGGGGGACAGCAAGTATCAGCTATCCTGACAAAAGTAGTCTTCGCCTGCGCAAAGCTCTGGTGATGACGCTGTCTTGGGCTCCACGGTGACCTCCGTCTCGTAGTCCTCCTGGTCTTGATCTCGTTGCACCAAAATGGCAACCTTTGCCTGATGCCTCGGTACTCCGCGGCTGCACTTGCCCCCTTTGCACCAAAGAGGAAAGGAGGACGCTGCGCGGGCTGGCACCCGCCTAGCGCCCTGAGTCGTCATGGCTTGCATCACGGGAACCTCGTGAGGTACCCCGCCTTGATCTCTCCGCCTCCTCGTGAGCCATCCTAACGAGGCCATGCCTGAGGAAGCCCCGCGTCGTCCGCCCCGCGAGGCTTGGCCCCTCGCGAGGGTCTTGGGTTTGTGTTGGTGAAGACGGGCCGTGCTGGGCCCCCCTTTGAGCCACGCCGCAGGCCGCAGGCAGGCAAGTCTGGGGACCCCCGTTCCCAGAACGCCGACAACTTATATTTGTTGATCACTATGAAGAATCTTGAGGATGATTGAACCAAGATCATTCCCTCTAGGACGACGGGAGGTAAGGAACTGTTATCTAGCTCTGCACTTGATTTGCCTTCTGTTTTACGTAAGCTAGCGACACCACCACCTGCTATTAATTCTGATATGTAGCACATAATTGATGATGCTACTTTTTCTATGAATGATGCTATTGATGATGCTAGTACTTTGCTTGATGACACCATGCCACTAGGATAATTTCTTGATGAACAACTTGCTAAAGCTAAAGAATTTGAAAATGCTGAAACTAATGAAATTACTGAAACTGATGAAATTATTGAAACTGAAAATTATGAAACACCTATTAGGCCATGATATCCTAGAATTGAAATGCCTAAGATGCCCGAGGGAATTGATGTGGGTGAGGAGATAACTAGATAACTTCTTGCTTGTAATGATAGAGAGGATGTTAAGAAATTACTATGTATGTTGAAAGATCTCTAAATGCTAGAATGAAATATGATCCTAAGTTTGCTACTTCACCTATATTTTTTACTGATAAGGATTACGAATTCTCTGTCGATCCTGATATAATTACTTTGGTTGAATCTGACCCTTTCCATGGTTATGGAACTGAAACCATTGTGGCACACCTAAGTTGAATGATATAGCTACCCTATTTGTTCATGAGGAAAAAATTTGTTTCTACTCTATCCTTAAGTTGTTCCCTTTCTCGTTAAAGGGTGATGCTTAGACATGGTTTAATACTCTTGCTCCTGCTTATGTGTGTAGTCCCAGGGATATCATATATTATTTCTTTAAAAAACATTTTTCTGCTCATAAGAAACAAGTTGGCTTACAGGAAATATTTAACTTTGTGCAAATTGAAGAAGATAATCTCCGTCAAGCTTGGGGGAGGCTTCTCCAATTACTTAATACTTTTCCTGATCACTGTCTTAAGAAAACTGAAATACTTGATATCTTTTATAATGGACTAATCGACACTTCTAGGGACTACCTAGATAGTTGTGTTGGTTGTGTTTTCAAGGAACAAACTATTGAACATGCTGAAGAACTATTGAATAATATACCGAGGAATGATAATGATTGGACACTTCCTGAACCACCGCCAAAACCAACTCCAAAGAAGAGGGGTATTCTATTTCTTAGTCTCGAAGATATGCAAGAGGCAAAGAAATCTATGAAAGAAAAAGGTATTAAAGGTGAAGTTGTTAAGAATTTACCACCTATTGAAGAGATATATGGAGTTGACACCCCGACACAGATAGTAGAGGTAAATCATCTTATAAGATTCGATGAAGGTGATATCCCTTATAAGATTGGATGAATTCGATAATTGCATTGTCAAGGAAGAAAATTTTAATGCTTATGTTTTGAAACAATTGAAACGTAATGCCTACTTATTGATCGCTTGAGTGACTTGATATTTACAATTACTAATAATGTTAAAGGTCTAGGAAAACATGCTTCCATGGTCAAAACTCAGTTAGAACAAGTTGCTAAGTCACAAAGTGATTTGCTTAAGAAAATGAATAGTAATATGAATGGTCATGATGTTAGAGTAATGACTAGAGGAGGTAGAATGACTCAGGAGAGACTATATCCTGAAGGTCACCCTAAAAGAATTGAACAAGATTCTCAGAGAATTAATATTGATGCACCGAGTCCTTCTAAAAAGAAAAAGAAAAATGATAGGACTTTGCATGCTTCTAGTAAACCTCACCTAGAAAAACCTTCTGAGAATAGTAATGATGTTTCTATTTCTGATTCTGAGATACAATCCGGTAATGAACATCCACCTAGTGATAACGATAATGATAATGATGAAGTTCATGTGAATGCTCAACTAGACAATGATAAAGAACCTGATAATGATGTCGAAATAGAACCTATTGTTGATCTTTATAAGCCACCTACTAAAAATAAACGTTATGATAAAAGAGATTTCGTTGCTAAAAAAATATCGTAAGGAAAGAGAACCATGGGTTCAAAAACCCATGCATTTCCCAATAAGTTGGAGCATCATTTATTATCGAGTGTCTTCCTTATGTGTGGCGGCCGGGGATGAGCGATGGTCCTTTCCTACAAATGTATCCCCCTAGGGGCATGCATAGTAGTACTTTGCTTCGAGGGCTAATAATTTTTTGCAGTAAGTACATGAGTTCTTTATGACTAATGTGAGTCCATGGATTATACGCACTCTCACCTTTCCGCAATTTGCTAGTCTCTTCAGTACCGTGCGGTGCCCTTTCTCACCTCTAGATGTGGTGCAAACATCACTGGTGGATCAAAATCTCGTGATATGATATGCTCTATCAGACATGAGCCTCCTTATATCTTTCTCAAAACAACCACCATACACTACTGGAATCAGCTTCTTTGCCGTCTGCCGACTCTTTGCCGTCAGCTAGCGGACCGCAAAGAAAGGCTTTGCCATCAGCCACCGGAAAACGGACGGCAAAGAGGCAGCGGACGGCAACGGAAGGCTTTGCCATCAGCATATCTTTGTCGTCCGCTAGCTGATGACAAAGAGGATGGGTGGTGGGCTTACGAGGATGACCTAACGGCCATTTTCTTTGCCGTCAGCCAGCGGACGGCAAAGAAAATGGCCGTTAAGTCGTCCCCCCCCCGGCCCCACCCCACTAGGTACGCTCTTTGTCGTCCGCTCACAGACGGCAAAGAGCTGTGCCCTACTAGCTAGCAGAAAAGGGGTCGCGCCCGCGCCCGTGCCCCCTCCTCTGATTTGTCCGTCCCCTGCCCGAGCCGCCGCCACCCCTCACCCCTGCCGCCTCCCTAACCCGCGCCGCCACCCCCGTCGCCGGCCGCCCCGCGCCACCCCCGTCACCGGCACCCCTCACAGCCGCCGCCTCGCACCAGCCCTGTCGCAGGCCGCGCCGCCCGCCCGCCCACCCGCTCCCGTTCCTGAGCCGTCCGCAGCCCGCGCCGCCCAGCTGAGTTCGCGCCGCTGCCCGCGCCGCGCCGCCCCGGCCGAGCCCGCCGCCCAGCCGCACCGCCTAGCCCCGCCTCGTGCGCCGCCCTGCCCCTCATCGTGGTGAGTTTTTTGTTTCGGTTTATTTAGATTTAGTTTATGTTTGTTTAGTTTAGGTTAATTAGGTTAGTTTAGTTTAGGTTAGTTTAGGTTATTTAGGTTAGTTTAGGTTAATTTAGTTTATTTTAGGTTACATTTAGTTTATAGTTTAGTTTAGGTTTTTTTTCTTGTTTTTAAGAATAATCAAGAAAGATGAAAGAAAAAAGAAAAAGAAGAAGAGGAGGAAGAAGAAGAAGAAGAAGAAGAAGAAGAAGAAAGAACAATAAGTAGTAAAAGAAGAAGAAGATGATGAAAAAAGAAGTAGAAGTTGAAGATGAAAAAAAGAAGTAGGAAAAGGGGGTGCCCAGGGACGAGCGGGTTAATTAGGGGGTTCCTCGGTGTCGATGGAACCCTAAATAGCAATTTATGGAAGAGTTGAAGAAATTGATGAACTTTAATTCTATGGTGAAAACCCACCAAACGTTGTAGTCTCCAGATGTTATTGATTCCAGCCGAGGGAGACTAGAAGGACTCATGAACATATAGGGCTATTCGAAATCAAACAAAGCACCCATTTGGATGTTCCCGATGTCTATAGTACGGCTTAACAGTTAACCCAAGTTTTCTATCTACCATGGGCCTGTCAAAGTGATCCAAATCTCAGTGGTTGGGACGTCGTTTATGAAGTGTCACCACGTGTTAGACCACCTCCCCCCAATGAAAAGGATTATAAACCTCATATTAACCAAGAAAAATATGACGAAGGAGAATTCTTCCAAGAAACACGTCTTTGCAAAAAATGTTTCAAGAACCGCTCTACTCCACCCCAAAACATTGAAGTAGACAACGATAGTGAATCCGACTTCACCCCTGAGCTGGAACAAGAAGTGCCGGAAGAAGAAGTTACTGCTGCAGATGACCTGTCAATGCTTGAACGATTACGTAAAGGTGGCCTTCCACATGATGATGCATATATTAATGATGATGATGAGCACGGCATTATCGATAGTGATGATGATGATGCTTTTATTAATGATGATGATGAGCACGTCATTACCGATAGTGATTATTAGGTATTCATTTTTACATTGTACTTGATTTATATAGTTATTTGTATGATTGTATGATTTATATAGTTGGTATTTATATTTTTCTTACTTCATATGATTGTTTCTTATACATAGTGCCATGGTCTTGATGTCCGTCCCGGTCGGCCCTCGCCCGCTTTATGATTCGTATGTGGTAAATTCTCTTTCATAACTATTTCTTGCATTTCGCATTTATGACAATTATGGCCCTCAAGTTAACATAGAGATATTTTAATCTAGGAGGTATGTGAACCGGAATTCGAAACGGACCCTCTTGTCAAGAAGTTAAATTTAGTTGAAAAAGAAAATGAGTATTTGAAAGAAAAAATTAAAAGAATTGAAGAAGATAAGATGACATTGGAGTTGTATGTTGCCGATGTCATCGATGATCACAAGATGAAGATGAATGCAATGCGCTTGAAGATGGATGCAATGCGCCTGAAGCTTAAGAAGATTAGAAAATATGCCATTGATAATGAGGCTTGGTATCATTATGTCATTGGATCAATTGTTACCTTAGTTGCGATCTTCATCACATTTGTTGTGATGAGTGTAAGTTTTCTCTAGTGTTTTGCTTTACAAATGGATACTTAGCTTATTTTCCTCCTAAATGGCATAATTACCTACGTTAGAAAAAAATGAGCTATACTTAGCTTATTCAGTTCATTTATGACATACTTAGCATACTTAGGTAAAAAACGGCATGATAATCTTTGTTAGCAACTAAATGATATAGACTTAGCTTATTTTCCTCGAAAATGACATAATAACCTTACTAAGCTCCAAAATGACCTACTTACCTAGCTTAGCTCTAAAATAACCTACGCTTAGCATTTTTACCTAGCTTAGCAATAAAATGACATTTTTACCTACCTTAGTTAGAAGAAGAAGAAGATAAAGAAGAGGAGAGGAGAAAAAGAAAGAGAAGAAATAAAATCTTCTTCTTCTTCTTCTAACTAGTCTTCTTCTTCTTCTAACTTTCATCTTTCCCAATTTGCAGATTTGCTTTACATGAGGAAGCTTGGATTCATGGAGTGTACAATTCTTCTGGTGCTTCCTTGTTGTTTATGGAAACTTTTTTGGATATGTTGTTGGAAACTTGTTTCTGGTTATGTATATATGGATATGTTGGACTTTGTTGACCTATGTTGTTGGATTTGATGAAATATGTTGTTGGATATGTTGGATATGTTAGATATGTATGCATGTATATATGTGTTTGAAACCATGTCTAATTAATGGGATATAAATAAAAACAGGGGATATATAGCCTCTTTGTCGTCCGCTAGCAGACGACAAAGAGGACACGTGGCAGTCACCTGTGCAAACTGGGAACACTGGCTGCCTATTTGGTCATTTTGCCGTCGGATGGCAGACGGCAGAGATTCAAACCTCTTTGTCGTCTGCTGGCAGACGGCAAAGATTCAAACCTCTTTGTTGTCTGCTGGTAGACGACATAGATGGACACGTGGCAGCTTCCCAGTGCTGCCAGGCTGAGCTCTTTGCCGTCTGTCAGCGGACGGCATAGAGCTTCGACTCTTTGTCGTCCACTGGTAGAAGGCAAAGAGCTCCATTAACCCCCTAACGGCTCTCACGCCACAGCACTGTCATCCATTGTCTTTGTCATCTGCTGGCCTCGGTCGGCAGACGGCATAATCCTTTGCCGCCCGTTTCTCGAACGCGGACGACAAAGAAGGCCTTTGCTGGAACATGTTCATCCGGACAGTTTGCCGTCTGTGGTCTAAGCCTTTGCCGTCCGCCATGGCGGACGGCAAAGAAGCTGATTCCAGTAGTGATACCTACCTATCATGGCATTTCCATAGACATTCCGAGATATATTGACATGCAACTTCCACCGTTTCGTTATTATGACACATCATCATTGTCATATTGCTTTGCACGATCATATAGCTGACATAGTATTTGTGGCTTAGCCACCGTTCATCATTTTTTATACATGTTATGCTAGATCATTGCACATCCTGGTACACCGCCAGAGGCATTCATATAGAGTCATATTTTGTTCTAGCATCGAGTTGTAATTCTTGAGTTGCAAGTAAATAGAAGTATGATGATCATCATATTCATTATTAGTGCATTGTCCCAAGTCAGGAAAGGATGATGGAGACTATGATTCCCCCACACATCGGGATGATACTCCGGATGAAAAACTAAAAAAGAGAGGCCAAAAAGAGCCCACAAAAAAGAGAGGCCAAAGAGCCCAATAAAAAATGAGAGAAAAAGAGAGACGGGGCAATGTTACTATCCTTTTCACACTTGTGCCTCAAGGTAGTGTCGTGGTTCTAAGTCTGACAGTAGAATGGGGGGTAGGAATGTAGAGGCAAGATCCTAGCTATGGAGGAGTTGTACACGCGAGTTTTACGAGTTCAGGCCCTTCTCGGAGGAAGTAACAGCCCTACGTCTCGGAGCCCGGAGGCGGTCGACTGGATATATGCGTGTGAGTTACAGGGGTTGTGAACCCCTGTCCCAGAGGAGGGGGTGGCTTATATAGAGTGCGCCAGGACCCCAGCTCCCCTCCGTTACACAGGGTTCAATGTTCATAAAGGAGGAGCGTTACTGGTAATGTCCGAAGGAAGTGCTATAAATGATGATTAAAGCTATGACTTAAATCCCGACCGTTGCGGAGTGAGTGGCTTCACATCTTCTGGTGGTCGAGTGGTTGTTCGTATGGTCGAGTTTCTTCAAGACTGTCGAGTGGAACATAGCTTCTTGGTCAAGTGGATGATGATTTCTCTTCGACTGCTTCTGGTTCTTTTAGAGATGTCCTTGGGGAGGGTATCTTGGACAGATCCATGACCCTACCCTAGGTACATAGCTTCGTCATTATCCCCCAAATGGATCAGGGTTTGAGTGGGGAAGGAGTTGAGAACACTTCCGACTCATTCTTCGTGTTGTGAGTATAACTTTTTTTGGAACCATGAACTGAGGAGACAACGTCAACTTCTTTTTCAGTCGCCTTGGTCCATTCTTACTTTTTGTCGAGTGAACTTTCACGGTAGAATTCCGAATGATAATGTGGAGGAAGTTTTCAGTCTGACAAGCTGCTCTGCTCTCCGCGGATTTCGCGGGATTCGAATTTTGGGAAGCGCGCCGGACGGGCGAGGCCATGGTAATCGGGACGGATTAGGCAGGTTGCCTCGATCTCCACGCCACCTTTTTCGCCACGTATTGCGCGCGTGACTGTTGCAGGATTTGTTTAGATCGTCTGGGCCTACCAGTCAGTCACTCGGGGAATGACCTTATAAAAGGTACCGGACCGGGTCTTCGCACCGCGCGCTCCCATTCTCTTTCTTCTTCCTCAGACCTCTCCGCCGCGCACGCTTCTGCTATCTGCGCCGAAACCTTTCTAGAACTCGATCCGCTGCCATGGGAAAAGAGAAGACGGTGGCGCTGGAGCGCGCGAAGAAGGTGACCGCGAAGGCGAAGGGCAAGAGGACCAGTCGGGGCGGATCCTCGTCAAGATCCGGCCTGCCGCCGGGCTGGATCCAGGGCGATTGGATCCGCTCGACGATTAGCCAGGACGACCTTGACGACCTGGTGGAGGGGGGACTGATCCCCCACAAATCGGCGTGGCTCCCGGAGAACGAGACCAAGCCGCAGCCGCGGGAGGGTGAGTGTGTTCCCCTCGCCACCCACGTCGATCGCGGGTTTTGTCTGCCTCCCCATCCTTTCTTTCGTGGCTTTCTGAACTTCTTCGGGGCTCAACTTCACCACTTCACACCAAACACCATAGTTTATCTTGCTGCGTTTGTGTCGAGGTGTGAAAATTTCTTGGGCTGTCGACCACACTTGGGTCTCTTCAAACACATCTTCACCTGCCGCTCCCAGTCGGTCAAAAAGGCCAATTCGAGTGTTGAGAGGACGCACGTGGTCCAGATGTGCGGGGGCCTGGGGATCCAAATGAGGAATAAGAGCACCTTCCCAGCGATGATCCTTCCCGACTCGGTCCGAGACTAGCAGTCGACTTGGTTTTACTGTAAGGACCAACCGATCCCGGGCCAGTCGACTGGACTTCCTCCCTTTTCCCTAGCTCGAGTGGACAAGCCCTCCTCCTTGAAGGTGGTCCCAGAAGAGAAGGCGCAGGTCAAGGTGTTGGTCGAGCGGGTCGTCCAACTTGTCCGCGGCGGGATGACTGGGATGGACCTGCTGGAGGTCTTTCTCAGTCGACGCATCCAACCGCTTCAGGCCCGTGACCATCTGATGTGGATGTACTCGGGGCTTGAGGACTCCACTCAGATCCACCCGGAGGACGTCAGCGAAGACACCTTGGAGAAGTGGCTAAAGGGAATCGCCAGCAACAAAGACAATCCCCGGGGGTCTAGGAGGGTGATTCCATTCAACCACTCACGCCAACCGGAACAGGTATGACTCTGCTTTGTCGAGTATCTTCTTGATTCTTTGTGTGTCACCTTGTTGATGGTCGACTGAATTTCTTTCGATCGTTGTCCTTTCAGGCCCTCATTGACATGTACTCGATGCCCAATGGAGTGCAGGGGCAAGACGTAGAGGAAGGGGCAAGTAGGGGCGAGAGCGTCGACTGGCACTCGGATGCCGAGGAGGACGAGGAGAGCGACGACTCGACTGATGACGAAGAGGTCGACTTGCCTTCTCGCAGAGAGAGAAGGTCCAAGCACACTCACGACCCGGCGAGCACCCCGGAATTGGCGACCGCGCCGACTAGGCAGTCTTTGAAGCGCCCCCGAACGTCTTCCCCAGCGCCGATTGAGAAGGCTCCGAAGCAGCCCAAGGTTGTGCCGCCTCCAGCGCCAAAAGCACCGACAGCCACCTCCTCCAAACTGCCAAAAGCTTTGCCTAGGATCAAAGTGACCGTCCCTACCATCTCCGGGTAATCATCTGACTTGTTCTTTTTGTCGACTCGAGCAACAGAACGTAACCGATTGAGTGCGGGCCTTTGCAATGCTGCTACATCAGGAACCTCTTCTTACCAGTACCGAGATGAGGAGATGGAAGATGCGGTTACTTCCAACCCAGGTAAAAACTCTTATGATCTTGCTCTTGACTACTCGGTCGATTGAATTCTAGCGGTTCACTTTGGGGTCGACTAATCTTCTCCGCAGCTCCGCCCAACGTCATCGATCTCCCAGATGACGATGAAGATGTGGCTCCTAGGCCCAGGAAGAATAAAAAGGCGGCGGTTGGTAAGGCGTCTCAGCAGGGACCAAAGACAACACCAACCGTCCATCAATCTGAAGACGCGGGCGGGGCCTCTGTAACCTTCACTGTACCCTTGTCGATTGAGCGCCCTGCGCCGTCGATTGTACCGGTGATTCCTTCAGTCGTCCCATCTCACGCCTCGGAGGTCCAAGCTGTTGCACCTGGGTCGTCTGCCCTCTTCTTCACCAGCTACCCTGTCCCGGAAAACCAGTCGGATGCGGCTGCGGAAGTCATCCGTCAGGCTAACGTGATGATGGAGCGGATGAAGACGATGCATGAGAATAGCCAGGCCACTTACGACGCCAGCGCTGCTCTCCGGGCCAATGTCCAGGTAAGTAAACTTTCAACTGACCTTGTTCTATCAGGATATGCTACCCGAAAAATTTTCTTCTATACAATCTCATGTTGTTTGCGTCAAATCAGTGCACCCAGTGGGTGTTTTGTTGTCTTTGGTAGTTGCGTTCTTCCACTCAGTCTGGGCGAGTAGGATCTGAACTGGTGGGGGCACGCTAAGTGCACCCACTGGGTGTAGTCCCCGAGACCGCAGGCGACTGCTGGCAGTCGACTAGGGTCTGAGTTCTTCCTTCCTTTCTTTTCTTCCACTCGACCCGGGCGGACCGGTCGAATGAGACCTGAACCGGTGGGGGCACGCTAAGTGCACCCACTGGGTGTAGTCCCCGAGACCGCAGTCGACTACTGGCAGTCGACTGGGGTCTGAATAGTTTGTTTTTGACTTGACCTGGGCGGACCGGTCAAGTTGGGTCTTAATCAGCGGGGGCACGCCAAATGCACCCGCTGGGTGTAGCCCCCGAGACCGCAGTCGACTGTGTGCAGTCGGCTGGGGTCTAAGTGAACTTCCTTAAGTTTTATCCACTCAAAAGTGAACAACCTTTGATCTTGTCGATTGACACGTCTTTTGCCTTCTGCAGAAGTCTTGCACTCTCATCTCCAAGTTTGCTGAACTTGAGGAGAAGTAGAGGCAACTCAACCTTGACTTGGAGTTGGCCCAGCAGAATCTGAAGAAAGCTCAAGACGAAGCTACTGGTATGGAAGGTAACTGCCTGTCGACTGTCTTTTTAAAACATTTCTTCGAGCTCTTGTCTGATCTGATTGCTTCTTTTGCAGAGAAAATGAAGTTGGCTTTGGAGAAGAAGGACTCGGACCTCGCCGCTGCACAGAAGGAAGCCCAAGATAAAACCGCCCTTGCAGACCAGAAGCTGGCTTCAATCGAAGCACTGGAAGGGGAGATGACCAAGCTGAAGTCCTGTCTCAACGAGTCTAACCGAGAGGTGAGTCATCTGAAGAAGGACAAAATTACCCTGAATGAAAAGCTGGAGTCTGCGATCCACAAGAGGAATGACACGGAGGCTTATCTGAGAACTCTTGCCAAGAAGCTTTATCTTATGCTGGAAGGTATTTCTTTTAAACCGACTGTGTTGATGCTTGCAAACGGATCCTGTCTGGTCGACTCACTAATTTTTGGCTGCAGAATTCTGCCAAGACTTTGACGAGGAAACTAGAAAGGTCGAGACGGGTCTGGACCCTATCGCTTCTCCAGATTGCGACGAAACTACAATGAACGTGCTCCGACTGGAGTCTCGTGTTGCCAGCGTCACAAGCTACCTCGCGCACCTGAAGGAGGCAGTCTCACGAGTCGACTCATTGCTCTGGCCAAGTGTGACACTTCAAAATGACCTGGAATCCCTGATGGCTCGACTCAACGAGATCCCTGACCGAGTGCAAGAATGGAAGAAGTCCTCTGCCCGGTGTGGTGCTGATTTGGCACTGTCCTTGGTGCAAGTCCACTGCAAGGAAGCTCGTGAAGACAAACTGGTGGCGATCAAGGTCACTAACACCAAAAGGCATGACTTCCAGTCCTTCATGGAGACTTTCATCGCTGCTGCCACTCGGATCGTAGACGGGATCGACCAGGATGAATTCATCGAGCCTGCCAACCCTCCTCCTGCCGAGTGAACAAACTTATGAGACTTGAATCTGCTTTAGATTTTCCTTGGAATGCCGAGTGGTTGCTGTAACCGTTAACTCCTTTGGGCTTGATGCGCGAATACTTTTGGTTTGCTGCTTGAAACTTTAGGATTTATCCGAATTTGGTTTATTTCCGAATGTGCTTGTGTTTTGCCTTTAAGTGGACTTTGTTCTTTGCTCGGAATAGTCTTTGCGCTGGAGATGCAGCTCTGAGGTGGCGACTCCAGTCGACCTGTGCTTCGTAGTCCTTGCGGATAGGGATGGAGCGCACATTGTACATGTGGCATAGTCCCGAAGGAGAAGGTTGCAGTCGACCTGCACCTCCTCGTCCTTGCGGATAGGGATGGAGCGCACGTTGTACTTGTGGCGTAGCTCCGAAGGAGAAGGTTGCAGTCGACCTGCACCTCGTCGTCCTTGTGGATAGGGATGGAGCGCATGTTCTACTTATGGCGTAGCTCCGAAAGGGAAGGTTGCAGTCGACCTGCACCTCGTCGTCCTTGCGGATAGGGATGGAGTGCACGTTGTACTTGTGGCGTAGCTCTGAACTTATGCGAGTAATAGACTGCAGCTAAGCCTCCGAGTGGGAGGGTTGCTCTCCACTCGGTAGGATTTTTTAAACTTAGACGAGTAATGGACTGCAGCTAAGCCCCCGAGTGGGAGGGTTGCTCTCCACTTGGTAGGAATTTACGAACTTAGATGAGTACTGGACTGCAGCTAATTCTCCGAGTTTTACACACTTAGGCGAGTGCTGGACTGCAGCTAAGCCTCCGAGTGGTAGGATTGCTCTCCGCTCGGTAGGATTTTACAAACTTAGGCGAGTACTGGACTGCAGCTAAGCCTCCGAGTGGGAGAACTTAGGCGAGTACTAGACTGCAGCTAAGCCCCCGAGTGGGAGGATTGCTCTCCACTTGGTAGGATTTTACAAACTTAGGCGAGTACTGGACTGCAGCTAAGCCTCCGAGTGGGAGAACTTAGGCGAGTACTAGACTGCAGCTAAGCCCCCGAGTGGGAGGATTGCTCTCCACTCGGTAGGATTTTGCAAACTTAGGCGAAATGCATTCGCGGCTAAGCCTCCCGAGTGAGAGGCTTACCCATCACTCGGTAGGATTTTCTTTCGAACTTAGGCGGAACGGATTCGCGGCTAAGCCCACCCACTGGAGGATTTCAGAGGTAAATAAAAGCAACAACAATCATGCGAGAAGACTGAAAAGCTCTTGTCTTTGACGAACAAATTACAAAGGTACTTCTTATTACATTTTATTCGAATGAGTTCTTAAGTATAAAAGGGGCAGAGCAGCTCCGCGTTCCAAGACCGTGGCTCGTCTTTCTGATGCTCAACACTGTAAAGATGGTATGCTCCATTGTGGAGAACTTTGGTGATTATGAAGGGGCCTTCCCAAGCCGGGGCGAGCTTGTGTGGTTTTTGTTGATCCACTCGAAGAACCAGGTCCCCCTCTTGAAAGGTTCGGCCCCTCACGTTCCTGGCGTGGAATCGACGCAAGTCTTGCTGATAAATGGTTGACCGGATCAAGGCCATCTCTCTTTCCTCCTCTAAGAGATCGACTGAATCCTGCCGGGCCTGCTCTGCTTCTTCTTCGGAGAAGAGCTCGACTCGGGGCGCATTGTGGAGCAAGTCACTCGGCAGAACAGCTTCGGCTCATAGACCAAGAAGAAAGGAGTTCGTCCAGTCGACCGATTGGGAGTTGTCCTCAAACCCCACAGAACTGACAGAAGTTCATCGACCCAAGCGCCCACTGCGTGTTTGAGGTCACGCATCAATCGGGGTTTTAATCCTTTGAGAATCAGGCCATTAGCACTTTCTGCTTGTCCGTTCGACTGCGGGTGAGCGACTAAAGCATAGTCGACTCGTGTGCCTTGAGAAGCGCAGAAAGCTCTAAACTCGTCAGAATCGAAGTTCGACCCGTTGTCCGTGATGATGTTGTGTGGAACTCCATATCTGAATGTCAATTCTCTGATAAAACTGACAGTGGTGCTCGCTTCAAGACTCTTGATAGGTTTAGCTTCGATCCATTTGGTAAACTTGTCGACTGCCACGAGCACATGAGTGAAGCCGCTCCTACCAGTTCTCAGTGGTCCAACCATATCCAAACCCCAAACAGCAAAGGGCCAGATGAGAGGAATGGTCTTCAGGGCTGACGCTGGCTTGTGAGACATGTCCGAGTAAAACTGGCAGCCTTCACATCTGTCGACTATATCTTTCGCCATTTCATTTGCTCGCGGCCAATAGAATCCGGCTCGGTATGCTTTAGCCACGATGGCCCGAGAGGACGCATGGTGGCCACAGGTCCCCGAGTGGATGTCGTTGAGGATCATTCGACCTTCTTCTGGCGTTATGCATCTCTGACCGACTCCAGTCACGCTTTCCCTGAACAATTGTCCTTTTATCACAGTAAAGGCCTTGGATCGACGGACGATCTGCCGAGCCTCTTCTTCGTCTTCTGGGAGTTCCTTTCTGAGGATGTACGCAATGTACGGCACTGTCCAGTCGGGTGTGATGACCAGAACCTCCATGATTAGGTCGACCACTGCTGGGACCTCGACTTCAGTCGGATCTGTGGCGCTCTTAGGCTGCGGGGGCTCTTCAGTAAAAGGATCTTCTTGAATGGTCGGTGTGTGAATATGCTCCAAAAACACATTGCTCGGAATGGCTTCTCTCTTGGAACCTATCTTTTCCAAGTCATCGGCTGCTTGATTTTTCAGTTGGGGTATGTGATGGAGCTCTAACCCCTCAAACTTCTTTTCCAACTTCCTCACCGCATTGCAATAACCAGTCATGGCTGGGTTTCTGACGTCCCACTCCTTTATCACTTGATTGACTACCAGATCTGAGTCGCCGTAGACCATGAGGCGACGGACGCCAAGTGAGATGGCCATACGCAACCCATACAGGAGTGCTTCATATTCAGCTTCATTATTGGAGGAATCAAAGTGAATCTGGAGGACATATCTGAGCTTGTCTCCTCGGGGGGATACCAGAACCACCCCAGCACCGGAACCATTCAGGATTTTGGATCCGTCAAAGAACATGGTCCAGTGCTCTGAGTGAACTTGAGTCGGCAGTTGTTGTTCAACCCACTCGGCGAGGAAATCTGCTATTGCTTGGGACTTAATAGCTTTCTTTGCCTCAAACTTGATATCTAAGGGAAGGAGTTCAATCGCCCATTTTGCCACTCGACCAGTTGCATCTCTGTTGTGCAGAATCTCTGACAATGGAGCGTCGCTGACGACTGTAACAGAGTGATCAGAGAAATAGTGTGCAACCTTCTTCGTGGTCATGTAAATCCCATAAACGAGCTTCTGATAGTGCGGATATCTCTGCTTTGACGGAGTTAGAACTTCAGAAATATAATAAACTGGGCGTTGAACTTTATAGGCATTTCCCTCTTCTTCCCGCTCGACCGTAAGTACTGTACTGACGACTTGTCCAGTGGCTGCTATATAAAGCAGTAAAGGCTCTTTGCTAATTGGGGCAGCAAGCACCGGCTGGGTGGAAAGCAGGGCTTTTAGCTCTGCAAATGCTGCATCTGCTTCAGGAGTCCACTCGAACTTATCTGGTTTCTTCATCAGTCGGTAAAGAGGCAGTGTGTCGGTGTCAAAACCGGCGGATCTCGGGTAGGGGGTCCCGAACTGTGCGTCTAAGGCGGATGGTAACAGGAGGCAGGGGACACAATGTTTTACCTAGGTTCGGGCCCTCTTGATGGAGGTAAAACCCTAAGTCCTGCTTGATTAATATTGATGATATGGGTAGTACAAGAGTAGATCTACCACGAGATCAGAGAGGCTAAACCCTAGAAGCTAGCCTATGGTATGATTGTCTGTTGTTCTACGGACTAAAACCCTCCGGTTTATATAGACACCGGAGAGGGCTAGTGAGGGAGTCCTGGATTAGGGGGTCTCCGGACAGCCGGACTATATCCTTTGGCCGGACTGTTGGACTATGAAGATACAAGATTGAAGACTTCGTCTCGTGTCCGGATAGGACTCTACTTGGCGTGGAAGGCAAGCTAGGCAATACGGATATGGATATCTCCTCCTTTGTAACTGACCTTGTGTAACCCTAACCCTCTCCGGTGTCTATATAAACCGAAAGGTTTTAGTCCGTAGGACAACAACCACAACATACAATCATACCATAGGCTAGCTTCTAGGATTCAGCCTCTCTGATCTCGCGGTAGATCTACTCTTGTACTACCCATATCATCAATATTAATCAAGCAGGACGGAGGGTTTTACCTCCATTAAGAGGGCCCAAACCTGGGTAAAACATTGTGTCCCCTGCCTCCTGTTAATGTCCGTCCTAGACACACAGTTCGGGACCCCCTACCCAAGATCCGCCGGTTTTGACACCGACATTGGTGCTTTCATTGGGAGTTCCTCTGTGTCGTCACCTTTAGGCCCGATGGCTCCTCTGATCATCAACAATGATGCGGTCCAGGGTGAGACCTTTCTCCCCGGACAGATCTTCGTGTTCGGCGGCTTTACACTGCGGGCTAATTCGCTTGGCCATCTGGAGCAGATTGAAAGCTACGCCCCTGGCCATCAGGTCAGATTTGGAAGTTTGAACTACACGGCCGACATCCGCGGAGACTTGATCTTCAACGGATTCGAGCCACAGCCGGGCGCGCTGCACTGTCACGATGGGTATGACCTAGCTCTGCCGTCAAATAGTACCCCAGATGCCACGCCCGCATCAGCTCCGACCCTTAGCTTGGAGCCAACTGCGCCAATCGAGGACGGATGGCTAGACACCGCCTCAGGAGCTGCAGTTTCAATGGCAATCGAGCCGAACACCAGCCTAATCCTCTGCGAAGCCCGTGACCCCAAGGTGCCGGATTCTTTTCCGGACTCCGAACCGTCCGCGCCCCTGCCAATCGAATCCGATTGGGCGCCGATCATGGAATTCACTGCCGCAGATATGTTTCAGCACTCGTCCTTCAGCGACATTCTGAATTCAATAAAATCTCTCTCTTTGTCAGGAGAGCCCTGGTCGGACTATGGCCAACAGGATTGGGATGCGGACGACGAAGAAATTCGATGCCCACCCACCACCCACTTCATAGCCACTGTCGATGATTTAACTGACATGCTCGACTTCGACTACGAAGACATCGACGGTATGGACGACGATGTAGAAGACGAACATGAACCAGCGCCTATAGGGCACTGGAAATCCACCTCGTCATATGACATATACATGGTGGATACACCCAAAGAGGGCAATGGAGACGAGATAACAGAGGATGACCCCTCCAAGAAGCAACCCAAGCGCCGACGTCAGCGGCGCCGCTCTAAGTCCCGCCAAAGCAAAAGTGGTGATACCGGCACAGGAGATAATAACACTCCGGATAGTGCCGAAGACAACAACAATCCCCTCCGGCAAGATTTAGAGCAGGAGGATGGAGGAGCCAACCCTCCTAAGAGAGCGGCAGACGGAGAGGAGGAGGATGACAATTACATGCCCCCTCCGAAGATGAGGCAAGCCTCGGCGACGATGAATTCGCCGTACCAGAGGATCCCATCGAACAAGAGCTCTTCAAGCGCCGGCTTATGGCCATGGCAAATAGCCTGAAGAAAAAGCAGCAACAGTTTCAAGCTGATCAAGATCTGCTAGCTAACAGATGGACTGAAGTCCTCGCGGCTGAGGAATATAAACTCGAGCGCCCCTCCAAGAATTACCCAAAGTGCAGGTTACTACCCCGACTGGAGGAAGAAGCGTATGATACGGCTGATCGGCCACCTCGTGGCCGTGATAGAGAGGCATTCCAACCAAAAACTCAGCCTCCACCCCGATGCCATTCAAAGGCGTGGGGAGATACGCCAGACCTGCGAAACATATTGGAGGACAAAGAAAAGCATGCAAGATCGATCTATGGATCACGAGGGTGCACAACTCTGCGAGACGATAAACGTCACGCCGGATACAATAAAAGCAAATCCGGCCGGGCCGAACACAGTGGGCAAGACCCATTCGAGCTGCGTCGCGATATAGCCCAATACAGAGGCGCCGCACACCCCTTATGCTTCACAGATGAAGTAATGGATCATCAATTCCCAGAAGGTTTCAAACCTGTAAATATTGAATCATACGACGGCACAACAGATCCCGCAGTATGGATCTAGGATTTCCTCCTCCACATCCACATGGCCCGCGGTGATGACTTACACGCCATCAAATATCTCCCACTAAAGCACAAAGGACCAGCACGGCATTGGCTTAACAACTTGCCAGCGGAATCCATCAACTGTTGGGAAGATCTGGAAGGCGCATTCCTCGACAACTTTTAGGGCACTTATGTGCGACCACTAGACGCCAATGACTTGAGCCACATAATTCAGCAGCCAGAAGAGTCGGCCAGGCAATTCTGGACTCGGTTCCTTACAAAGTAAAATCAAATCATCGACTGTCCGGATGCAGAGGCCTTAGGGGCTTTCAAACACAACATCCGAGATGAGTGGCTAGCCCGGCACCTTGGTCAGGAAAAGCCGAAATCTATGGCAGCTCTCACGACGCTCATGACCCGCTTTTGTGCGGGAGAAGACAGCTGGCTGGCTCGCAGTAATAACATATCAAAGAACCATGGTACCTCCGATACCAAGGACGGCAATAGCAGGTCACGTCGCAACAAACATAAGCGCCGCATTAACAGCGAAAATACCGAGGATATGGCAGTCAATGCCGGATTCAAAGGCTCTAAACCCGGTCAGCGGAAAAAGCCATTCAAACAAAGTACGCCGGGTCCGTCCAGCTTGGACCGTATACTCGATCACTCGTGTCAAATACACGGCACCCTAGACAAGCCAGCCAATCACACCAACAGGGATTGTTGGGTGTTCAAGCAGGCCGGCAAGTTAATTGCCGAAAACAAGGACAAGGGGCCACATAGCGATAACGATGAGGAGCCCCGGCAGCCGCACACCGGAGGACAGAAGAGGTTTCCCCCGCAAGTGCGGACGGTGAACATGATATACGCAACCCACATCACCAAGAGGGAGCGGAAGCGTGCGCTCAGGGAAGTATATGTGTTGGAGCCAGTCGCCCCAAAGTTCAACCCTTGGTCCTCCTGTCCGATCACCTTCGATCGCAGGGACCACCCCACTAGTATCCGTCATGGTGGATTCGCCATACTGGTCCTAGACCCAATCATTGACGGATTTCACCTCACTCGAGTCCTTATGGATGGCGGCAGCAGCCTGAACCTGCTTTATCAGGACACAGTGCGCAAAATGGGTATAGACCCCTCAAGGATCAAACCCACAAAACGACCTTTAAAGGCGTCATTCCAAGTGTAGAGGCCCATTGCACCAGCTCAATTACACTGGAAGTGGTCTTCGGATCCCCGGATAACTTCCGAAGCGAAGAGTTAATCTTCGATATAGTCCCGTTCCGCAGTGGTTATCATGCACTGCTCGGGCGAACCGCATTTGCAAGATTCAATGTGGTACCGCATTATGCATACCTCAAGCTCAAGATGCCAGGAGCTCGCGGGGTTATTACAGTCAATGGAAACAGAGAGCTCTCTCTCTGAACAGAGGATCACACTGCAGCCCTCGCAGCAGAAGCGCAAAGCAGCCTCTCAAGGCAATCGACCAGTTCGGCGCTTCAAAGCCGGGACACCTTCAAGCGTGCTCGGAGCAATTGGCGAATAGACCGCCTAGCGCGATCTGAGCTCGCGTAGCAATACGGCGGCCACCCCAATCCCAGCCCAATGGCGAAACTCGTGCTGCCCGTACATAATTACGCATTAAAAATACCATGGGCACAAGTGGGGAGGGGGGCACAACCGCAGCACGCCCCAAGACGCGGCTTAAACCACACTAGGGGCTTCCCGTTTGGTTATTTTTCTTTTTTTAGGACATTAATCTCTGGAAACACTGTCCGGCAGCACTATTGCCGAACACATGATGCAGCAACCAAGGAGGCAGACAGCTACGTCATACCACGGAATTCCCAGGTGGATTTAAGTAACGAGCGAACTATTCGATTTAATATCATTCCTCAGCTTGCCCTTGGAAGGGACATAGTCCTACTCTTTGCTTATCACACTATCTGTATCACTCTGCTTTAACGCAATTTTTTTTAACAATGCATGACATTACGACTATTATTGCATTCTTGTTATATATACATATCTATGTGTTCATTAATGACGCCTTGCAACCATACACTTTGGTACGGCCAATACACCAGGGGCTTACGTACCCCACAATACGGTGTGAAAAGTCCAAACACTTTCACAAGTGCGGCACCCCAAACTTATAGCATTATATGCATCAGCTCCGAATCATGTCTTTGGTCAAATGTTGGGTTTGCCCGGCTCCTATGTTTTGGTACCTTACGTTCTGCTCTATCGGCTAAGGTAGCGCTAGGAGAACTACTGCAATTGTGCCCCGGTTCTACTGGGTTCAGCACCTCAGTAGAGAAAGCTAAAACTGACTCTCATGATAAGGCGAGAGACTAGTCACTGTTCGGCGAGGTTTTCGAGTCCCTAAAGACTTATGCCGCTTAGAGCGAGGGGCCGGCCCTGCCCGGCTTAAAGGCGTGTATCGTGCCCCAAATTCGGCCTTCCGAATACCAGGGGCTTCGCCGAAATTTAAAATTATAGAATACTATGGCTAAGTGAGAGTGATAAAGCATTATTAGTCCGGTTGCCTTGTTCGCTGTGCTGAGAACCTCCCTCGAAGGACCCAAACATGGGAACAAGAGTGCTCCGGTTTATCCCGAACACCCCAGCACTCGTGGCATGGGGGCAGAAGCCAAGGACTAGCCATATCTTAGATTGATAAACGGCCAAATAGAAGGTAATATTTTAAATTCAAACAAGCGTTGCATAGCGCATATGAAACAAGTTTTCATAAATACATGATAAAACGAGCAAGTCTCACTCAAATATTACATCTTTTGAACACTCGTCCGCTATGAGACGGGCACCTGGCAGAACACCCTCGTAGTACATCTCGGGGTGGCGGTGCTCCTTGCCCTCCGGCGGCCCCTCCTTGATCAGCTTCATGGCGTCTAGCTTGACCCACTGCAATTTCACACGGGCGAAATCCCGGCGTGCACCCTCAATGCACACAGATCGCTTGACGACCTCCAGCCACGGGCAGGCATCCGCAAGCCGCCTCACTAGGCTGAAGAAGCTATTCGGAAGGGCGTCGCCAGGCCATAGCCGGATTATAAAGCCCTTCATGGCCTGATCGGCCGCCTTATGTAGCTCGACCATCTGCTTCAGCTGGTCGCTCATTGGTACCGGGTGTTCAGCCTCAGCATACTGAGACCAGAACAGCTTCTCCATGGAGCTTCCATCCTCGGCCTGGTAAAATTGTGCGGCATCGGACACGCTACGGGGCAAATCTGCGAATGCTCCTGGAGAGCCCCGGATTCGGGTAAGTAATCGGTAATTTACTTTTACATGCTTGCTTTGCATATAGAAAGCCTTACCCGCCGCTATCTTCTTCATTGTGTCGATCTCCTAGAGGGCCTTTTGGGCTTCGGCCTTGGCACTTTTTGCGCTCTCGAGGGCCGCGGCAAGCTTAGACTCTCGCGTCTTTGAGTCAAGCTCCAACGCCTCGTGCTTTGCCACGAGAGCCCGGAGCTCTTGCTGCACCTCGCCCACCCGAGCCTCGTGCTTTTCTCGCTCGGTGCGCTCCTTGGCCGCGTTATCTTCGGCCTTGGTTAGCGCTTGCTTCAGGGTCACCACCTCGGTCGTGGCCCCTGGCGAATATACGATGATCCTGTCATTTTGCAATCGCGTCTTCTTTTATATATACATATCTATAGACAGGGTATGACTTACTCTTGTTCTCCTCGAGCTGCCTCTTGGCAAGGCCAAGCTCTTTCCTGGACCCCTCGAGGTCCTGCTTCAGTACGGCGACCTCCGCAGTCAGTGCGGCGGATGCCAGCAGCGAAGCCTGCATATGCATATTGACATACTTATATTAGACTCCTGCGATATTATTTGATCCTCTGTTCGGCTTTTCTTTGTGAACACCGAACAAAGCATCAGGGGCTACTTTCTATGCGGTAATATTTCTACTACATTTTAAAAACACTTACCTCGAAGCCTGTTAGAAGGCTGGCACAGGCTTTAGTCAACCCGCTCTTGGAGGACTGAACCATCTGGACCACCGCACTCATAACAGTACGGTGCTCCTCGTCGATGGAAGTGCTGTGAAGCGCTTCCAACAGATTGCCGGCGCCTCTGGATGGACAGAGGTCACCGGCACAGGCATCTTGCCCCTCTTAGAAGGATACCGCCTGCCCGAGTTTGGAACCGCTGGAGGTTCCGGCGCGGTGTTCGGCTGAGGGCCGAACTCGGAGCTCTCAGGGGCCCCGTCCCCTCGGCTCCCGGAGTCCGGAAGGTCGCCTTGAGGTGCCTCCGGGACTGTCTCCCCTCGGTCCGGTGCCTCTTGAGACAACACCTCGGCGTCGTCGGCAGGATGAGGGGAGGTGGCGGTCGGGACTGGATCGCTATCCATGTCCGACGAGCCCAGCGAGTTGTCCGATGATACATCGATACTGGCTCGTGGCGGCCTGCATAATTATGTTCGGCGTTAGGGAAAACAGTGCGACAAAGGAATTCTATGAGTTACTCTGGTATCCGAATACTTACGATCTCCCCAGGGGCTTGGCCTTGGGCAACCACTCGTCTTCGCCTTCGTCGGCGGCAGTGGAACTGTCCGGAAGGAGAGTCCTTCCCTTCTTGGACCCTTCGCCCCCCCCCCCCAGTTGGGGCGACCTTCCTTTTCTTATCTCCCCCAGCCGATGGGGGAGCATCTTCTTCTTCCTCGTCTTCGGGGGAAGAGTGCGCCGCAGAGTCATCGGACGGTGAGTCCGACGATGCCTGGCGTCGGGAACTCTTTCGGGTTCCCTTGGCCTTCTTGGTCTTCTCCGGCACCGTATAAGGGGCCGGAGTCAGCATCTTTGCCAGAAGAGCATCTGCGGGGCCTTCGGGCAAAGGAGCCGGACAGTCGATCTGTCCGGCCGTCTCCTGATAGTCCTGTCAAAGGTACGGTAGTTTAGATCCCGCATGGAGTCAATCTATAAAAATAAGTATCCTGTGAAAGGTAACGCAGCTTACCGCACTAGCTTGGCGCTTCGCACTGAATCCGCGATCCTCGGTAATAGGAGGGGGGACCTCGGCGCTTTTGAACAGCACCCTCCAGGCATCTTCGTGAGTCACGTCGAAGAGCCTGTTCAAAGTTCAGTGCTGCGCCGGGTCAAACTCCCACAAGTTGAACTCCCGTTGTTGGCACATGAGGATCCGGCGGTGGAGCATGACCTGGACCACGTTGACAAGTTTGAGCTTCTTGTTCACCATGTTTTGAATACATGTTGGAGTCCGGTCAGCTCTCCCAAACTACCCCAGGACAGGCCCTTCTCTTTCCAGGAAGTGAGCCACATGGGGATGCCAGATCGGAACTCAGGGGCCGCTGCCCATGCAGGGTCGTGCGGCTCGGTGATGTAGAACCACCCTGATTGCCACCCCTTTATGGTTTCCACAAAGGAGCCCTCGAGCCATGTTACGTTGGGCATCTTGCCCACCATGGCGCCTCCACACTCCGCCTGGCGCCCGCCCACAACGTTCGGCTTGACATTGAAGGTCTTCAACCATAAGCCGAAGTGGGGCTTGATGCGGAGGAAGGCCTCGCACACGACGATAAACACTGAGATGTTGAGGATGAAGTTTGGGGCCAGATCGTGGAAATCCAGGCCGTAATAGAACATGAGACCCCGGACGAATCGATGGAGAGGGAATCCCAGTCCGCATAGGAAATGGGTGAGGAACACTACCCTCTCATAGGGCCTGGGGGTGGGGATGAGCTGCCCCTCATCTGGGACCCGGTGCGCGATGTCATCGGGCGGGTATCCGGCTCTCCTCAGCTTCTTGATGTCTTCTTCCGTGACGGAGGAGACCATCCACCTGCCTCCCGCTCTGGACATGGTTGGACAAGGTGGAGGAGGGAAGTGCGGACTTGGGCGCTAGAGCACGAGTGTGCGAAAACGGATGAGCAAAGGAGGAAGAAGGCATGGATAGAAAGGTGAATCCTTATCCCTTTATATGGGCGGACGAAACTAAGAGTCCCCACTTGCCTGGTAAAACTCGCTCATCCCCCAAGCGCCGTAATCGATGGCATGGTTGGGTTACCCACGCCCGTATTGATGGGAATCCCGTAATAAGGGGACACGATCTCTGCTTTGACAAGACTTGTCGAAAAACTGCCTCGCGTTATGTGCGGGGCTAGTTAAAGGAAACGGTTCGAATAATCACCGGGCCATGACATAACATCATACTGTCAAAACAAGTCAGCAAATTAGATTTGTGAAAATATTATTCTCTCTACAGGAGTATGTGGAACTTATGTTGCAGGGTCGGACACTATCCTCGTATTCAAATTCTTCCGTGATGTATTCGGAGGAGGAACCCGCCTTGCAATGCCGAAGAGAATACTGCGTGCCGGACTCATCGTCATTGAAGCCTGGTTCAGGGGCTACTGAGGGAGTCCTGGATTAGGGGGTCTCTGGACAGCCGGACTATATCCTTTGGCCGGACTGTTGGACTATGAAGATACAAGATTGAAGACTTCGTCTCATGTCCGGATAGGACTCTACTTGGCGTGGAAGGCAAGCTAGGCAATACGGATATGGATACCTCCTCCTTTGTAACCCACCTTGTGTAACTCTAACCCTCTCCAGTGTCTATATAAACCGAAGGGTTTTAGTCCGTAGGACAATAACCACAACATACAATCATACCATACTCTTGTACTACCCATATCATCAATATTAATCAAGCAGGACGTAGGGTTTTACCTCCATTAAGAGGGCCCGAACCTGGGTAAAACATTGTGTCCCCTGCCTCCTATTACCATCCGGCCTAGACGCATAGTTCGGGACCCCCTACCCGAGATCCGTCGGTTTTGACACCGACAGCTAGGGTTACACAAGGTCGGTTACAAAGGAGGAGATATACATATCCGTATTGCCTAGCTTGCCTTCCACGCCAAGTAGAGTCCCATCCGGACACGAGACGAAGTCTTCAATCTTGTATCTTCATAGTCCAACAGTCCAGCCAAAGGATATAGTCCGGCTGTCCGGAGACCCCCTAATCCAGGACTCCCTCAGTAGCCCCCGAACCAGGCTTCAATGACGATGAGTCCGGCGCGCAGTTTGTCTTCGGCATTGCAAGGTGGGTTCTTCTCCAACTTTCAAGTGTTCGTAAGCAGTGCCGGCTCCATAAATGTTGAACCTCTTGGCTTCTGTGCCCAACAAGGGCTATCTCCCACGCGTCGAATGAATACGATGCGCCAGGGTGTTTTTACATTCGCCCCCTAGCCAGATAAATAAATTGTCTATTAAAGGGATGGGGATTCTTAGATCCAATCCATATCATCCTCCCCCACCGAGAATTCATCAGAGCGTGCTTCGGAAAGATCCATTCCAGCATGGCCGACCTTTGCAGCTCCTCCTCCCGCCCCCGTAGCCCTAAGCTTGGTGATTGGGAGAGGTGTTCAGTCCCACACAGTCGATTAGTCGAGCTGCAGACTAAGGGATTTCTCCCTCCGGTGTACATGGTGCCCGTTCGAGCCGGGCTCGCCACCTACAATGGCGGGGAGCAAGCGAAGAACTTTCCCTGTCCCTCCATGGGGAACGGGTTTGCCTCGTTCCTTACTTACTAAGGGGACTCGGATTTCCAATTCACCCGTTCCTCCGCGAGCTCCTGAGTTCTACGGCCTCCAGCTACACAATCTCACCCCTGCCTCCATCCTACACATCGCCAGCTATGTGGCTCTCTGTGAGTTGTTCCTGGGCTGCAAGGCTCACTTCGAGCTGTGGAAAAGGCTATTCTGCCTTGTCCCTCGCACACAGAGGGAATCACTTTATCAAGTGGGAGAAGCCGAAATATGGCGCATTGCCGATATCGGATACCTGTCCGGTACCCCGGAGAAGTCGTTCGAAGACTGGTCTTCGGAATGGTTTTATATGGAGGACGTCCCCCTTCCAGACCCTGTTCGGCGGGGTCTACCTGAGTTCAACAATGCTCCTCTGAAGAAGCACCGAAGTTGGCACCCACGGAGCCCCCAGGCGGAAGACAACGGTGAAGTCCTCTACCTGATGAACCGGATCAAAGCACTAGCTCGATCCAGATTGACAATAATCGAAGTTATGTCGATTTGCATAATGCGGGGAGTGCAGCCACTCCAATATCGTGGGCACCCCTTGTGGTGTTATAACGGGGCGGATGACGCCACCCGCTGTGGGCGTAAGGGTCCGGACAATGCTGCCGCTCTAGCGAAGATTCCGTCCGAACTGTTCAAGGGCGAGGAAGAGGAGTTCACCCGCATCAAGCCACGGGACGGATTCTCTATGTACAATCCTCCAAGCTGGGTAAGTTATATTTCCCTGCTCCCATTTTTCCCGCATTCTTAGTCGTAAGTATTCACCTTGCCACCTTGTGGCAGGAACTGCAAAAAGCCATAAAGGATGTCAGCAGCCCTTCTCCACAACCAGAGGACCCTGACCGGGCCATCGATTCCGGACTCGAAGAAGATCCGGTTATCTCCGTGGAACTGATAGACCGGCAGTTCTATCAGTTAAGCTGCGACGATGCCCCGGTGGCCATTACGACCGACTATCCCAGACTGCTCCCTGCATCGCAGGTAAGAAAAATCAAAAAGTCCCAACTTCAAAATTAGGATCCCCTTTTAGGCTCTTCACCCATCATATACACATGGCATCTTTTACAGGGAAGGCATTCGGGACGCCCTGCCGAACCCGCGGCAACTCGCCAACAAGAGGTGCCGAGGCCGGGTAGGCCAAAAAGGAAGGCGGTCAGGACGGAGACGCCGGCGCAAAGGTATAGAAAAAACCTCGCTCCGTGGTTCTCGTCTTTCTCAAAATATAATGACGCTCGCGTTTCTTTAACAAAAAGAATGCTCGCCGGAATATGTCCGGCGATGCTACCAATCAAGCTTCCACCAGTCGGGCGCCAGGACCGGACATAGAGGCGGAAGGCGATATGGGGCAGGCGCCGGATAATCCCCTGACATAGGATGCGGATAGATTTTCCGCTACAAACTCAGAAGTGGAAAGCGCCATGAATCATAGGCGCCGCCAGGCCGTACTCCGTGACGCTTGTTTCTCACCAGAGGCGTTCGACGCCTTCAATTCCGAAGAGGCATACATCCGTGCTGCTCAAGATGGTCTAGCCAGAGCCACGGATTAGTATGTAAAGGATGTACGGGTGAGTAAATCTGACGATTTATATGTATCAGTAGCCCCTGAGACTTGAAAAAGTTAGCAGAACTGATTTAAGGATCATCTATAATGTGCAGGTTCTTACAAAGAAGAATACTAGGCTGTCCCAGGAGCTGGAGGAATGCAAGACGCAACTGGGGGCCACTCTTGCCGCATTGCAGGAACAGAAAAAGCCTTCGGCTGGTAACATTTACTTTAAAGAATGGTGGCTACCATATAGTGTGCGGCGTGTCTGTAGATCTAATAATTGATTTTGCAGATGTGTCCGGAGAAAGTCCGGGGGACCAGCATGTTATGCGACAGCTAGAGGCTGGCAAATGCGTGCTGAGTAAGGTTATGCTGGAGAAAAACAGTCTCCAAGATGCCAATGTTAAGCTGAGCGTTGAACTAAAAGACGTTCGGGGCCAGCTTGCGGACTCCGAGAAGGAGAATAAGCAGCTTCGGCGCGGCATTTTTAGTAAGTGCTTGAACGAATCCTGCTAAAGGAGTTCGGTGAAGAAGTCGACTAATAGCGTTATGTCTATAGGTATGCTGACGGGTCGTCCCGCGGAGGAAATGCCCGGTTCTGCGGGTGATCTTCTATCCGAGTTGTCATATCTGCATGAACAAGTTCGGCAGGTGATGCAAGGTGTTGCCCAGGCGTTGTGGCCGTCTGTCTCCATGCCAGAGGGCGTTGCAGAGCTTACGGAGAAGCTCAAGGGAGCACGGCGGCGCCTTCGATTATGGAAGATATCGGCCTGCCGACAGGGTGCCAGAGAGGCCTGGGCCATGGTGCAGACTCGATATACCAAGGCAGACCCAAATCACATGGCCGAGGTCGGACCTGTGGGGCCCGACGGAAAAGAGATCCCCATTAGCTTAGTTTATGGGCAAGTAGAATTAGCCGCAAAGTATTCCTAACAGGATTGTAAGCTAGACCGCTTGTTGGATGCTATAGAAGAGGAGTTTAGTCAGTCTGCATGTCTATGTAATTAAAGTGACATGTATAATGCCTTCTAGCCGGATTGTAGATCATTTGTCGTTGCAGACCTTTTTGCTTCAACCTCCGGGCCTGATAGTCCGGAGTGAATCCGAATACCCGCTCAGTTATATAAGAACCGGGGTATGCATGGAGACCAGGCATAGGGGTCATTAGTGCTTTATCAGACAAGTGCCCAACTAGTTATGTTATATTACATGGGTAGTAAGAAACATCTTCCAGGGAGAATAGTGCCGTTAAGGGTTCCTTTCCCTGGGTAAGCATGCCCTAAAGTGCATGTCCGGACTGCGATAAGAAACGCGGAAAAAGCATCTGGAGGCAGATATGGACAATAAATAAAAATCATCTTTGTTCACCGACCGAATATTCCCTTAAGAACGCTAGCTTTCGGCTTCACCCAGTCTGAGGTACACATCCGGCTGACCCGGCAGTAACAATCGCAGAGGTGCTCCCCTTATGCCCTAGCCGAATTAACGGGAATGTAGGGCATAAATACAAGAGCTAGGCAACCCAGCTTGGCCAAAACTTAAGTCATATCAATGCATATAATGGTGAAAAAAGGTACATGCGGAAGTAGAACACATGTGTTGGGCATGAGGCCCTGATAAATAATTTAAGCTTCTGTGAAGGAAGCCCCCAGGTATGAAGAGTGCGGCCAGCGCATCTGTAATGTGCAAACAGGGCACAAGGTGACCCTTGAAGGCCTAGAGAAATAAGAAAAGAAAGAAAGAAAGGAAAACAAGACAGATAATGTATTTGTGAAAAAATGGACAAAGGGAGGGGACTAACATGGAGTCCGGTGCTAGGCGTAGAATCTTCGGAGCCTGGCTGCGTTCCATGGGTTCGGCTCGAGTCGACTAGTCGATGCGCAGTCGGTACGCTCCACCGGTCAGAACTTGGTCAATAATGAAGGGACCTTCCCATTTGGGCTCGAGATTGTTCTTTTTCTTATCCGGCAGACGTATAACTAGTTCACCAACATTATAAGTTTCGGCTCGTACTTCTCTGCTTTGGTATCTGCGAGCATGTTGCTGGTAAAATGCGGAACGGGCTTTGGCTACATCGCGCTCCTCCTCCAAGGTGTCTAGACTGTCCTGCCGATTGAGCTCGGCTTCTCTTTCTTCGTACATGCGCACTCTAGGTGAGTCATGAATTATGTCACAGGGCAAGACTGCCTCTGCGCCGTACACCATAAAGAAGGGTGTATATCCCGCACTACGATTCGGCGTGGTCCCCAGCCCCCAGAGTACGGAGTCGAGCTCCTCTACCCAGTGCGTGTTAGACTCCGTTAAGGAACGCACTAATCCAGGTTTAATGCCGCTCATTATAAGACCGTTTGCTCGCTCGATTTGACCGTTGGTTTGTGGGTGATAGACTGAGGCATTATCGAGATTGATGCCCATTTTGCTGCACCAGGGTTTTACCTCGTCGGCCGTGAAGTTCGTGCCATTATCAGTGATGATGCTGTGGGGGACGCCATGACGGTGTACAACCCCGGATATGAAATCTATCACCAGTCCGGATTCAGCTGTTTTAACCGGTTTGGCCTCTATCCATTTGGTGAATTTATCCACCATGACCAATAAGTATTTTTTCTTGTGGGTTCCCCCTTTAAGGGGTCCAACCATGTCAAGCCCCCAGACCGCAAGGGCCATGTAATGGGGATTGTTTGGAGGGCGGTGGGTGGCATGTGGCTTTGATTTGCAAAGAGCTAGCAAACAGCGCAATGTTGGACCAAGTCCTGTGCATCTGCCCAGGCCGTTGGCCAATAGAATCATGTACGGAAGGCCTTGCTTACAAGAGCCCGGGCTGCGGCATGATGACCGCCGAGTCCGGCGTGAATTTCTGCCAAAAGATTCCGCCCTTCCTCTTCGGAGATGCACCTTTTGAAGGACTCCGGTAGTGCTTTTCTTGTACAATTCTCCCTCATGGACCCTGTAGGCCTTGGATCGCCGCACTATGCAGCATGCCTCATTTTGGTCCTCCGGAAGTTCCTGTCTAGTTAGGTAGGCCAGGAATGGTTCTGTCCACTGGGCAATAATGCCCATTATTTCGTGAGCTGAAGGTGTTATTTCGGTGGCGGAGCCTCCGATTGTGTCAGAGAGTTCGGTATCGGGTATTTTGGCCGGGTCCGGACTGTTATTACCGGTGTCCCCTTCCCATGCTATGGATGGCTTGAAGAGCCTCTCCAGAAATATGTTGGGGGGGACCGCGTCGCGTTTTGCGCCGATGCGGGCGAGGATATCCGTCGCCTAATTGTTTTCCTGAGCCACATGGTGAAATTCGAGTCCCTCGAACCGAGCTGACATTTTTAGGACGGCATTTTGATAGGCCGCCATTTTCGGATCCTTGGCGGCGAAATCTCCGTTTATTTGGGATATTGCGAGGTTTGAATCCCCACGCACCTCCAGGCGTTGAATGCCCATGGAGACTACCATCCGAAGACCATGCAACAGAGCTTCATATTCGGCTTCATTGTTGGAATCTGTATACAATATTTGAAGTATGTACCGAACGGTATCTCCGGTTGGGGACGTTAGGACGACGCCAGCCCCTAGACCGGGCAGCATTTTAGAACCGTCGAAGTGCATGATCCAATTGGTGTATGCACCATACTCTTTAGGGAGTTCGGCCTCTGTCCATTCGGCGACGAAGCCGGCCAGTACTTGCGATTTACTGGCTCGGCGAGGTTTGTATGTTATGTCGAATGGGAGGAGCACAATGGCCCATTTGGCAATCCGGCCCGTAGCGTCGCGGTTGTTGATAATATCATTAAGTGGCACTTCCGAGGCTACTGTAATCGAACACTCTTGAAAGTAGTGTCGCAGTTTCCACAATGCCATGAATACCGCATAAGCTATTTTTTGGTAATGCGGGTACCGTGATTTGTATGGAGTGAGGTTAGTGGATACATAGTATACCGGCTTTTGAAGAGGGAATTTGTGTTCGTCCGCTTCCCGTTTGACAACGAGCACCGCGCTTACAACTTGATGAGTTGCCACAATGTACAACATCATTGGTTCGCCGATGTTTGGTGCGGCCAGGATCGGGTTGGTTGCTAGAATGGCCTTTATTTCTTCCAATCCGGCTGTGGCCGCATTCGTCCACTCGAAGTGTTCGGTGTGCCAAAGGAGGCGATAAAGGGGTAAAGCCTTTTCTCCCAAGCGGGAGATAAAGCGGCTTAGAGCCGCCACGCATCCAGTTAGCTTCTGGATTTGTTTGAGGTCTGTTGGGGTAGCCAACTGTGACAACGCTTGGATTTTGGCCGGATTAGCTTCAATACCTCTACTGGAGACAATGAATCCCAGGAGCTTTCCGGCTGGTACGCCGAAAACGCATTTTTCCGGATTGAGCTTGATGTCATATGTTCAGAGGTTGTCGAATGTGAGCCTCAAGTCGTCTATCAAAGAGTCGACGTGTTTGGTTTTGACGACCACATCGTCTACGTATGCCTCTACTGTTTTGCCGATTTGTTTCTCCAGACATGTCTGAATCATGCGTTGATATGTTGCGCCGGCGTTTTTGAGCCCAAAAGGCATTGTGTTAAAACATAAGGAACCGTATGGTGTGATGAATGTCGTTGCGGCTTGGTCGGACTCCGCCATCTTGATTTGGTGGTAACCGGAGTATGCGTCGAGGAAACACAATGACTCGTGTCCTGCAGTAGCATCAATGATTTGATCGATGCGTGGGAGGGGGAAGGGATCCTTTGGGCAAGCTTTATTGAGGTCTTTGAAGTCGACACAAAGGCGCCAGGATTTGTCCTTCTTTGGTACCATCACCAGGTTTGCTAGCCAGTCCGGGTGTTTTATTTCTTTGATGAATCCGGCCTCCAATAACTTGGCTAGTTCCTCTCCCACGGCCTGTCTCTTAGGTTCAGAGAAACGCCGAAGAGCTTGCTTGACCGGCTTGAATCCCTTTAGGATATTGAGGCGATGCTCGGCCAGCCTGCGTGGGATTCCTGGCATGTCTGAGGGAAGCCAGGCGAATATGTCCCAGTTCTCGCGCAGGAACTCTCGTAGTGCGGCGTCCACAGCGGGGCTTAGCTGTGCCCCGATGGAGGCTGTTTTTGCAGGGTCTGTTGGGTGGACATGGAATTTGACTATTTCATCTGCTGGTTTAAAAGAGGTGGACTTGGATCTCTTGTCGAGTATCACGTCGTCCCTGTCCACTGTGGAGCGTAGCGTAGTTAATTCCTCGGCCAAGAGGGCTTCGGATAGTGCCTCGAGGGCCAATGTGGCTGTTTTGTTTTCTGCGCGGAGTGCTGTGTCCGGATCGCTAGCGAGAGTGATGATTCCGTTGGGACCGGGCATTTTGAGCTTCATGTATCCGTAATGGGGTACGGCTTGGAAGATTGTGAATGCCTCCCGTCCTCAAAAAGCGTGATAACCACTGCTGAACGGGGCCACTTGGAATGTAATTTCTTCAGACCTGTAATTATCCGGCGTGCCGAATACCACATCTAGTGTGATTTTCCCAGCACAGCGTGCTTCCCGGCTAGGGATAATTCCTCTAAAGGTTGTGCTACTTTGCTCGATGCGGTTCCAGTCTATTTCCTTCTTTTGAAGGGTTTCCTCATAGATGAGGTTTAGTCCGCTGCCGCCGTCCATGAGTACTTTGGTGAGTCGAAAGCCGTCCACGATTGGACTGAGGACCAGTGCGGCTGGTGCTTGGGCTGTTCAGAATTTGGGTTCATCCCTGGCATTGAAGGTAATAGCCGTGTCACTCCATGGATTTGTTGCTGCTACGTGGCAGATTTCGGCCATGCTGCAGAGTGTTCGCTTACGCCTGTTATTTGACGCAAAGGTCTCAAACACTGTTAACACTGTATTGTTATCCACTGGTTGGTGCTCCGTGGTATGTGGGATAAGAAGATCCTCACCACTTTTGGCCACCTGCCGGAGTATCCAACATGCTCTAAGACTGTGCGTTGGTATTGTATTCGCTGTACTATGAATTTTGTAGGGTCCGTTGAGCCATCCTTCCAGTACGGTTCCATACCCTGTAGAGGGTTTTTGCTTTTTGGTAGTTGACCCGGGTGTATTGTGATAATGCACACTTTTGTTTCGGACTGGGTTTGTATTCAGGGCCAGATTATCCCAAAAGTTTACTTTGGTTTTCCAGGCACTTTCCATCGCACAGTACTTTCGTATTATGGACGCCAAGTCAGCGAAGCGTGTTATCTCACGGTGATTTATGGCGTTAAGGATTCCCTTGTCCGTGCAATTATTGCAGAAAAATAGGATTGTGTCTTCCTCGTGACAGTCCTTAACCTTGTTCATCGCAAGGAGGAATCTGGCCCAATAGTGATGTACTGTTTCCTGGGGCTCTTGCCTGATGTGGGAAAGATCGCTTATGTTTGGGTGGGTGGGCGGAATTGAATCCGAACCCTCACCTGATCTGGGATCCAGGGGCCGAGGAATTTCCAATTTTGAAAGTTCCGGTTCCGAGGTGTGACCCGATAATCCTGGCCCGCTGCCTGACTCTAAGTTCAGGGATTGGGTGTTGTCCTCCCGCGAACGGGCGTCCGGCTCGGAGAGCTCGGGAATCCGGACATATTTGGTCCTCAGGATAGAGGAAAGGTCACCGCATTGTTCCTCCACCACTGCAATATGATGGGTGACCGGTGGAGAGTTAATCTCCCTTTGATCGGGTTTAAGCCCAACCCGATCAAGTCCATAGCGACTCCCAAGGCGGCGATGTGATCCAAGAGATCGTTTAAGGAGGAGAGTTCCATTGGATCCATCTGTTCGGCGAGTGCCGATTTGACGTGGAGGCTGTTTTTGATGACCCGAGAATTCATCGTCGGCGCGGCGGCCGAACAGGCGGTCATGATGAACCCGCCTAGCTGGAGAGTTTGGCCGACAGCCAAAGCTCCCCCAACAGTAGTACCATCTTTAAAGACGAGATGAGACATCCTTCCTTCTGGCGACGGCACAGAGGAACTCTCAATGAAAGCACCAATGTCGGTGACAAAACCGGCGGATCTCAGGTAGGGGGTCCCGAACTGTGCGTCTAAGGCGGATGGTAACAGGAGGCAGGGGAGACAATGTTTTACCCAGGTTCGGGCCCTCTTGATGGAGGTAAAACCCTACATCCTGCTTGATTAATATTGATGATATGGGTAGTACAAGAGTAGATCTACCACGAGATCAGAGAGGCTAAACCCTAGAAGCTAGCCTATGGTATGATTGTCTGTTGTTCTACGGACTAAAACCCTCTGGTTTATATAGACACCGGAGAGGGCTAGGGTTACACAAGGACGGTTACAAAGGAGGAGATATACATATCCGTATTACCTAGCTTGCCTTCCACGCCAAGTAGAGTCCTATCCGGACACGAGACGAAGTCTTCAATCTTGTATCTTCATAGTCCAACAGTCCGGCCAAAGGATATAGTCCGGCTGTCCGGAGACCCCCTAATCGAGGACTCCCTCACAGTGCCTTTTCACCGAGGCGAGAAATGAACCGACTTAGGGCAGCCAAGCAACCAGTAAGCTTCTGGAGATCATGCACACGCACAGGGCGTTTCATCTGGAGTATAGCACCCACTTTCTCTGGGTTAGCATCGATCCCTCATTCGGAAATGAGAAAACCGAGTAATTTTCTGCCTGGAACTCCAAACATGCACTTTGATGGAGTAAGCTTGATATCATACCTTCTGAGGTTGGCAAAGGTTTCAGCAAGGTCAGTCAATAGGTCGAAACCTTTACGTGACTTGACCACAACGTCATCCATGTATGCTTCCACATTCCGACTGATCTGAGTGAGCAGGCACTTCTGAATCATCCGCATGAATGTGGCTCCAGCATTTTTCAAACCGAATGGCATAGTGACATAACAGAAGCACCCAAATGGGGTGATGAAAGCTGTTTTTATCTCGTCGGGTCCATACAGACGGATCTGGTGGTACCTGGAGTAGGCATCCAAAAAGGACAAACGCTCGCACCCTGTAGTCGAGTCGACTATTTGGTCGATGCGAGGGAGAGGAAAGTGATCTTTCGGGCAGGCCCGGTTGATATGCTTGAAGTCAATGCACATGCGAAGTGAGTCGTCCTTCTTTGGGACCATGACAACATTAGCTAACCACTTGGAGTGGTAAATCTCACGGATAAACTCAGCTGCCAAAAGCCGAGCCACCTCTTCACTGATTGCCTTCCTCTTCTATACGGCAGACCGTCGAAGATGTTCTTTGACTGGTTTCACTTTTGGGTCGACTCGCAAACGATGCTCAGCCAGTCCCCTAGGAACACCTGGCATGTCCGAAGGTTTCCATGCAAAGATGTCCCAGTTCTCACGGAGGAACTGGATGAGCGCTTCTTCCTATTTGGAGTCGAGTGTGGTTGAAATGTGAGTCGGAGCAGCATTGGGGTCTGTCGGGAGAATGTGAATCGACTTTGTTTCGCCAGACGACTAGAATGCCAAATCTGTGGCGGGCTTCTTGGCTCGCAACAAATCACTCGGATCTGCATTTTTCTGATATTCTTGCAATTCTGCCATGGCCATCTGTGCATCGGCGATCTTTGAACCCTTCTGGAAGCACTCTTCTGCCTTCTTCCAATTACTAGTGATAGTGATCACCCCTTTGGGACTAGGCATCTTCAATTTGAGGTACACGTAACATGGTCGAGCCATAAAACATGCATAAGCTGGCCTGCCCAGAATAGCATGATAGGCACTCTAAAAATCCACAACTTCAAATGTCAACTTTTCTTTGCGGTAATTCTTGGAATCACCGAAAACCACGTCGAGAGCAATCTGGCCGAGTGATGCAGCCTACTTGCCCAGAATGACCCCATGGAAACTCATATTACTCTCACTAAGTCTGGACATCAGAATGCCCATTCCTTTCAATGTCTCTGCATACAGTATATTCAGGCCACTACCACCATCCATCAGAACCTTTGTCAGTCGGGTGCCTTCGACTACTGGGTCGACCACCAACGCTTGCCTCCCAAGGGTGGCTATGTGCGCTGGGTGATCAGACTGGTCGAATGTAATGGCCGTCTGAGACCACTTCAAATAACTGGGTGTCATCGGAGCGACCATGTTCACTTCTCTGTTGATGACTTTAAATCGACTTTTACTCTCAACGTCAGCGAAAATCATCAAGGTGGAATTCACGTGGGGATAACCATCATCATCCTCTTCCTCATCCTCAACCTTGTCTGCTTCCTTCTCCTTTTCCTTGGGTTGTTTCTCTCAGAACTGTTGGATTAGGAGTCGACACTGTCGAGTGGTATGCTTTGGGTAAATCAAATTACCCTCTTCATATTTTTTAGTGTGGATGTGGCATGGCAAATCCAGCACATCATTTCCATCTTGATATTTTACTTTCTTGGGGTTCCACGGCCCCTTGGGCTTCCCCTTGAACTTTCCTTGAGTCACGGCTAAGGCTTCACCAGGGGCGGCTGGCTCGGCCTTGCGCTTCTGTTTCTGACTGGAGTTACCTCCTCCGGCTTCATGGGCGACTGTTTTGTGCTTGCCACTCCGGAGTCGGTCTTCTTCTTCACTGTTGGCATACTTGGTGGCAATTTCCATCATCTGAGTCAGAGTCATATCTCCTGTCCGACCGAACTTCATATTCAATTCCCGATACTTGACACCGTCTTTAAAGGCACAAATTGCCTGGTGATCAGACACATTCTCCACCGTGTGATGCAATGTGATCCATCTCTGGATATAATCCCTCAAAGACTCATTCGGTTTCTGCACGCAACACTGTAATTCGGTAAGCCCTGCCGGCCGTTTGCAAGTCCCTTCGAACGTTCTGACAAATACTCGGGCAAGATTTTCCCAAGTATAAATACTGCTTGGTGCTAACTGATTCAGCCATGCTCTAGCCGAGCCCTCCAGCATCAGAGGAAGGTGTTTCATGGCCACTTCATCATTGCCGCCACCAATCTGGACAGCCACTCGGTAGTCTTCAAGCCAAGTATCAAGCTTGGACTCACTAGTGAACTTACTGACTCCAGTCGCCAACCTGAAGTTGGGAGGAATCACTGCAGCCCTGATGGCCCTGCTCAAGCACTCCGGACCTGAGACATGCACCCTGCTGCTGGTTGGTACATCTCTGTCACGACCCTCTCAGTGAGCTCTGTTTCAGTCGACCAAGCCCTGAACGAGAATAGATCTCGCATCAAAGCCTGGCTCTCTGGGGTCGACTAGAACCCCTCGCCCCATACTGTGAGGGCGTCTGTCATCATGTTGCCGAGGCACGTACGACCCACTCCTTGGGGGAGGTGTGGGCACTCGACGACGATCATCGTGATCGACTCGGTGATCATACTGCTCACGGTTTCTATACTGATCTCGTCGGTCTCCACGTCCCTCATGCCTCGGGGGTGATCTTGGGCTGTGAGCCGACTGAACTGTGTCTGCAACCACGGACCTGCTATGGATCCTATTCCGCGACTGAGATACTGCTGTATTCTGCTCTCCTGCTGCATGGAGCAAAGCTCAGATCTGCACCAGACCTCGACCAGCTTCTGATTGGGAAGGTTGGATCGACTACGCTATCCGGGCTGCAGTTGCAAGATTCTAGATCGGAGTTCGTTATACCTGAGTCGGAGGCGGAAAGATTTGACGTCGACTGGATTCAGGAGCACGCTGTCGAGCACGCTCGTCGAGTGCACGCTGGAGATTCTCCAGTCGAGTGCGCTCAGCCAAGATGGCCAGGCGCTCCTCCTCCAAGGCCTGGGCCTCAGGGGTTGCTACCTCTTGAGCTTGCGTTGGTTTTCCCCGAAGAGGAAGGGATGATGCAGCAGAGTAGCGTAAGTATTTCCCTCAGTTTTTGAGAACCAAGGTATCAATCCAGTTAGGAGGCCACGCTCAAGTCCCTCGTACCTGCACAAAACGATAGCTACTCGCAACCAACGCGATTAGGGGTTGTCAATCCCTTCACGGTCACTTACGAGAGTGAGATCTGATAGATAATATTTTTGGTATTTTTGGTATAAATATGCAAAGGTAAAAAGTAAAGGCAAAGTAAAAAGCAAAGCAAGATTAAAGTGATGGAGATTGATATGATGAGAATAGACCCGGGGGCCATAGGTTTCACTAGTGGCTTCTCTCAAGAGCATAAGTATTCTACGGTGGGTGAACAAATTACTGTTGAGCAATTGACAGAATTGAGCATAGTTATGAGAATATCTAGGCATGATCATGTATATAGGCATCACGTCCGTGACAAGTAGACCGAAACGATTCTGCATCTACTACTATTACTCCACTCATACGACCGCTATCCAGCATGCATCTAGAGTATTAAGTTAAAAACAGAGTAACGTTTTAAGCAAGATGACATGATGTAGAGAGATAAATTCATGCAATATGAAATAAACCCCATCTTGTTATCCTCGATGGCAACGATACAATACGTGCCTTGCTGCCCCTTCTGTCACTGGGAAAGGACACCGCTAGATCGAACCCAAAGCTAAGCACTGCTCCCATGGAAAGAACTGCCAATCTAGTTGGCCAAACCAAACGGATAATTCGAAGAGACTTGCAAAGATAACCAATCATACATAAAAGAATTCACAGAAGATTCAAATATTATTCATAGATAGACTTGATCATAAACCCACAATTCATCGGTCTCAACAAACACACCGCAAAAAGAAGATTACATCGAATAGATCTCCACAAGAGAGGGGGAGAACTTTGTATTGAGATCCAAAAAGAGAGAAGAAGCCATCTAGCTACTAACTATGGACCCGAAGGTCTGAGGTAAACTACTCACACTTCACTGGAGAGGCTATGATGATGTAGAAGCCCTCCGTGATGACGGCCCTCTCCGGCGGAGCACCGAAACAGGCCCCGAGATAGGATCTCGTGAATACAGAAAGTTGCGGTGGTGGAATTAGGTTTTTTTTGCTCCTCTTCTGATCGTTTGGGGGTATGTAGGTATATATAGGAGGAAGGAGTACGTCGGTGGAGCTCCGAGGGGCCCACGAGGTAGGGGCGCTCCCTAGGGGGGGCGCCCCCCACCCTCGTGACCCCCTCTCTGATGCCTTGGCGTAGGGTTCAAGTCTCCTGGATCACGTTTGGTGAGAAAATCACGTTCCGAAGGTTTCATTCCGTTTGGACTCCGTTTGATATTCCGTTTCTTCGAAACACTGAAATAGGTAAAAAAACAACAATTCTGGGCTGGGCCTCCGGTTAATAGGTTAGTCCCAAAAATAATATAAAAGTGGAAAATAAAGCCCAATATAGTCCGAAACAGTAGATAATATAGCATGGAGCAATCAAAAATTATAGATACGTTGGAGACGTATCAGGAATCTCCAAGCTTAATTCCTGCTCGTCCTCGAGTAGGTAAATGATAAAAAGAGAATTTTTGATGCGGAGTGCTACTTGGCATAATTTCAATGCAAATCTTCTTAATTGTGATATGAATATTCAGATTCGAAAGATTCAAGACAAAAGTTTATATTGATATAAAAATAATAATACTTCAAGCATACTAACAAAGCAATTATGTCTTCTCAAAATAACATGGCCAAAGAAAGTTATCCCTACAAAATCATATAGTCTGGCTATGCTCTATCTTCACCACACAAAGTATTTAAATCATGCACAACCCCGATAACAAGCTAAGCAATTGTTTCATACTCTAACTTTTTCAAAACATTTTCAATCTTCACGCAATACATGAGCGTGAGCCATGGATATAGCACTATATGTGGAATAGAATGGTGGTTGTGGAGAAGACAAAAAGGAGAAGATAGTCTCACATCAACTAGGCATATCAACGGGCTATGGAGATGCCCATCAATAGATATCAATGTGAGTGAGTAGGGATTGCCATGCAACACATGCACTAGAGCTATAAGTATATGAAAGCTCAAAAAGAAACTAAGTGGGTGTGCATCCAACTTGCTTGCTCATGAAGACCTAGGGCAATTTAAGGAAGCCCATCATTGGAATATACAAGCCAAGTTCTATAATGAAAGATTCCCACTAGTATATGAAAGTGATAACATGAGAGACTCTCTACTATGAAGATCATGGTGCTACCTTGAAGCACAGGTGTGGTAAAAAGATAGTAACATAGTCCCTTCTCTCATTTTTATTATTTTTTATATTTTTTTTATTTGGGCCTTTTCTCCTTTTTTATGGCCTCTTTTTATTTGGGCTTCTTTGGCCTCTTTTTTTTGTCCGGAGTTTCATCCCGACTTATGGGCGAATCATAGTCTCCATAATCCTTTCCTCACTGGGACAATGCTCTAATAATGATGATCATTACTATTTTATTTTTCTTACAACTCAACAATTACAACTCGATACTTAGAACAAAATATGACTCTATATGAATGCATCCGGCAGTGTACCGGGATATGCAATATGACAATGATGAATGTGTCATGAACGGAACGGTGGAAAGTTGCATGGCAATATATATCCGAATGGCTATGGAAATGCCATAATAGGTAGGTATGGTGGCTGTTTTAAGGAAGGTATATGGTAGGTGTATGATACCGGCGAAAAGTGCACGGTATTAGAGAGGCTAGCAAAGGTGGAATGGTGAGAGTGCGTATAATCCATGGACTCAACATTAGTCATAAAGAACTCATATACTTATTGCAAAAATCTAGAAGTTATCAAAGCAAAGTATTACGCGCATGCTCCTAGGGGGATAGATTGGTAGGAAAAGACAATCGCTCGTCCCCGACTGCCACTCATAAGGAAGACAATCAATAAATAAATCATGCTCCGACTTCATCACATAACGGTTCACCATACGTGCATGCTACGGGAATCACAAACTTTAACACAAGTATTCTTTAAATTCACAACTACTCAACTAGCATGACTTTAATATTATCACCTCCATATCTCAAAACAATTATCATGCTTCAATATTTTCTTAGTATTCAACACGCTCAAAAGAAAGTTTCACAAATCTTGAATATCAAGCATATTATTATTAAGCAAATTACCATGCTATTAAGACTCTCAAAATAATTTAAGTGAAGCATGAGAGATCAATAGTTTCTTTAAAACAAATCCACCACCATGCTCTAAAAGATCTAAGTGAAGCGCATAGAGCAAAATTATAACGCTCAAAAGATATAAGTGAAGCACATAGAGCAAAACCACTTAGCTCAAAAGATATAAGTGAAGCACATAGAGTATTCTATCAAATTTTAATTCGTATATGGCTCTCTCAAAAGGTGTGTACAGCAAGGATGATTGTGGCATACTAAGACACGAAGACACAAATAATACAAGACGCTCCAAGCAAAACACATATCATGTTGGTGAATAAAAATATAGCTCCAAGTAAATTACCGATGGAAGTGGACGAAAGAGGGGATGCCTTCTGGGGCATCCCCAAGATTTGACTTTTTGGTGTCCTTGGATTATATTGGGGGTGCCATGGGCATCCCCAAGCTTAGGCTCTTGCCACTCCTTGTTCCATAATCCATCACAAGAATTCACCCAAAACTTGAAAACTTCACAACACAAAACTTAAAGTAGAAAACTCGTGAGCTCCGTTAGCGAAAGAAAACAAAATACCACTTCAAGGTACTGTAATGAACTCATTCTTTATTTATATTGGTGTTAAACCTACTGTATTCTGACTTCTCTATGGATTATAAACTATTTTACTAACCATAGATTCATCAAAATAAGCAAACAACACACGAAAAACAGAATCTGTCAAAAACAGAACAGTCTGTAGTAATCTGTAGCTAGCGCAAGATCTGGAACCCCAAATATTCTAAAATAAATTTCTGGACTGGAGTAATTTATATATTAATCATCTTCAAAAATAATTAACTAAATAGCACTCTTAAAATAAAAATGACAGCAGTTCTCGTGAGCGCTAAAGTTTCTGTTTTTTACAGCAAGTTCAACAAGACTTTCCCCAGGTCTTCCCAATGGTCATACTTCGCACAAACACTAACTAAACACAAAAAACACAACCAAAACAGAGGCTACATAATTTATTTATTAAATAACAGAAAGGAAAAATATTGGGTTATCTCCCAACAAGCGCTTTTCTTTAAAGCTTTATAGCTAGGCATTGATAATTTTAATGATGCTCACATGAAAGACAAGAATTGAAGCACAAAAGGAGCATCATAAAGCATCTGACAAACACATCTAAGTCTAACATACTTCCTATGCATAGGCATCTTATAGGCAAACAAATTATCAAGGCAAGCAAAAACTAGCATATGCAAGGAAGAGGAAAGAAACAATAGCAATCTCAACATAACGAGAGGTAATTTAGTAACATGAAAATTTCTACAACCATATTTTCCTCTCTCATAGTAATTACATGTAGGATCATAAGAAAATTCAACAATATAGCTATCACATAAAATATTCTCAACATGATCCACATGCATGCAATGTTGGCACTTGTCCGAAATAGTGGGATTAACATTAACTAGAGTCATGACCTTCCCAAACGCACTTTTATCAAAAACTTCATAAGATTGAAAATTCTCTAAATATGTGGGATCTAAAGTTGACATTCTTCCAAACCCACTTTAAATATTATTGCAAACATTCTAATCAATCTCATATTCATCATGGGGTTTAAATAAATTTTCAAGATCAAAAGAAGAATCACCCCAATCATGATCATTGCAACAAGTAGAGGACATACCAAAACTAGCATCCCCAAGCTTAGGGTTTTTGCATATTATTAGCACAATTGTCATTAATAGAATTTATAATAACATCATTGCAATCATGCTTTTTATTCAAAGATCTATCATGAATCACTTCATAACATACTTCATCGCAATTTTCAGATTCACGAATTTCAAGCAAAACTTCATAAAGATAATCTAGTGCACAAAACTCACTAGCAATTGGTTCAACATAACTGGATCTCTTAAAAAGATTAGCAAGCGGATGAGGATCCATAAATCTTAGGTTCTCTGTTTAGTAATAAATAAATGACTATTCCAACCATACGAGCAAATAAGAAACGGGCAAAAGAAGCGAATAGAGAAAGAGAGGGAGGAGGAGATTGGGAAAGAGAGGGAGAATAAAGCGGCAAGGGTGAAGTGGGGGAGAGGAAAACGAGAGGCAAATGGCAAATAATGTAATGCGAGAGATAGGGATTGTGATGGGTACTTGGTATGTTGACTTTTTGCGTAGACTCCCCGGCAACGGCGCCAGAAATCCTTCTTGCTACATCTTGAGCTTGCGTTGGTTTTCCCCGAAGAGGAAGGGATGATGCAGCAGAGTAGCGTAAGTATTTCCCTCAGTTTTTGAGAACCAAGGTATCAATCCAGTAGGAGGCCACGCTCAAGTCCCTCGTACCTGCACAAAACGATAGCTACTCGCAACCAACGCGATTAGGGGTTGTCAATCCTTTCACGGTCACTTACGAGAGTGAGATCTGATAGATATAATATTTTTGGTATTTTTGGTATAAATATGCAAGGTAAAAAGTAAAGGCAAAGTAAAAAGTAAAGCAAGATTAAAGTGATGGAGATTGATATGATGAGAATAGACCCGGGGGCCATAGGTTTCACTAGTGGCTTCTCTCAAGAGCATAAGTATTCTATGGTGGGTGAACAAATTACTGTTGAGCAATTGACAGAATTGAGCATAGTTATGAGAATATCTAGGCATGATCATGTATATAGGCATCATGTCCGTGACAAGTAGACCGAAACGATTCTGCATCTACTACTATTACTCCACTCATCGACCGCTATCCAGCATGCATCTAGAGTATTAAGTTAAAAACAGAGTAACGTCTTAAGCAAGATGACATGATGTATAGAGATAAATTCATGCAATATGAAATAAATGCCTTGCTGCCCCTTCTGTCACTGGGAAAGGACACCGCTAGATCGAACCCAAAGCTAAGCACTGCTCCCATGGAAAGAACTGCCAATCTAGTTGGCCAAACCAAACGGATAATTCGAAGAGACTTGCAAAGATAACCAATCATACATAAAAGAATTCACAGAAGATTCAAATATTATTCATAGATAGACTTGATCATAAACCCATAATTCATCGGTCTCAACAAACACACCGCAAAAAGAAGATTACATCGAATAGATCTCCACAAGAGAGGGGGAGAACTTTGTATTGAGATCCAAAAAGAGAGAAGAAGCCATCTAGCTACTAACTATGGACCCGAAGGTCTGAGGTAAACTACTCACACTTCACCGGAGAGGCTATGATGATGTAGATGCCCTCCGTGATGACGGCCCTCTCCGGCGGAGCTCCGGAACAGGCTCCAAGATGGGATCTCGTGGATACAGAAAGTTGCGGCGGTGGAATTAGGTTTTTGGCTCCTGTTCTGATCATTTGGGGGTACGTAGGTATATATAGGAGGAAGGAGTACGTCGGTGGAGCATCGAGGGGCCCACGAGGCAGGGGGGCGCGCCCTAGGGGGGGGGGGGGCGCCCCCACCCCCGTGACCACCTCTCCGATGCCTTGGCATAGGGTCCAAGTCTCCTGGATCACGTTCGGTGAGAAAATCACGTTCCCGAAGGTTTCATTCCGTTTGGACCCCGTTTCTTCGAAACACTGAAATAGGCAAAAAACTGCAATTCTGGGTTGGGCCTCTGGTTAATGGGTTAGTCCCAAAAATAATACAAAAGTGGAAAATAAAGCCCAATATAGTCCGAAACAGTAGATAATATAGCATGGAGCAATCAAAAATTATAGATACGTTGGAGACGTATCAAGGAGCAACAAACCAAGAGCCTGTCTGGCAACACCCCACGACAGGGCAAGGCAACGTAGCTTCAGGACGGCGCCCCTGAATCCTTGGCTACACCAACAGATGACTAGGTTCCACAAGACGGCACTCACGATGCCACAGTTTCCCCAATAGGCGACCAAGCTCTTGAGGTCTCCCAGCCTCAGGAGATTTTGGACTCCACCAACACTTCCGCCCTCGTCGAGCACCCAGTGTACTTCGTCAGCACGGTACTGCGGGACACGCGGGCATGCTACCCCATGCGGCAGAAGCTCTTGCTCGCGCTTCTCGTCGCCTCACACAAGCTACTCCACTACTTCCAAGGCCACCCCATCAAGGTCGTCTCGGCTTACCCACTAGAGAGGGTGCTCCGGAGTGCCAAATGCCGCAGGTAGGGTCGTCGAGTGGAACATCGAATTGCAGGCATTTCAGATGGAGTTCAGCTCCACCAGGGTCATGAAGGGCGCTGCACTCGCCAACTTCGTGGAGGAATGGACTGGTACTCTGAGGTCAGAAGTAGGCGAGGACCGATCCCTCTCACTGGGGAGCGAGGCACCAGACAGCTGGGTCATGTATTTCGATGGCGCCTTCGCTCGGCAGGGAGCAGGGGCTGGAGCCATGCTCACTTCGCCCACTCAGGACATGTTCTACTATGCCATGCAGCTCTGCTTCCAACACGGCAAAAATGTCTCCAACAACACCGCGGAGTACGAAGACCTGAGCGCTGGTCTCAAGGCTGTGGCGGCCTTGGGAGTAAAGCGCCTTACCATCAAGGGCGACTGTCGGTGTTCCAGGAACGGGGTCCCCAGACTTGCCTGCCTGCGGCCCACGGTGTGGCTCCCCCGGCGGCCTGGTACGACCCATCTTCACCAGCAAACACTCAAGACCCTCACGAGGGGCCAAGCCTCGCGAGGCAGATGACAAAAGACCCCCTCAGGGGCATCCTCGCAAGGTTGGCTCGCGAGGAGCGGAGAGATCAAGGCGAGGGGCACCTCATGAGGTTCCCGTGACGTGAGCCATGATGACCAAGGCCAGGCGGGTGCCAGGCGGGCGCCAGGCAGGCGCCAGCAGGCATAGAGCACAAGTTGCCTCTTCAGAGCAGGCGCAGGTGTCGGTGTCAAAACTGGCGGATCTTGGGTAGGGGGTCCCGAACTGTGCGTCTGAGGTTGATAGTAACAGGAGATAGGGAACACAATGTTTACCCAGGTTCGGGCCCTCTCGATGGAGGTAAAACCCTACGTCCTGCTAGATTAATATTGATGAGTATGGGGGTTACAAGAGTGGATCTACCATGAGATCGTAATGGCTAAAACCCAAGAAGTCTAGCCTATCCGATTATGATTGATTCTACGAACTAAAACCCTCTGTTTTATATAGACACTGGAGGATACTAGGGTTATACAAAGTCGGTTACAGAGAAAGGAATCTTCATATTTGAACGCCAAGCTTGCCATCCACGCCAAGGAGTGTCCCATCCAGACACGGGTGAAAGTCTTCGGTCTTGTATCTTCATAGCCCATCAGTCCGGCCCATGTCCAACAGGCCGGATGCTCGAGGACCCCTTAGTCCAGGACTCCCTCAGTAGCCCCTGAACTAGGCTTCAATGACAAGGTGTCCGGTGCACATATTGTCTTCGGCATTGCAAGGCGGGTTCCTCCTCCGAATACTCCAAAATAGCCTTCGAACACAAAGAACGTGTCTGGATCCTCAAAACAAGTACCACACACCACCACAGAGAATATAATATTTCACGAGTCCAATCTGCTGACAATAATTTTGTAGCGTGACATCACGTTCCTACCCGGTTATTATTTCGAACCGTTTTTTGGCCTATCACTCCACATTTCGAGATGCGGTTTTATTGGCATGTTTTGTTGAAGCAGAGATCGTGTCCCCTTATCGTGGGATTCTCATCAATACGGGCGTGGGTATCCCGACTATTCTGTTGGCATGATTCCTTAGGAATAGGCAGGTGTTAAGGCCTAGGAGGAGACATTCGATATTCATCGTCTTTGTAAAGGGGCTGCGACCCGACTTTCTCCATTATGCCAACCCTTTCCTCAACCTCTACAACCTCGATTTCCAACACCCAAGGTTCAATCTAAGTGCTTCGAGCTTCTCAGTCATGACCGAACCTAGCCATCAAGGCCGGTGGGTGGCGTCCTCTGTGACAGGGGAGGATATTGCAAAACTTCGGGCGGCGAGGTACCTGACCGCGGAAATCCCCCACAGGCTTCCTGCTCAAGGGCAGGTTATTCCTACCCCCAGATCCGGCAAGAGGGTTGTATTCATCTCCCACTTCCTTTGAGGGCTAGGGTTGGCTCTTCACCCCTTTGTTCGGGGGCTCATGTTCTATTATGGGCTAGATTTTCACAATCTAGCCCCAGACTCTTTTCTTGTCACCTCAGCGTTCATCGTCATGTGTGAGTCCTTTCTCCGTATTCCCCCACACTTTGTCTTATGGCTCAAGACCTTTAATGTGAAACCGAAGGTGATCGAGGGGAAACAAGCGGAGTGTGGTGGCGCCGCGGTGAGCAAGCTCACCCATGCTCTTTGGCTAAAGTGATCCTTCTGAGAATCTTCCAACTTATGGCAGCAGGAGTGGTTCTACATCAATAAACCCCGTGGTACCAAGTGGGCAGCTACACCTGCGTTCCGATTCGGCCCTCCAATTCAACTCGCTTCATGGATCAACAAGGGGCTGGACTGGGGATCAATCAACGAAGTGCAGACTTTACAGAGCCGCATCCGGAGTCTTCTTGAGAAGGACACCGGTCTCATCGACGTGATTCAAGTAATGTTAGTCCGCCGGGTCCTCCCGTGCCAGCGACGGCCCCTTCGTATGTGGGAGTTTAATCCGGAAGGACTACGAACCCTTCAACACTTCTTCGGCACGACGCACAGAGGAATGTGGAAGTTATTTTTCGGGACACGAAAGCAGTGGCCGGACACCACCGAGGACATCGGCCTTGACTGAAATCATACGGATACCTCGGTAAGCACTTGACTCCTGGACACAACATAATTAAATATCCCTTAATAAGATACTAAGAAAACCAACTTTTTCCAGGGCTGGACGAAGAAGGCGGTGCGAATTAGGTGTTCGGCCCCTCTTCCCAAAGATTTAGCTAGTCCCGTGTTAACAAGGATGCTGGTTCCGGCACCATTCTAGGTGCCGGTGAAAGAGGACAATGAGGAGAGCAGGAAGGCCAAAGGTGGCCTCCATTCGGAAGGTACACCAATCGTTGTGTTTGAAGAGGTTAAGATTCCCTCTTCCGAGGATAAAAGAGAAGGAGAAGCTAACATCCTTCCTCCTCATGGTAAGAAAAGGGCTGCCCGCGAAGGTCGGGAGGTAAAGGCTCCTAAGCGGGGTAAGACACTCCTATCAGGCGGTTCGGGTTCGGAAGATGACATTGCCGCACAGTTACTCCGTGAGGACGAGCCTTTAGCCGAATCGTAAGTGAACAAGGGTGTTTTAAACATGTCTCGTTACTTTTCCTGTTCACAAGGAGGTCATCGCGGAGCCCACGACGGCGTCACCACCAGAGCCTTTGGCAAGCGAAGACCAACTTTTGTCAGGATAGCTTGTACTAGTTGTCCCCCTTCAAATTGGCCGTTGTGGGATCCCTTCCCGCCTAATATTTGGGAAGAGGACCAGGGCCTCTATAAATAGGACTAGCCCTCACCATAGGGAGGAGATCGGATCCATTCCACCCTCATACACACCAGCTCACCGAGCTCAAGAACACCTCTCCTCAGGAGGTAGTTCTTCCCTTGTACTTGTTCATCCTCAGCCTACAAGGCAATCCACCACACCACACTGGAGTCGGGTATTACACCACATCGGTGGCCAGAACCAGTATAAACTCTTGTGTCCCTTGTTCTTCGAGTTCGGTGAGCTAGGTTTTGAGATCGTTGCGTGAGCGTGAGCTGGGGGGAAAGATCTTTGTGCGCACCCTAGTGTTCGAACCTTAGTACTTTTTCTAGAACACGAAATCCGACATTTGGCGCGCCAGGTAGGGGTGCGCCGAGGTTTTCCTCCCCATCGACCGATCAGCCGTCGCCCCGCATCTCAGATGTCTGACGACCCGAGGGCCCAGGCCGACCACTGGGCGGCCCAGCCAGCTTGAGCACCTCCATCCATTCCAGAAGACCTCAACTCCGCGCTCTAGGTGGCCTGTGCGAAGCCCAACGCCCGCAGATGCGGTCATCGTCGATCGACGTCCGCCGCCCTCATGCCGCGGCGCGCGCGGGCCGCCGCAAGATCCGCAAGCTATGCGGAAGCGACGGCGCCACACACCCGACAGGAACAGGCGAACATGCGAGCTACGCTCGTGGTGGCGCGGGAGCCGCTGTGGTGCCGGCTTATGGAGAGTGGCTGCGACGTGCTGCTGGTACGCATCACCGAGCTATTGGATGCTGCAGCCAGGGGCACACCGCCTTTCTGCTCCATACTCACATTCGTGTTGCACCTGCGTGCTCCCAGGTGCATCAGGAGGGCTCGCCAGCATTGGCACGCCTGGCGGCGTCGGGCACCCGGCCGCACCCTCGCCTCCCCTACATGGCGTGGGCGCGGGCGTTACTCCTCACGGTCCCAATCGAGCACCACCCCACTGAAGGAAATATTCCCTAGAGGCAATAATAAAGTTGTTATTTATATTTCCTTATATCATGATAAATGTTTATTATTCATGCTAGAATTGTATTAATCGAAAACTTAGTACATGTGCGAATACATAGACAAACAGAGTGTCACTAGTTTGCCTCTACTTGACTAGCTCGTTGAATCAATGATGGTTATGTTTCCTAACCATAGACATGAGTTGTCATTTGATTAACGGGATCACATCATTAGAGAATGATGTGATTGACTTGACCCATCCGTTAGCTTAACACGATGATCGTTTAGTTTGTTTCTATTGCTTTCTCCAAAACTTATACATGTTCCTATGACTATGAGATCATGCAACTCCCGAATACCGTAGGAACACTTTGTGTGCTACCAAAGGTCACAACGTAACTGGGTGATTATAAAGGTGCCCTACAGGTGTCTCCGATGGTGTTTGTTGAGTTGGCATAGATCGAGATTAGGATTTGTCACTCCGTTTGTCGAAGAGGTATCTCTGGGCCCTCTCGGTAATGTACATCACTATAAGCCTTGCAAGCAATGTATCTAATGAGTTAGTTACGGGATGTAGCATTACAAAACAAGTAAAGAGACTGGCCGGTAACAAGATTGAACTAGGTATTGAGATACTGACGATCAAATCTCGGGCAAGTAACATACTAATGACAAAGGGAACAACGTATATTGTTATGCGGTTTGACCGATAACGATCTTCGTAGAATATGTAGGAACCAATATGAGCATCCAGGTTCCACTATTGGTTGTTGACCGAAGACGTGTCTCGGTCATGTCTACATAGTTCTCGAACTAATTGGGTCCGCACGCTTAACATTCGGTGATGATCGGTATTATGAGTTTATGTGTTTTGATGTACCAAAGATAGTTCAGAGTCCCAGATGTGATCACGGACATGACGATGAGTCTCAAAATGGTCAAGACATAAAGATTGATATACTGGACGATTATATTGGGACACCGGATGAGTTCTGGGGGTCACCAGATATTTATCGGAGTGCCGGGGGATTATCGGAAGCCCCAGGGGAACTAATGGGCCTACATGAGCCTTGTGAGAGAGAGAGAGGAGAGGGCCTAGGGCTGGCCGCGCCCCCCCCATTGGGAGTCCGAATGGGACAAGGAGGGGGGCGGCGCCCCCTCTTTCCTCCTCTCTCCCTCTCCTTCCTTTCCCCTCCCCCCTTCCTAGTTGGACTAGGAAAAGGGGAGTCCTACTCCTACTAGGAGGAGGACTCCCCCCTCTCCTTGGCGCGCCCCTAGGCCGGCAATCCTCCCCCTTGCTCCTTTATATATGGGGGCAGGGGCACCCTAGAACACACAAGTTGATCATTGATCTCTTAGCCGTGTGCGGTGCCCCCCTCCACCATAATCCACCTCGGTCATATCGTAGCAGTGGTTAGGAGAAGCCCTGTTTCGGTAGCATCATCAACACCGTCATCACGCCGTCGTGCTGACGAAGCTCTCCCTCGACACTCTACTGGACCGTGAGTTCGTGGGACGTAACCGAGCCGAACGTGTGCAGATTACGGAGGTGTCGTACCTTTGGTGCTAGGATCGGTCGATCGTAAAGACATACGACTACATCAACCGTGTTGTCATAACGCTTCCACTTATGGTCTACGAGGGTACGTAGGCAATACGAACCCCTCTCGTTTCTATGCACCACCATGATCTTGCGTGTGTGCAGGAAATTTTTGAAATTGCTGCGTTCCCCAACAGTGGCATCCGAGCCAGGTTTATGCGTAGATGTTATATGCACGAGTAGAACACAAATGTGTTGTGCGCGTGGGTACATACATATTGCTTGCCGTCACTAGTTGTTTCTTTATTCGGCGGTACTATTGGATGAAGCGGCCCAGACCGACATTACGCGTACGCTTACGCGAGACTGGTTCTACCGACGTGCTTCGCACACAGGTGGCTGGTGGGTGTCAGTTTCTCCATCTTTAGTTGAATCAAATTCAATGAACAGGGTTCTTTCTGAAGATCAAAAATCAATCACTATACCGCGTTATGGTTTTTGATGCGTAGGTAAGAACGGTTCTTGCTTAGCCCGTAGCAGCCACGTAAAACTTGCAAAAACAAAGTAGAGGACGTCTAACTTGTTTTTGCAGGGCATGTTGTGATATGATATGCTCAAGACGCGATGAGATATAAATTGTTGTATGAGATGATCATGTTTTGTTAAAGTTATCGGCAAGTGGCAGGAGCCTTATGGTTGTCTCTTTATTGCATAAGATGCAAGCGCCATATAATTGATTTACTTTATCGCTATGCGATAGCAATAGTTGCAAAAGCAATAGTTGGCGAGATGACCATGTGATGACACATTGATAAAGATCAAGATGATGGAGATCATGGTGTCATGCCGGTAACGATGGAGATCATGACGATACTTTGGAGATGGAGATCAAAGGCACAAGATTATGATGGCCATATCATGTCACATATTTTGATTGCATGTGATGTTTATCTTTTATGCATCTTATTTTGCTCAGTACGACGGTAGCTTTATAAGATGATCCCTTACTAAAATTTCAAGGTATAAGTGTTCTCCCTTAGTATGCACCGTTGCCACAGTTCTTCGTGCTGAGACACCACGTGATGATCGGGTGTGATTAGCTCTACGTTCACATACAACGGGTGCAAGCCAGTTTTGCACATGCAGAATACTCGGGTTAAACTTGACGAGCCTAGCATATGCATATATGGCCTCGGAACACTGAGACCGAAAGGTCGAACGTGAATCATATAGTAGATATGATCAACATAGAGATGTTCACCATTGAAAACTACTCCATCTCACGTGATGATCGTACATGGTTTAGTTGATATGGATCACGTGATCACTTAGATGATTAGAGGGATGTCTATCTAAGTGGGAGTTCTTAAGTAATATGATTAATTGAACTTAATTTATCATGAACGTAGTCCTTATAGTTTTTGCATATCTATGTCGTAGATCCATAGCTTGCGATGTAGCTCCTTGTTTATTTTTTGACATGTTCCTAGAGAAAAATAAGTTGAAAGATGTTAGTAGTAATGATGCGGACTAGCTCCATGATCTGAGGATTATCCTCAATGCTACACAGAAGTGTTACGTCCTTGATGCACCACTAGGTGACAGAACTGTTGCAGGAGCAGATGCAGACGTTATGAATGTTTGACAAGCTCGATATGATGACTACTTGATAGTTTAGTGCACCATGCTTTACGGCTTAGAACCGGGACTTCAAAAATGTTTTGAAAGACATGGAGCATATGAGTTGTTCCAAGAGTTGAAATTGGTATTTCATGCTCATTCCCGTGTCGAGAGGTATGAGACCTCTGACAGTACTTTGTCTACAAGATGGAGGAGAATAGCTCAACCAGTGAGCATGTGCTCAGATTGTCTGGGAACTACCATAGCTTGAATCAAGTGGGAGTTAATCTTCCAGATAAAATAGTGATTGACAGAGTTCTCTAGTCACTATCACCAAGTTATTGGAACTTCGTGATGAACTATAATATGCAAGGGATGACGAAAGTAATTCACAAGCTCTTCGTGATGCTAAAATCAGCGAAGGTAGAAATCAAGAAAAGAATCAAGTGTTGATGGTTGACAAGACCACTAGTTTCAAGTAAAAGGGCAAGGGAAAGAAAGGGAACTTCAAGAAGAATGGCAAGCAAGTTTCCACTCCCATGAAGAAGCCCAAAGCTAGACCCAAGCCTGAAACTGAGTGCTTCTGCTGCAAAGGAAATGGTCACTGGAAGTGGAACTGCCCTAGATACTTGGCGGATAAGAAGGATGGCAAAGTGAAAAAAGTATATATTTGATATACATGTTATTGATGTGTACTTTACTAGTATTTATAACAACACCTCAGTATTTGATACTGGTTCAGTTACTAAGAGTAGTAACTCGAAACAGGAGTTGCAAAATAAACAGAGACTAGTTAAGGGCAAGGTGATGATGTGAGTTGGAAGTGATTCCAAGGTTGATAAGATCACCATCGCACACTCCCTTTACCTTCGGGATTAGTGTTGAACCTAAAATAAATGTTATTTGGTGTTTGCGTAGAGCATAATATGATTGGATCATGTTTATTGCAATATGGTTATTCATTTAAGTCAAGGATAATTGTTATTCTGTTTACATGAATAAAACCTTCTGAGGTCATACACCCAAGGTGAATGGTTTATTGAATCTCAATTGTAGTAATACACATATTCATAATATTGAAGCCAAAAGATGCAAAGTTAATAATGATAGTGCAACTTATATGTGGCACTGCCATTTAGGTCATATTGGTGTAAAGCGCATGAAGAAAATCTATGTCGATTGGCTTTTGGAATCACTTGATTATGAATCGGTTGATGCTTGCGAACCATGCCTCGTGGGCAAGATGACTAAAACTCCGTTCTCCGGAACAATGGAGCAAGCAACTGACTTATTGGAAATAATACATACTGATGTATGCAATCCGATGAGTGTTGAGGCTCGCGGTGGGTATCGCTATTTTCTGATCTTCATAGATGATTTGAGAAGATATGGGTATATCTACTTGATGAAACATAAGTCTGGAACATTTGAAAAGTTCAAATAATTTCATAGTGAAGTGGAAAATCATCATAACAAGAAAGTAAAGTTTCTACGATCTGATCGTGGAGGAGAATATTTGAGTTACGAGTTTAGTCTTGATTTGAAACAATGTGGACTAGTTTCACAACTCATGGCACCTGGAACACCACAGCGTAATGGTGTGTCTGAACGTCATAACCGTACTTTATTAGATATGGTGCAACCTATGATGTCTCTTACCGATTTATCACTATCGTTTTGGGGTTATGCATTAGAGACAATTGCATTCATGTTAAATAGGGCACCATCTAAATCAGTTGAGACGACACCATATTAACTGTGGTTTAGCAAGAAACCTAAGCTGTCATTTCTTAAGGTTTGGGGCTATGATGCTTATGTGAAAAAGTTTCAACCTGATAAACTCGAACCCAAATCGGAGAAATGCGTCTTCATAGGATACCCAAAGGACACTCTTGGGTACACCTTCTATCACAGATCCGAAGGCAAGATATTCGTTGATAAGAATGGATCCTTTATAGAGAAGAAGTTTCTCTCGAAAGAAGTGATTGGGAGGAATGTAAAACATGATGTGGTAATTGCACCTTCACCCGAATTGGAAAGTAGTTCATCACAGAAATCAGTTCTAGTGATTCCTACACCAATTAGTGAGGAAGTTAATGATGATGATCATGAAACTTCAGATCAAGTTACTACCAAACCTCGTAGGTCAACCAAAATATGTTCCGTACCAGGGTGGTACGGTAATCCTGTTCTGGAGGTCAGGTTACTTGACCATGACGAACCTATGAACTATGAGGAAGCGATGATGAGTAGATTCCATGAAATGGCTTGAAGCCATGAAATCTGAGATGAGATCCATGTATTAGAACAAAGTATGGACTTTGATTGACTTGCCCGTTGATCGCTGAGCCATGAAGAATAAATGGATTTTCAAGAGGAAGACGGACACTGATAGTAGTGTTCCTATCTACAAAGCTCGAATTGTTGCAAAAGGTTTTCGACAAGTTTAAGATGTTGACTATGATGAGATTTTCTCACTCGTAGCAATGCTTAAGTCTATCCGAATCATGTTAGCAATTGCCACATTTTATGAAATCTGGCAAATGGATGTCAAAACTGCATTCCTTAATGGATTTCTTAAAGAAGAGTTGTATATGATGCAACAAGAAGGCTTTGTCAAGCCTAAAGGTGCTAACAAGGTGTGCAAGCTCTAGCGATCCATCTATGGACTGGTGCAAGCATCTCGGAGTTGGGATGTATACTTTGATAAAGTGATCAAAGCATATGGTTTTATACAGACTTGCGGTGAAGCCTGTATTTACAAGAAAGTGAGTGGGAGCACTACAACATTTCTGATAAGTATATATGAATGACATATTGTTGATCGGAAATAATGTAGAAATTTCTGGAAAGCACAAAGGAGTGTTTGAAAAGAGTTTTTCAAAGAAAGACCTCGATCAAGCTACTTACATATTGAGCATCAAGATCTATAGAGATAGATCAAGACACTTGATATATTTTCAATGAGTACATACCTTGACATGATTTTGAAGGAGTTCTTGCCTATGTTGCAAGGTGTGAAGTTGAGTAAAGACTCAAAACCTGACCATGGCAAAAATAGAAAGAGAATGAAATGTCATTCCCTATGCCTCAGTCATAGGTTCTATAAAGTATGCTATGCTGTGTACCAGACCTATTGTGTACCTCACCATAAGTTTGGCAAGAGGGTACAATAGTGATCCAGGAGTAGATCACTCGACAGTGGTCAAAAATATCCTTAGTGGAATCAGGAAATGTTTCTCGGTTATGGAGGTGACAAAGAGTTCGTCATAAAGAGTTACATCGATGCAAGCTTTGACACCGATATGGATGACTCTAAGTCTCGATCTAGATACATATCGAAAGTGGGAGCAATTAGCTAGAGTAGCTCCGTGCAAAGCATTGTAGACATAGAAAATTTGCAAAATACATACGGCTCTGAATGTGGCAGACCCGTTGACTAAATTTCTCTCACAAGAAAAACATGATCACTCTTTGGGTGTTAATCACATAGCGATGTGAACTAGATTATTGACTCTAGTAAACCCTTTGGGTGTTAGTCACATGGAGATGTGAACTAATCACATAAAGATGTGAACTATTGGTGTTAAATCACATGAATATGTGAACTAGATTATTGACTCTAGTGCAAGTGGGAGAGTGAAGGAAATATGCCCTAGAGGCAATAATAAAGTTATTTACATTTCCTTATATCATGATAAAAATTTATAATTCATGCTAGAATTGTATTAACTGGAAACTTAGTACATGTGTGAATACATGGACAAACAGAGTGTCACTAGTTTGCCTCAACTTGACTAGCTCGTTGAATCAATGATGGTTATGTTTCCTAACCATAGACATGAGTTATCATTTGATTAACAGGATCACATAATTAGAGAATGATGTGATTGACTTGACCCATCTGTTAGCTTAGCACGATGATCGTTTAGTTTGTTGCTATTGCTTTCTCCATAACTTATACATGTTCCTATGACTATGAGATCATGCAACTCCCGAATACCGGAGGAACACTTTATGTGCTACCAAACGTCACAACGTAACTGGGTGATTATAAAGGTGCTCTACAGGTGTCTCCGATGGTGTTTGTTGAGTTGGCATAGATCCAGATTAGGATTTGTCACTCCAATTGTCGGAGAGGTATCTCTGGGCCCTCTCGGTAATGTACATCACTATAAGCCTTGCAAGCAATGTAGCTAATGAGTTAGTTACGGGATGTAGCATTACGGAACGAGTAAAGAGACTTGCCAGTAATGAGATTGAACTAGGTATTGAGATACGGACGATCAAATCTCTGGCAAGTAACATACTGATGACAAAGGGAACAATGTATATCGTTATGTGGTTTGATCGATAAAGATCTTCGTAGAATATGTAGGAACCAATATGAGCATCCAAGTTCCGCTATTGGTTATTGACCAGAGACGTGTCTTGGTCATGTCTACATAGTTCTCGAACCCGTAGGGTCCACACACTTAACGTTCGATGATGATCGGTATTATGAGTTTATGTGTTTTGATGTACCGAAGATAGTTCGGAGTCCCGGATATGACCACGGACATGACGAGGAGTCTCAAAATTGTCGAGACATAAAGATTGATATATTGGACGACTATATTCGCACACCGGATGAGTTCCGGGGGTCACCAGATATTTATCAGAGTGTCAGGGGGTTATCGGAACCCCCGGGGGAACTAATGGGCCTACATGGGCCTTGTGAGAGAGAGAGGAGAGGGCCTAGGGCTGGCCAGGCCCCCCTTGGGAGTCCGAATTGGACAAGGAGGGGGGCGGCGCCCCCTCTTTCCTCCCTCTCTCCCTCTCCTTCCTTTCCCCTTCTGCCTTCCTAGTTGGACTAGGAAAAGGGGAGTCCTACTCCTACTAGGAGGGGGACTCCCCCTCTCCTTGGCACGCCCCTAGGACGGCCGGTCTCCCCCCTTGCTCCTTTATATACGGGGGCAAGGGGGCATCCTAGAACACACAAGTTGATCATTGATCTCTTAGCCGTCTGCGGTGCCCCCCTCCACCATAATCCACCTCGGTCACATCGTAGCGGTGCTTAGGCGAACTCCTGTTCTGGTAGCATCATCATCACCGTCACCACGCCGTCGTGCTGACGAAGCTCTCCCTCGACACTCTACTGGATCGTGAGTTCATGGGACATCATCGAGCTGAACGTGTGCAGATCGCGGAGGTGCCATACCTTCGGTGCTAGGATCGGTCGATCATGAAGACATACAACTACATCAACTACATTGTCATAACGCTTCCGCTTACGGTCTACGAGGGTACGTAGACAATACTCTCCCCTCTCGTTGCTATGCATCACCATGATCTTGCGCGTGCATAGGAAAATTTTGAAATTACTGCGTTCCCCAACACCCACGGCCACCAAGAAGGCACAACGGGCTCGGCGGCGTGGGGCGTGCGGTGCCTTGGCGGAGGTTTCGGTGAGGCAGCCCAGGAAGCCTATGTGCCCCACATGGTAAGTCAGGAGTACGCGCCAGAGGGCGACCCCTGCACGTTCCACGAGCCGGGCTAGGAAGAAGAGATGTTGGAAGCCGAGGCCTTCTACGGGCCACCCAGGAACCTCGTCGACCCCGCCGACGGCAACCACCACAGGGTACCACTGATAACTCAGGAGCAGGCTTACGCTAACCATGGATCACAGGTGAACCAGGCCGTGTCCGCGGACGACACCCCCAGCGCTGCAACCCGACCCCAGCCAGGGGCGGCGCACTAGGGGCTGCGCGTAAGGGGTCCGGAGCAAGGCGCACCCCCATGTCACGCGGGGCAAGGTGTCACCCGGAGGTAGGTTCTCTGCCGGGGAGGTGCCGGCAAGCCCTCCCCCCGGCAGAGGGCCTGTGGTCGCCGAGGGCGCCGCTGGCGTCCCCTCTGCCCCTTGGTCTCGTCTTGGTTTCCAGACGCCCCAACGGTGGTTGAGGGTGGTGCAAGGCGGGGCCCTCGTCTGGCGATATGAAGCAAGGCTCGCGCGTGTGAAGGTCTCCGCCCGTGACACTCTCACGTAATAATGAGTGGGGCTGTACACGCCCGGAGTCTCCGGAGAGCCTCCCTCGGGCCTCGGGAGCTCCCGCCCATGTCCTTGTGGAAGCACCATCCTCTGTGTTGGTCATCGACACAGTCCCCCAATGGCTAAGCTCACGGCCGGCAAAGGCACTAGGCTTCGCGCTGGTGAGATGACAAGAAGACTAGCTAGGTGCCGGACGCGGCCTTTTGTTTTCAACCTCCTTTTTCTCTAGCTCAATTTGCAGCCTTTGGATTTGAATTTGAAGTCGTATTTTCATTGGCAATCGCGGAGGTGTCTTTTCTCGTTCGTATTAGTTTTGTGAGTTTTCTGGATTCGTGCCTTGTTTTGAGGTTTCCGTCTGCCACCTCCCCCCTTCTGAGCACCTCGCGAGCGGGGTCTGGGCATTGCGTACGCGCGTCGCGCGCACGCCCCGCCATGACTGGCGCTCACTCCTCGCGAGGCCCTCTCGGGCGGACTAGCAGACTCCTCGGGAGCCCCAAGCCACGCGAGCCCGTGAAGAATTCCCCTCGAGAAAATACACATCCCCAGCAACCAAATCAGTGTAAAGCCTGCCTGGGCCAAGGTAAGTTACAGTCACACGCTCGCAAGGGGCTCGCGAGTTTACAAAAGCATGCTTTAAGTACGGTTCAAGGAATAAAACAGTAGTCTGATTACATGAGGGGCTCCCCCTTCCTGAAAATGCTCTTACGCCCTGAGGGGCCGTGCACAAACTTTTGCATGCATGCTCAAAACAAAGGAGTGCGGGCTCAGTCGCACATGTCGCTCGCTGCGTCCTCCGGGTCGCTCTCAGGCGCGTCGCTGGCACACCAGTCGCTATCCCTGGCACCATCTTCACCATCATCAACCACGCCGTCCTCGTCCGCCACGACCACAACCAAATCATTCTCGGAGGAGGAGGCCCTGACCAGAGCATCCACATTGTCGTCCACCCAGCATGCTAGATTGTCCCGGATGACCTCGGGCAGCGGGGCGATGGTGGCATCAAAGTCAAAATCCGGATTGATGTTCTAGAGATGGCTGAAAACGTGGGAAAACACGCCCCCGAGGAGGTCTCGGCTCTTCTCTGCGACAAGCTCGCGAGCCCTCTTAGCCCGGTTCTCCAAGCGTGTCACGACATAAGTGAAGAAGCGAAGGTGGCTGTCATAGTCTTCTACGTGGGGATGAGGGGCGTGTTAGTCGCAAATGGCGCCCAGCGCCCAGTTGGCCCTCGTCCCGATGTCCCAGAGCATAGGGGCGTGCTCGCGCAGCAGCGTCTGTCGCCAGAGCGCCTCCTCCCTGCTCTGCTGTGCAAGGGACTCAGCAACAGTAACCCATTGCTGCAACGGGAGCAGCTCAACACGGGCGGAGGCCAACTCAACCTGCATGGAGATTAGGGCAGCTGCGGCAGCTTTCTCGTTCTGCTCTTCCTCTGCCAACCTTGACCTGAGGGCGGTGGTCCTGCCCTCAGCTTCGGCCTCCACGAACTTCAGCTTCAGGTCATACCTATTGGCAAGATCAGCGCGGGCCTCCGCCACTCCGCAGTCCACTTCCTCCTTGATCTTGGCCTCGCGCGCGCTGGCGGCGTCTTCCGCCTGAGCAACCTGATGCTCCCTCGTCTCCAACTGCTCAAGCTCAAGGCTGCACTCTGTGGCCTCCAGCATCAGCGTTTCCTTGTGCCTCAGGATTTCCCCCTCGTCGGATGGCGCCCCCTTCATCGATGCCAAGGCAGCTCTACGCACCTCCACTTGCTGTTCTAGGGAGGCATTCAGGGCCTGGAGCTCCCGCCGGCGCTCCTCGGCGACTTCGCGGTGGTGGTCTACCTCCCTGGCCTCCTCTAAGGCTCGGGCGCTAGCCTCGCGCAAGGTTGCGAGGGATGCCTCGGCATCCGCGCTAGCGTGCTCATGCTGGAGGCGCCCGAGGTTGATGGCCACCTTCAGTTGATGCCATTCGTCCAACGGCAGGAAGCCCTCGGTTTCAAGACAAGCGTCAACATCCACGAGTTCCTCCCCAAGCTGCTCAGCGCACCCATCGCCTCTCGAAAGAGCTCGCGGCAGACGGCACCCTGCTTGCGCGCAAGCTCGGGCGCGCGACTGGGTCCGTCCACCACGCCAGAGGATGTCGAAGGAGTCTGAAGGGCTCGCTTCCTCCCAGCAGAGGGCTGGAGGCTGGCGCCTTCCCTGTCGCCCTTCGGGCCTCAGCGGAGGCTCGGAGGAGCAAAGGCTCGTTGCTTGAAGAAGAGGCCAAGGCCGAGGTGATTCGGCCACCGTCAATAACCAGGGGAGGAGCCCTTGGCACACCTCCTTCCCCCTAGGCCAGGCCATGAAGAAGGGACGGCAAGAACGCAGGTTCGAGGCGCCAGGCGAGCGCGCTTGCCCCTCTGGCCGACCTCGTGCCAAGTGCGGCATGCTGGCTTGGGGCGCTCAAGACCGGCGGGGGACTCGAAGCAGGGGGAAGTGGCTTCTCAGGAGATTTCGCCGCCCTAGCAGAAGGGACCCTGAGGAGCCATAGTCAGGAGGGGAAGCAGCACTCGAGGAACTACAAAGATAAGGTACTCACTCGTCTATGGCGATATACTTCCTCTGTTTCAATGGCCGGAAGGCATCACTGCTGCAGCTTGGAGACACTTTTCTCTTCCAGAGCGCATCAAAGTTCAGTCGAAGCCGGCCGAAGCCCAGGGCACGGTCACTAGCTCCGGCGCAGCTGGGGTAGCTCCTGAGGGGGCAACCTAGGGGGTGCTATCCTCCGCCTCGCGACGACCCGCCGGGGCCTCAGGGGCTGTGGCCTCAGGAGTATCGGGCTGCTACGCCCCTCTGGCCACTTCCTCCAGAAAGCTCTCTGGATGGCCGTGGGGCGGCCCACCGGGAGCCCCGAGCAGCGCCAATTCCTCAGCAGCCGCGACGCCAGTGGCCGACGTCCGTCGCCCCCCTGCGCCCACTTCCTGGGAGATCGCCGCTGGTGGCGGGCAAGGGACCCATGGGCACCGGGTTCTCGCGAGGCCCTTCAAGACAGGCCGGGTGTAATCCCCATTCATCGAAAGGGGGCATTTTCCTCGCGAAATCCACCTTGTTCGAGCAGCAGTACAAGAGACAACTGATGTCTACTACCCAACCTTCTTCTTGTAGACGTTGTTGGGCCTCCAAGTTCAGAGGTTTGTAGGATAGTAGCAAATTTCCCTCAAGTGGATGACCTAAGGTTTATCAATCCGTAGGATGAAGATGGTCTCTCTCAAGCAACACTGCAACCAAATAACAAAGAGTCTCCTGTGTCCCCAACACACCCAATACAATGGTAAATTGTATAGGTGCACTAGTTCGGCGAAGAGATGGTGGTACAAGTGGTATATGGATGGTAGGTAAAGGTTTTTGTAATCTGAAAATATAAAAATAGCAAGGTAACTAATGATAAAAGTGAGCACAAACGATATTGCAATGCGTTGATACAAGGCCTAGGGTTCATACTGTCACTAGTGCAAGTTCTCTCAACAATAATAACATAATTGGATCACATAACTATCCCTCAACATGCAACAAAGAGTCACTCCAAAGCCACTAATAGCGGATAACAAACGAAAAGATTATGGTAGGGTACAAAACCACCTCAAAGTTATCCTTTCTGATCGATCTATTCAAGAGTCCGTAGTAAAATAACACGAAGCTATTCTTTCCGTTCAATCTATCCTAGAGTTTGTACTAGAATAATACCTTAAGACACAAATCAACCAAAACCCTAATGTCACCTAGATACTCCAATGCCACCTCAAGTATCTGTGGGTATGATTATACGATATGCATCACGCAATCTCAGATTCATCTATTCAAACCAACACAAAGTACTTCAAAGAGTGCCCCAAAGATTCTACCGGAGAGTCAAGACAAAAATGTGTGCCAACCCCTATGCATAGGTTCATGGGCGGAACCCGCAAGTTGATGACCAAAACATACATCAAGTGAATCAATAGAATAACCCATTGTCACCACGGTTATCCCACGCAAGACATACATCAAGTGTTCTCAAATCCTTAAAGACTCAATCTGATAAGATAACTTCAAAGGGCAAACTCAATTCATTACAAGAGAGTAGAGGAGGAGAAACATCATAAGTTCCAACTATAATAGCAAAGCTCGCGATACATCAAGATCGTACCACCTCAAGAACACGAGAGAGAGAGAGGTCAAACACATAGCTACTGGTACATACCCTCGGCCCTGAGGGAGAACTACTCCCTCCTCGTCATGGAGAGCACCGGGATGATGAAGATGGCCACCAGAGAGGGATTGCCCCCTCCGGCAGGGTGCCGGAACGGGTCTAGATTGGTTTTCGGTGGCTACGGAGGCTTCTAACGGCGGAACTCCCGATCTATTGTGCTCCCCGAAGTTTTTAGGGTATATGGGTATATATGGGAGGAAAAAGTATGTCGGTGGACCTCCGGGCTATCCACGAGGTAGGGACTCTCCTGGTCCAACTCCGATACTCGGTGGGCTTCTTCTGGTCGAAAAATAAGTTCCATGAAGTTTCAGGTCAATTGGACTCCGTTTGATTTTCCTTTTCTACGATACTCTAAAACAAGGAAAAAAACAGAAACTGGCACTGGGCTCTAGGTTAATAGGTTAGTCCCAAAAATCATATAAAATAGCATATAAATGCATATAAAACATCCAAGGTTGATAATATAATAGCATGGAATAATCAAAAATTATAGATACGTTGGAGATGTATCAACAACCCTCCTCCGGCATGTTGGCTGGCGAGTGGTCGCCCGTCAAGATCTCAAGCCCAGTTTGCTGTGCCTCAAGGGGAAGCCCAGACTCGTGAAGCCTCATGCGGTCCTTGCTACTGGACAAGGTCCACATTGGTCGAGAATGGCGCTGAAGCGGGGCAACACGGCGCTAGATGAACTCCTTCACCACCATGGGTGCAGACACGCCAAGATCCTTCGACCTCTTCAACCAGAACTAGATGTAGGCAAGATGTGGGTCAGCGAGCCTCTCGTGGCCCCAGCTAGAGCTAGGAATGGCGGGTGCTGATGGAAGCGAGAGCAGGGGGTGAGCACACCGACGTCCACGAACACCCAACGCTTCCAGAACCCGCTTGTTGATGGCGGGAGCTTGAAGTCAATCCCCGAGCCGGTCGTCACAGCCACGGCATGGAAGTTCAGGCATCCTGAGCACTACTGAGGGTCGGTCAGGTGCAGCGAGGAGAAGTGGCGAAGTAGGGCCACAGAAGGAGCAATGCCCACCATGGCCTCGCAGACAAAGGTGAAGACAGCAAGGAGGGCGACGGATTGAGGATCTAGGTGTAGCATATGGATTTGGTAATGAGAAAGCATGGCGTTGAAGAATGTGGAGAAAGGGGGATTAGGTCGACCCATAGGGCATCAAGGAAAGTATGGACCTCAGTGACTGTCCTATCAACGGAGGCGCGGGATGCAGGCCAGGCCACCGTTTTCCCCCATTCGTTGAAATCAGCGGCGAGCGCAGGGCGGACCTTGTCCATGGCTTCCTGATTCAGCACCACCGACCGTCCGACGGCTGGCTCGAAGGCCAGAAGTTGTTTGGCTGAGGACTGGGGCTTCTTCTTCCCCTTCCTTATCTGGCTCGGCACCATGGCGATGGAGAGGACGAAGCCCAGGAAAGATTGGAAGGAGGAGCTGTCGTTGCGGGAAGGCGGAAGAGTTGGGGGAATATGTCACCAGCGACGAGCGAATAACAGTGTAGGTCGCGGTGGCCGCCTAGCCAGGCAGATATCAAGGCCGCATGGGGAAGCTAGGACGCCCACGTCTCATCAGTCGCCATGCGTCAATCATGGCCGCAGGCGGTTGGGGCCCGCGGTGCTCCGCACTTGCCCCTTGGCTTCGCCTAGAAGCCAAGTCCAAGCGCACCTTGGGCCCGGGGGCTACGGTCGGCGTTCTGGGAATAGGGGTCCCCAGACTTGCCTTCCTGCGGCCCACGGCGTGGCTCCCCCGGTGGCCTGGTATGACCCATCTTCACCAGCAAACACTCAAGACCCTCATGAGGGACCAAGCCTCGTGAGGCGGACGGCGCAAGACCCCCTTAGGGGCAGCCTCGCTAGGCTGGCTCGCGAGGAGCGGAGAAATCAAGGCGAGAGGCACCTCATGAGGTTCCCGTGACGTGAGCCATGACGAACAAGGCCAGGCGGGTGCCAGCAGGCATAGAGCACCAGTTGCCTCTTTGGTGCTAAAGGAGTAGGCGCAGGCGAGGAGTCCCAAGGCATCAGGCAATGGTTTCCATATCGGTGCAATAAGACCAAGACCAGCAGGACGGCAGGACGGAGGTCATCGTGGAGCCCACGACGGCGTCACCACCAGAGCCTTTGGCAAGCGAAGACCACCTTTTGTCAGGATAGCTTGTAATAGTTATCCCCCTTCAGATTGGCCATTGTGGGATCCCTTCCCGCCTAATATTTGGTAAGAGGACCAGGGCCTCTATAAATAGGACTACCCCTCACTATAGGGAGGGGATCGGATCCATTCCAGCCTCATATGCACCAGCTCACCAAGCTCAAGAACACCTCTCCTCAGGAGGTAGTTCTTCCCTTGTACTTGTTCATCCTCAGCCTACAAGGCAATCCACCACACCACACTGGAGTAGGGTATTACACCACATCGGTGGCCTGAACAAGTATAAACTCTTGTGTCCCTTGTTCTTCGAGTTCGGCGAGCTAGGTTTTGAGATCATTGCGCGAGCATGAGCTGGGGGAAAGATCTTTGTGCGCACCCCAGTGTCCAAACCTTAAGGGTTTTTCCGGAACCCGAAATCTGACAGCGACTCCCAGCTCCTTGTCAACTTCTCCAAAAAGGTGTATAAGCCAAAGGACGAACACATGGTGGCATACCTGGCGGAGGTACGCAAAATTGATAAGCAATTATTGGGCCTGGATCCGCGACACGTGCCTCGCGGCACGAACAAGGAAGCCAACGATATCGCCAAGGGAGAATCCTAGCGCCAGCCTCAGGAGCCCGACATCTTCGAGGAGCGGATCTTCAAGCCTTCGGCAGCCCCTCCAGCGACGGAGCCAACACCGCCTTAGGAGGAGCTCCCCCTCAGCACCAACATCGGGAGCCCCTGCCCGCGGTCCGACCTCAGGAGCACGCCTACTCCTCGCGCTCGAGCCTCAGGAGGGGTGCTGGACCAAAGAATTCAAGGCGTACCTGCTTGAGGGAACCCTGCCGGAGAAGGAGGAAGACGCGGAGCGCGTGGCTCGGCAGGCCACAGCGTACTGCATTCAGGATGCTGAGCTCTACCGAAAACGACCAAACAATGTTTCCCTGCAATGCATCTCCAAGGAACAGGGGTGGCGGCTGATAGCCGACATACACGGCGGGGACTGCAGGCATCACTCGTCATCACACACCCTCGTGGGAAAGGAATTCCGCAGTGGATTCTACTGGCCCATGGCGCTCAACGACGCGACCAAGATGGTAAAATCCTGTGAAGGGTGCCAGTTCCACGCCAAGGAAATCCACCAGCTTGCTCAAGGCCTCTAGACCATTCCGCTGCTGTGGCCGTTTGTGGTCTGGGGCTGGACATCTTGGGTCCGTTCCCACGAGCGCTTGGGGGCTATCGCTACTTCTACGTCTCCATCGACAAGTTCACCAAGTGGGCGGAGGTGGAAGCCATCCGCACCATCCTGTCCGATTTGGCAATCAAGTTCATCAAGGGCCTTGTGAGCCGCTTCGGGGTCCCTAATTGTATCATCACTGACAACGGCTCGCAGTTCACTAGCAATCTCTTCAAAACATATTGTGCTAACCTTGGAATGCAGATATGCTATGCCTCAGTGGCACACCCCAATAGCAACGACCAAGCTGAGCATGCACACGCAGAGGTCCTGAGGGGCCTCAAGACAAGAACCTTCAAGAAGAAGCTCCAGGCATGTGGGAGGGGCTGGCTCGACGAGCTCCAGTCCATGCGGTGGTCCATCCACACCACTGCACCAAGCGGACGGGCGAGAGTCCATTCTTCCTCGTCTACAGAGCCGAAGCGGTTCTCCCTCATGTGGTCAAGCATCGCTCCACGCGGGTCTTTGCATTTGATGAGGCACTCCAGGACGCCACGCGGGGGATGGACCTCATGCTGGGGGAGGAACATCGCCATCAAGCCTCGCTCCGGGCAGGAAGGTACCAGCAGGCAAGGTGGCTGTACCGCTGCCACAGCGTCCGCTCCAGGACGCTCGAGGTGGGTGATCTCGTCCTGAGGCAGGTGCTCTCCAGGGAGGGGCTGCATAAGCTCTCTCTCATGTGGGAGGGCCCATTTAGGATTGCTCATGTCTCCAGGCCTGGCGCCGCGTGCCTGGAGACGCTCGACGGGATCCCCATCCAGAACTCCTGGAACATCCAGCACCTCCGGAAGTTCTACCCATGAAGCAAGGCCCAGTGCCTGTGAAGGTCCTCGCTTGTGACACTCTCACATAATAATGAGTGAGGTTGTACATGCCCCAGAATCTTCGGAGGGCCGCCCTCGGGCCTCGGGGGCTCCCTCCCACGTCCTAGTGGCAGCGCTTAGCTCCGCGCTGGTGAGAAGACTAGTCTAGGTGCCGGACGCGGCTGTTCATTTTGTTGCTTTCTGTAGTTGGTTGCCCCCTTATTATTTTAATGGCATTTGGAGTTCTTGCATTTTGGATTGCCAAGTTGGACTTCCCTCTAGTCCTTTCTCTTGGCCGTCGGTCTCGGCCCAGGAGGGGAAGCAGTTGCCCGTCGCTCTTCCTTGCACGTCAAGCGCGCGGAGGCTAGGCAGGTGTGTGCGTGCGCATCGGGTCGGGTCGAGCCCGCCCCGCGCCATGAACACACCTCGCCACAACCCTGTCACCCCTAGGGCCATGGCTTTTTCTATCCTCGCGAGACACTCCCGACCGAGCTTGTGATTTGTGCATCTTCTTAAGTCCGTGCCCCCGGGTACCACGATGCGATGCACTAAGCCACGACTGGCTCATGCTTGAGGGCCCGCGCAAGGAGGAACATGACACCCAACAAAATTTTCCAACAATTCGACAGCTTCACGATGTCTCTTGAAGCTAGCGACCCCTGAGCTAGTAGCAAGGGGACCTCACGAGATGATGGAGGGTGCACCATCACGAGGCGCAAGACTACCGCGAGTGTATCAAGTTAAGTTATCCTACCGCACCTACCCGGACATGAACATAACAGCAAACATCAGAACAATAAGCATAGCATAGTGTCATAAGTACCACGGTTCATTACATGCCCCAACAAGCACTACAAAAAAAGACACATTCGTGACATTTTGGGCCGAACGAATTTTTTTCTGTCATACATATGACACTTCTATGACGATAATTGTGACAAAACCCAATATCATCATAGATGTGGTGGGCTCCTACTTCTATGACAAAAAATCATGACAGAAAATGGGCTTTTGTCCTGGGCGGGCCGGAGACGCAGCTGCATGACATTCTTTGGGCCGTCCATGACGGAAAAAACCATGGTAGAAGCGAGGGGGAGGAAAATTTCGGGGAGTTCCCGGTTACGGTGGGAGGTCGGGGGCCGAGCGATGCGCGTTTCTCTCGTACACGTACGCGCGTGTGTGCGAGGCGTTGGCTCTAACTGAACCCGAGCGATTGCACTGCAGGCTACGCGTTGCTGAATCCGAGCGATCGATCGATGGCTATTAACTGAACCCGATCGGGCGATTCCTTCGCTACTGGTGCTAACTGAAGCCGATCGATGCTGCCTCTGGGATGAATAGTGAGTGTTGCGGGGGGTTTGGATGAACATTGAGCGGTGGCGTTGCCTCTGGATGAACAGGACCCCGTGGTGTGGAGGAGGGCTGGATGAACAGTAGACGATGGAGGGGTGCCCGTGGAGGGGCGGATGAACATGACCCCGTGGTGTGGAGGGCTGGATGAACAGTAGACGGTGGAGGGGTGGTTGAACAGGACCCTGTGGTGTGGAGGGCTGGATGAACAGTAGACGGTGAAGGGGTGCCCGTGGAGGGGTGGTTGAACAGGACCCCGTGGTGTGGAGGGCTGGATGAACAGTAACGGTGGAGGGGTGGTTGAACAGTAGCCGGTGGAGTAGCGTGCGGTGGAGGCTGGATGAACAGGAGCCCGTGGAGGCTGGATGAACAGGAGCCCGTGGAGGCTGGAGGAGGTCGACGGTGGAGATGAACAGTATCCCGTGGAGTCCCGTTTTGCAGTATGCCACACCCCTCCCGATGAATAGGACCCCCGTTTCGACCATAGCGCTCCAACACAAGTCCGTTTCCTCCGTTTTGCGGTACGCCACACCCCTCCCGATCAACAGGACCCCCGTTTCGACTGTAGGAGGTCCATTTCCTCCGTTTTGCGGTACGCCACACCCCTCCCGATGACTAGGATCCCATTTCGAACGTGGTCGGTCGAACACAAGGCCGTTTCCTCCGTTTTGCGGTACGCTAGGCCTCGTTTCCATCGCATGTTCCGTCCAAGCCCTCCCGGTGAACACGACGCATTCCGTTGCCTCCCCATGAACACGACGCATTTCGTTGCCTCCCCATGAACACGACGACGACGTTGTTTCTCCGTTCCGACCCAGCCATGTACACGAGCCCTCGCCGTACGTATGCGCGAGTAGGCATTCGAGACCCCGCCCATATGTACACATACATGGCCGTATTTTCTTTCTTGCACCCTGACCGTTGTACGTACGTGTACATGCTATGTGCGCGCCTCTATGATACGTCTCCGTCGTATCTATAATTTTTGATTGTTACATGCCAATACTATTCAACTTTCATATACTTTTTGGCAACTTTTATTTATTTTTGGGACTAACATATTGATCCAGTGCCCAGTGCCAGCTCATGTCTATTGCATGTTTTTGGTTTCGCAGAATATCCATATCAAACGGAGTCCAAACGGGATAAAAACGGACGGAGCTTATTTTTGGAAAATATGGAAAATTCGGAAGGAAAATCAACGCGAACTAGTGCCCGAGGTGGTCACGAGGCAGGGCCCCCCCTAGGGCGCACCCCCTACCCTCGTGAGCCCACCGTAAGGCGGTTGACGCTCTTATTTTGCCGCAAGAAAGCTAATATTTGGGAAAAAAATCACGGCGAAGGTTTCAGGCCAATCAGAGTTACGGATCTCCATATATATATGAAACGGTGAAACAGAGCCAGAACAGAATGCAGAACCAGAAAGAAACAGAGAGATAGATCCAATCTCGGAGGGGCTCTCGCCCCTCCCATGCCATGGAGGCCAAGGACCAGAGGGGGAACCCTTCTCCCATCTAGGGAGGAGGTCAAGGAAGAAGAGGAAGAAGGGGGCCCCTCTCCCCCTCTCCTCCGGTGGCGCCGGAACGCCGCCGTGGCCATCATCATCATCACCGCGATCTACACCAACACCTCCGCCATCTTCACCAACATCTCCATCACCTTCCCCCCTCTATCTACAGCGGTACACTCTCCCGCAACCCGCTGTACCCTCTACTTGAACATGGTGCTTTATGCTTCATATTATTATCCAATGATGTGTTGCCATCCTATGATGTCTAAGTAGATTTTCGTTGTCCTATCGGTGGTTGATGAATTGCTATGATTGATTTAATTTGCTTGTGGTTATGTTGCTATCCTTTGGTGCCCATCATATGATTGCGCGCGTGGATCACACCATAGGGTTAGTTGTATGTTGATAGGACTATGTATTGGAGGGCAAGAGTGACAGAAGCTTCAACCTAGCATAGAAATTGATGCATACGGGATTGAAGGGGGACCATTATATCTTAATGCTATGGTTGGGTTTTACCTTAATGAACATTAGTAGTTGCGGATGCTTGCTAATAGTTCCAATCATAAGTGCATAGAATTCCAAGTAAGGGGTGACATGCTAGCAGTGGCCTCTCCCAATAATGCTTGCTATCGGTCTAGTAAAGTAGTCAATTGCTTAAGGGACAATTTCGCAACTCCTACCACCACTTTTCCACACTCTCTATATTTACTTTAGTTGCTTATTTACCTTAGCAGCCCCTAGTTTTATTTACGTACTCTTTATTATCTTGCAAACCTATCCAACAACACCTACAAAGTACTTCTAGTTTCATACTTGTTCTAGGTAAAGCGAACGTCAAGCGTGCGTAGAGTTGTATCGGTGGTCGATAGAACTTGAGGGAATATTTGTTCTACCTTTAGCTCCTCGTTGGGTTCGACACTCTTACTTATCAAAAACTGTTGCGATCCCCTATACTTGTGGGTTATCAAGACCTTTTTTCTGGCACCATTGCCGAGGAGCAATAGCGTGGGGTGAATATTCTCCTGTGTGCTTGTTTTCTTTATCACTAAGTAATTTTTATTTGTTGTTCTTAGTTGTTTTCTACCTTTAATTATGGCTAGGAAATGCAAAATACCAAAAAAATTAGTTGTACCTACTGAACCAATGGTTGAAGAACCACTCAAAATCTATCACACTGCTGAAGCTTTTTACTTGGATCATCTTCGATCCCTTTGTGCTCGTGCCAAAACCCCAACTAGCTTAGTTGAGGGCAAATCTTTAGATTAGCATGCTTGTTATGTGCGACACCGTATATCTGAAAAAGGGAAACTATTATGGGGTCAAATTCAACGTTTGCAATGCTATGCTTGGAATTTATGTGAAATATATGATTTTACTTGTTGTTCTGAAAACCCTAAGAAACACCTTCCCTATCAATGTGAGTTTAGCAATAATGGAATCGTATCTTCGTATGCTAAGGGTGTTTATAATTACTATGATGTTCAACAAATTGAAGAATTTTTTGCTTTTAAGGGTGCTTCTAAAATTGCTTCTTTGATTGAAAAGTATGATGCTACTCTTCACAAATCTGAAAATTTTGCCATACTTGAATATTGTTATGAGAATTATGCTTCTAATGCTTATGTTAAACTATATATTGAGGACTACTCTGCTGTCCAAGAAGAGACTAATATTTTGCAGGAGTCTATGGAAGAAGAAATTGATGAAACTGTGAGCTCATTGGATGAAAAAGATGAGGAGGAGAGCGAAGAACAAAAGGAGGAAGAGCGGATTGATCACCCGTGCCCACCTTCTAATGAGAGTAACTCTTCAACTCATACATTGTTTAATTCCCCTTCGTGCTTACCGAAGGATGATTGCTATGATGACTGTTATGATCCCATTGATTCTCTTGAAATATCCCTTTTTGATGATGCTTGCTATGCTTGTGGCCAAGATGCCAATATGAATGATCCTTATGGAGATGAACTTGCTATAGTTCCTTATGTTAAACATGAAATTGTTGCTATTGCACCCATGCATGATAGTCCTATTATCTTTTTGAATTCTCCCGATTATAGTATATCGGAGAAGTTTGCACTTATTAAGGATTATATTAATGGGTTGCCTTTTACCGTTGCACATGATGATTTCAATAAATATAATATGCATGTGCTTGCTACTCCTACTTGCAATTATTATGAGAGAGGAACTATATCTCCACCTCTCTATGTTTCCAACATGATAAAATTGCAAGAAACTGTTTATACTATGCATTGGCCTTTACTAGGTGTGCATGAATTGTTCTTTTATTACATGCCGATGCATAGGAAGAGAGTTAGACTTCATCATTACATGACACATGTTACCTTGTGCTCACCACTAAATTACAAATCATTGTTAACTAAAAATTGGCTTTGATATACCTTGGGATCCGGGTGGATTCACTACTTGAGCACTATATGCCTAGCTTAATGGCTTTAAAGAAAGCGCTGCCAGGGAGACAACTCGGAAGTTTTAGAGAGTCATTTATTTCTGTTGAGTGCTTTTATATAGTTTAGAAACAACAAAAATAAAGAGGGGAACCCAAAACTTTTTCAAAAAGGAAAGCGAAAGTGAAAAAGACAAGCATTGTTGAAGTGGGAGCTAGCCTTGAAATTTGTTCATGCTCACAGAAACTTTGTGAATCTTGATTACCGAAACTTTTCAATAAAAATAATTATCCCCTTGTACAATTCCATTGTATTATAAAAATAATGTGCCAAGGTTTGCCTTTAGGATGTTTACATTTGCTTAATGGTTTGTGAGATTTTACATTTTTAGCTGGAACGTCAAATGGTTCCGATTCTTTTTGCACTGTCTTCCTACACAAATTTTTTATTTTTCCTAATTTTGGTAGAAGTTTTGCAAATATCATAAGTATGGTGAATGTTCAGATTATTACAGACTGTTCTGTTTTAGACAGATTCTGTTTTTGATGTATAGTTCGCTTGTTTTGATGAAACTAGCAATTTATATTAGTGGATTAAGCCACAAAAAAGTTATATTGAATTAGACACAATGCAAAAACAAAATATGAATTGGTTTGCAACAGTACTTAACATAGTGGTTTGCTTTATTATACTAACGGATCTTACCGAGTTTTCTGTTCAAGTTTTGTGTGGATGAAGTGTTCGATGATTGAGAAGGTCTCGATGTGAGAAGAAGGAAGAGAGGCAAGAGCTCAATCTTGGGGATGCCCGAGGCACCCCAAGTAAATATTCAAGGATACTCAAGCGTCTAAGCTTGGGGATGCTAGGGAGGCATCCCCTCTTTCTTCAACAAATATCGGTATGTTTTCAGATTCGTTTCGTTCATGCAATATGTGCAAGTCTTGGAGCGTCTTTTGCATTTAGGTTTTTATTTTTATTTTTATGCACCATACTGGTATGAGATGGTCCTTGGTTGATTTATAGAATTCTCTATGCACTTCACTTTTATCTTTTGAGTATGGCTTTATAGAATGCTTCATGTGCTTCACTTATATCATTTGAAGTCTGGATTGCCTGTTTCTTTTTACATAGACAACCACCATTTGTAGAATGCTCTTTTGCTTCACTTATATTTGTTAGAGCACGGGCATATCTTTTGTAGAAGGAATTAAACTCTCGTGCTTCACTTATATCTATTTAGAGAGATGACAGGAACTGGTCATTCACATGGTTAGTCATAAAATCCTACATAAACTTGTAGATCACTGAATATGATATGTTTGATTCCTTGCAATCGATATAAAGGTGGTGATATTAGAGTCATGCTAGTCGAGTAATTGTGGAATTGAGAAATACTTGTGTTGAGGTTTGCAAGTCCCGTAGCATGCACGTATGGTGAACCGTTATGTAACGAAGTCGGAGCATGAGGTGTTTATTGATCGTCTTCCTTATGAGTGGCGGTCGGGGACGAGCGATGGTCTTTTCCTACCAATCTATCCCCCTAGGAGCATGCGCGTAGTACTTTGTTTCGATGACTAATAGATTTTTGCAATAAGTATGTGAGTTCTTTATGACTAATGTTGAGTCCATGGATTATACGCACTCTCACCCTTCCATCATTGCTAGCCTCTCTAGTACTGCGCAACTTTCGCCGGTACCATAAACCCACCATATACCTTCCTCAAAACAGCCACCATACCTACCTATCATGGCATTTCCATAGCCATTCCGAGATATATTGCCATGCAACTTTCATCATCATCATATACATGACTTGAGCATTCATTGTCATATTGCTTTGCATGATCGTAAGATAGCTAGCATGATGTTTTCATGGCTTGTCCGTTTTTTGATGTCATTGCTACGCTAGATCATTGCACATCCCGGTACACCGCCGGAGGCATTCATATAGAGTCATATCTTTGTTCTAGATATCGAGTTGTAATATTGAGTTGTAAGTAATTAAAAGTGTGATGATCATCATTATTAGAACATTGTCCCATGTGAGGTTATCAAAATAAAAGTGGCCAAAGAAGCCCCCCCCAAAAAAAAGAGAGAGAAAGGCCAAAAGAAAATAAGAGAAGGCCCAAAAAAGAAAAAAATGAGAGAAAAAGAGAGAAGGGGCAATGTTACTATCCTTTTACCACACTTGTGCTTCAAAGTAGCACCATGTTCTTCATATAGAGAGTCTCTTGGGTTATCACTTCCATATACTAGTGGGAATTTTCATTATAGAAATTGGCTTGTATATTCCGAGATGGGCTTCCTCAAACGCCCGAGGTCTTCATGAGCAAGCAAGTTGGATGCACACCCACTTAGTTTCCAGTTTGTGCTTTCATACACGTATAGCTCTTAGTGCATCCGTTGCATGGCAATCCCTACTCCTCACATTGATATCTATTAATGGGCATCTCCATAGCCCATTTATACGCCTAGTTAATGTGAGACTTTCTCCTTTTTTGTCTTCTCCACATAACCCCCACCATCATATTCTATTCCACCTAAAGTGCTATATCCATGGCTCACGCTCATGTATTGCATGAAAGTTGAAAAGGTTTGAGAACGTCAAAAGTACGAAACAATTGCTTGGCTTGTCATCGGGGTTGTGCATGATGTAAATATTTTGTGTGGTGAAGATGGAGCATAGCCAGACTATATGATTTTGTAGGGATGAGCTTTCTTTGGCTATGTTATTTTAATAAGACATAATTGCTTGGTTGGTATGCTTGAAATATTATTGTCTTTATGTCGAAAGATAGATTATTGGTTTGAATCACTCGTGTCTTAATATTCATGCCATGATTAGACATATGATCAAGATTATGCTAGGTAGCATTCCACATCAAAAAATATCTTTTTTATCATTTACCTACTCGAGGACGAGCAGGAATTAAGCTTGGGGATGCTGATACGTCTCCGTCATATCTATAATTTTTGATTGTTCCATGCCAATATTATTGAACTTTCATATACTTTTTGGCAACTTTTTATATTATTTTTGGGACTAACATATTGATCCAGTGCCCAGTGCCAGTTCCTGTCTGTTGTATGTTTTTGGTTTCGCAGAATATCCATATCAAACGGAGTCCAAACGGGATAAAAACGGACGTAGCTTATTTTTGGAAAATATGGAAAATTTAGAAGGAAAATCAACGCGAACCAGTGCCCGAGGTGGTCACAAGGCAGGGGGCGCGCCCCCCTACCCTCGTGAGCCCACCGTAAGGTGGTTGACGCTCTTCTTTTGCCGCAAGAAAGCTAATATTCGGAAAAAAAATCACGGCGAAGGTTTTAAGCCAATCGGAGTTGCGGATCTCCATATATATACGAAACGGTGAAACAGAGCCAGAACAGAACGCAGAACCAGAAAGAAACAGAGAGATAGATCCAATCTCGGAGGGTCTCTTGCCCCTCCCATGCCATGGAGGCCAAGGACCAGAGGGGAAACCCTTCTCCCATCTAGGGAGGAGGTCAAGGAAGAAGAGGAAGAAGGGGGCCCCTCTCCCCCTCTCCTCCGGTGGCGCCGGAACGCCGCTGTGGCCATCATCATCACCGCGATCTACACCAACACCTCCGCCATCTTCACCAACATCTCCATCACCTTCCCCCGTCTATCTACAGCAGTCCACTCTCCCGGAACCCGCTGTACCCTCTACTTGAACATGGTGCTTTATGCCTCATATTATTATCCAATGATGTGTTGCCATCCTATGATGTTTGAGTAGATTTTGATTGTCCTATCGGTGGTTGATGAATTGCTATGATTGATTTAATTTGCTTGTGGTTATGTTGCTATCCTTTGGTGCCCATCATATGATTGCGCACGTGGATCACACCATAGGGTTAGTTGTATGTTGATAGGACTATGTATTGGAGGGCAAGAGTGACAGAAGCTTCAACCTAGCATAGAAATTGATGCATACGAGATTGAAGGGGGACCATTATATCTTAATGCTATGGTTGGGTTTTACCTTAATGAACATTAGTAGTTGCGGATGCTTGCTAATAGTTCCAATCATAAGTGCATAGAATTCCAAGTAAGGGATGACATGCTAGCAGTGGCCTCTCCCACATAATGCTTGCTATCGGTCTAGTAAAGTAGTCAATTACTTAAGGGACAATTTCACAACTCCTACCACCACTTTTCCACACTCGCTATATTTACTTTAGTTGCTTCTTTACCTTAACAGCCCCTAGTTTTGTTTATGTACTCTTTATTATCTTGCAAACCTGTCCAACAACACCTACAAAGTACTTCTAGTTTCATACTTGTTCTAGGTAAAGTGAACGTCAAGCGTGCGTGGAGTTGTATCAGTGGTCGATAGAACTTGAGGGAATATTTGTTCTACCTTTAGCTCCTCGTTGGGTTCGACACTCTTACTTATCGAAAACTGTTGCGATCCCCTATACTTGTGGGTTATCACTCTACTACGACACATGCGCGCCTCTACATCGACCAGTATATATGTAAGTACACGTTTGTGACCAGAATGACAACGCTACGTATGCTTCGACCAGTTGGGTCCCGATTGTTAGGCACTTCCTTGTGTGCGAAGATTTAGCTGGTGGGTCCCAGCAGTCAGGGGGCGAATTGTTTTGTTTTTTGCTCGGATGCACTTCCTTGCGTGCGAAGGTGTAGCTGGTGGGTCCCAGCAGTCAGGGGGAAACGTTTTTTCACGAAATACGGTGGCCCGTCCGGTGTGTCCCCGCTGTCAGGTGGAGGAATAATTATTTTGCATGTAATTAGGAGGCACTTCCTTGCTGCGGCCGTGGACCCAGCTGTCAGCCTCTCCACATACAGTCCACGTCCGATGGAAGTCATTCCTTGACCATGTTGACCATGCCGCGCCGAGAGCACCAGGGCGATGGACGACGGGGAGCCGGGGAAGACACGGCGGTGGAAGCCCGCGCGGAGAGGAGTACGAGGGTTCACTGGTTCGGCTGTAGTGTGAGGCTGCCGTCGCCGCACGGCCTGGCCAGCGGTGGGAATAGTAGGGGCGGTGAGGTCTCCGTGGCAGCACCGCCGGCCACGGGAGGCAGGAGCATGCGGCACGACCGGCGCTGCTTTGGGCAGCTGAAGCAAGAAGACTAGAGGTTGAAGAAGCACTACGGCCGTTGGATGGACATTGTACGGTCACTGGAGCTAGAATCATTCATATTGACTAAAGTTGACAAAGGCCCCCGTCCCAGTCAACTTAGTAGGCCCACAAGTCAGCCTCCCACCATGGTAGGTCCCAGCTAGCAGGGGGAGTATTCATTTTTTTTTGTGTAATAAGGAGGCACTTCTGGTGGGTCCGAGCTAACAGCGGGGGGGGGCATTTTTTCGCAAAATACGCTGACCCGTCCGGTGGGTCCGAGCAGTCAGGGGGAAACATTTTTTTCGCGAAATAAGGTGGCCCGTCCGGTGGGTCCCTTCTGTAAGGTGGAGGAATAATTATTTTGCACGTAATAAGGAGGCACTTCCTTGCGGCCGCCTGGACCCAGCTGTCGGCCTCTCCACGTACAGTACTCTTCCGATGGAAGTCGGTCTTTGACCACGTTGACCACGCCGCGCCGAGAGCACCAGGGTGGTGGTCTGGACGACGGCGAGGCCTAGGAAGGGGACAACGCGGAGCCAGGGAAGACACGGCAGTGGAAGCCCGCGTGGAGAGGAGTACGAGGGTTCACTGGTTCGGCTGCGGTGTGAGGCTGCCGACGCCGCAGAATAATAGGGGGTGTGGGTGAGTGGAGGGATGGCCTGGCCAGTGATGGGAGTAGTATGGGGGCCGTGAGGCCTCCGCGGCAGCACAGCCGGCCACGGGAGGCAGGAGCAGGCGGCACTACCGACGCTGCTTTGGGCGGCTGGAGCAAGAAGACCAGAGGTTGAAGAAGCACTACGGTCGTTGGATGGACATCGCACGGTCACTGGAGCTAGAATCGTTCATATTGACTAAAGTTGACAAAGGCCCCCATCCCAGTCAACTTAGTAGGCCCACAAGTCAGCCTCCCACCATGGTGGGTCCCAGCTAGCAGGGGGAGTATTCATTTTTTTGTGCGTAATAAGGAGGCACTTGCAGTGGGTCCGAGCTGATAGCGGGGGGAACATTTTTTTGCGAAATACGCTGGCCCGTCTGGTGGGTCCGAGCAGTCAGGGGGAAACATTTTTTCCGTGAAATAAGGTGGCCCGTCCGGTGGATCCTGCTGTAAGGTGGAGGAATAATTATTTTGCGCGTAATAAGGAGGCACTTCCTTGCGGCCGCCTGGACCCATCTGTCAGCCTCTCCATGTACAATACTCTTCCGATGGAACTCGGTGGTCTGGACGACGGCGAGGCCTAGGAAGGGGACGACGTGGAGTCGGGGAAGACGCAGTAGTGGAAGCCCGCGCGGAGAGGAGTACGAGGGTTCACTGGTTCGGCTGCGGTGTGAGGCTGCCGTCGCCGCAGAATAATAGGGGGTGTGGGTGAGTGGAGGGATGGCCTGGCCAGCGGTGGGATTAGTATGGGGGTGGTGAGGCCTCCACGGCAGCACAGCCGGCCACGGGAGGCAGGAGCAGGCGGCATGACCGATGCTGCTTTGGGTGGCTGGACCAAGAAGACCAGAGGTTGAAGAAGCACTACGGCCGTTGGATGGACATCGTACGGTCAATGAAGCTAGAAATGTTTATTATTGACTAAGTTGACAAAGACCTTGGTATGCTCCAACTTAGTAGGCCCACAGGTCAGCCTCCGAAACGGTGCACCCCAGATGTCAGGTGTAGCGACCAGACCTCAAATGGTCTAATCTCTGTGCTCAGGTGTCATCCCTGGATCAGTAATGCTGACACCACACAGTACTTGAAGGATTTATAACAGAGTAGCAATCACACACTTATTACATCGAGTGTCTCAATAGAGAACTTATTACAATAAATATGGCTTAAGGCCATCTAATAATGATAACAGCGGAAGGCTTGGAAGATAAGTGAGTCCATCGACTCCAACGGCATCACTGAGTATAGAACCACGATCTAAAAACTCCTTAATCATCGTCTGAAAAGTCTGCAACATGAACGTTGCAGCCCGAAACGGGTCAGCACATGGAATATGCTGGCGAAGTAACACATAGAGAGTAATGGAATGAAACAGCTATTCTATATGCATATTTGGCTGGTGGAAAGCTCTATGGTTACAGTTTTGCGTAAAGCCAATTTTTCCCTACTGCAAAGGAATAAAATTTATTTAACTATCATGGTAGTTGTCAAACATTGAGAATGGTTGACAGCATTCTCAATCCCAATTAAGCATCATCATTAAACAAAACCCAACAAATTAAATTTTAGAGTAACATGTTGAGATTCACATGATAATCCAGGTACTAGATACTCAAGATGTCCATAACCGGGGACATGGCTAATCATGATTAGTTTATACACTCTGCAGAGGTTTGCGCACTTTTCCCCACAAGACTCGATCGCCTCCGTTTGATTTCTCGCACTGCATGGTGTTTGAGAAGACGGATGACCGAGACATAGTCTTTCAGAAGCGCTAGCACCTTACGATCGGGTAGACCGTTACACCTACTTTCCCCTACATCTGCTAGTCTACCACTATAAGAGTTCGCACAATTGAATCAACTATGCTAGAGACCATAATAGCTTGTGGCTGCACACGGAAGTTTCTAGCATGGATAATCTCATGATCCCTTTGAGCCTGGGTGGCGGTCCATAAAGAAAACAGGCAATCCTGGAATACCCAGGTACCTCAATCCACCCAGATGTGTGTTTAAGTTGCCACCTTAAATAAACCATTAATTAACAATCTCACATCTGTCATGGATACACTCACCCAATCCACGTCTACTAGCATAGCATGGCATAATAAGCAAACGTAGAAGTAACTCCCAAAGGTTTGATAATAAACAGGTAATAGGAACTACATCAACTACTTCCCAAACCCACAATTTAATTAGATCCTAATCATGCAATGTGTGAGGATTGATCTAATGCAATAAAACTGGGTAGTGGGAAAACATGATCAAAGTGTTACTTGCCATGCTGATGATCCGGGAAACCTAGAGATTCGAAGTAGCAAGCGGCACACTCCGGGTACTCTATCACAAACAAACAAGCATACAATAAGTACTCAACTAATGCACAGGTAAAACTCAAATAAGAGATCTAACCAGAAAGTTCAACTTAAGAACTCCGGTTGGCAAAAAAATCAAATCGAATGAAGCAACAAAAGACAAACGGCAAAAGAAACAAGCTTCATTTACTATTAGGGATCTAGGGCAATTTTTATAGTGACAAAACTTGTTTGAGTTGGTTAAACGGAAAGAGGGCTTCGAGACGAAACTCCAGGCGCTTGAATCGCCTGATTCCGATAAACGAGCGAAAAGTTAGACTAAAACGAAAATCGGATCAGAAATCGCGATCTGAAAAAACGCGGATTTAATCTGAGAAAAAGAAAAACGACGAACATTCGTTAAAACGAACGAACGGACGAACGCTCGCTATTTAAATAAACCGGAAAAACCGATCTATTAAAAAAACCGAAACTAAAAAAACGAACAAAACCGTTGGAAAAACCGAACGGTTTTTTGGGAAAAACCGGCGGCGGCGAGGTCTACCTCCGGCGGCGGCGGTGGTCGGCACCGGCGTGCGGCGGCGGCAAAGGCAGCGGCGGCGCTAGGGCGGCGGGGCTGGGGCGCTAGGGTTTGGGAGGTCCCGGGCTGGGCTCCCCGGCTTATAAAGCCGGACGGGCCTAGTGTCCGCGTCGAACACGGCCCGTTAGGTCGGTTGCGTTTTTTAAATAGTTACGCTCAGAAAAAAACAAAAGGAATACTAAAAGGACACCAAAAATCCCGAAATAAATTTTCCCCGGCTTCTAAAATCAAGCCGCACAGGATGAACATTTATTTGGGGCCTAAATGCAATTTTGAAAAACGCACATTTTTCCTAAATTCAAATAAAATAACAAATAAAACCAAGATAAATCTTTTTTTATTTTTTATTAAATACTCGATATTTCTTCATTTTGGGAAAGTCATTTTATTCCCTCTCTCATATTTTTGTAATAGAAATAATTGAAGATAAAATAAATAAAATCAAACGATCCTATTTTCAAAATTTGAGACAACTCAAATATGAAAATAACAAGATCCCCAACTCTCTCCGAGGGTCCTTGAGTTGTGTGAAATTTCTAGGATCAACCAGAATGCAATAAATATGATATGCAATGATGATCTAGTGTATAACATTCCAAATTGAAAATTTGGGATGTTACAAACCTACCCCCCTTAAGATGAATCTCGCCCTCGAGATTCGGGTTGGCTAGAAAATAGGTGAGGGTGGTCTTTCAGCAAATCTTCCTCTCGTTCCTAGGTGGCTTCATCCTTCGTGTGGTGGCTCCACTGAATCTTGCAAAACCTGATAACCTTGTTGTGGGTGACTCGACTGGCATACTCTAGAATCTTAACTGGTTTCTCCTCATAGGTCAAATCACTGTCCAACTGAATTGCTTCCAGTGGTACCGTATCTCTCAGCGGTATGTCAGCCATCTCTGCGTGGCACTTCTTCAACTGGGATACATGGAACACATCGTGAACTCCTGACAATCCTTCAGGCAATTCCAACTTGTAGGCTACTTCTCCCATACGCTCCAAAACTTTGTATGGGCCTACAAAACTTGGCGCTAATTTTCCCTTAACTCCAAAGCGCTTAACTCCTCGAAGTGGTGATACTCGAAGATAAACTTGGTCTCCGGCTTCGTAAACTGTCTCCTTGCATTTAGAATCTGCATAACTCTTCTGCCTGGATTGAGCTACCTTCAGCCTGTCGCGAATTAATTTCACTTTTTGTTCAGATTCCTTTATCAGATCCGGTCCAAACAACTGACGGTCTCCAACTTCATCCCAGGACAATGGGGTCCTGCACCTCCTTCCATACAAGGCTTTGAAAGGGGCATCTTCGAACTGGATTGATAGATGTTGTTGTAAGAGAACTCTGCATACGGCAAATTCTCGTCCCAACTAGATCCATAATCTAGCGCACAAGCTCTTAGCATATCCTCCAAAATCTGATTGACTCTCTCAGTCTGTCCATCTGTCTATGAGTGGAAAGCTGTGCTAAACTCTAGTCTGGTTCCCAAAGTTTCATGCAACTGATTCCAGAACTTTGAGGTAAACTGGGTTCCTCTATCTCGATACTATACTCCTTGGAACTCCATGCAGACAAACGATTCTAGTCATGTATATCTTTGCCAACTTTGCACTGGTATAGGTAGTCTTCACTGGAATGAAATGAGCTACCTTTGCCAAGCGATCGACTACAACCCATATCGAGTCATAGCCTGAACGTGTTCTGGGCAATCCTGTAATAAAATCCATGCCTAACTTATCCCACTTCCATTTGGGTATGGGCAATGGCTGTAGCAATCCGGTTGGCTTCTTATGTTCTGCCTTTACTCTCTGACATACATCACAAACTGCCACATATTCCGCAATATCCTTCTTCATTCCGGTCCACCAGAAAATATCCTTCAAATCCAAATACATCTTGGTATTCCCTAGGTGAATCGAATATGGTGAATCATGGGCCTCTTGAAAAATTAACTTCCTGATCTCCGGATCATTTGGCACATAAACACGGTCTTCAAACCATAAGGTATCGTGCTCATCCTCACGAAATCCCTTAGCTTTTCCTCTGCTCATTTTCTCCTTTATCTCGGCAATCTCCTTATCAGTCTTTTGGGCTTCTCTGATCCTATCCTTCAAAGTAGACTGAATCTCCAATGCTGCTACATATCCTCTTGGAACTATTTCCAAACATAATCCTCGAAGATTTTTGGCTAACTCCCTTGGTAAATCTCCTGTCATTAGGGTGTTGACATGGCTCTTAGGGCTTAACGCGTCAGCTACTACGTTAGCCTTTCCGGGGTGATAATGCAATTTCATATCATAATCCTTGATGAGCTCCAACCATCAACTTTGTCTGAGATTCAACTCCTTCTGTGTGAAAATATACTTCAAACTCTTATGATCCGTGTACACCTCGCAATGGTTTCCAATCAGAAAATGCCTCCAAGTCTTCAGTGCATGCACTACGGCTGCTAACTCCAAATCATGCGTAGCATAATTCAACTCATGAGGCTTAAGCTGTCGTGAGGCATATGAAGCAACTCTTCCTTCCTGCATAAGTACTGCTCCAAGTCCTCGACGTGAAGCGTCACAATACACCTTTTAATCCTTGGTATGGTCTGGCAGAATCAACGCTGGTGAGGTAACCAAACGTTTCATCAACTCCTGAAAACTAGCCTCACATTCCTCAGTCCATATGAACTTGGTATCCTTCTTCAACAACTCTGTCACAGGCTTCGCAATCTTTGAGAAATTCTCAATAAACCTCCGGTAGTATCCTGCGAGTACAAGAAAACTCCGGATCTCTCCAACTGTGGTTGGCGCTTCCCACTTGGTCACAGTATCAACTTTAGTGGGATCTACTGCTATACCTTCTCCGGATATAACGTGTCCGAGAAATCCAACTTCTTTCAACCAAAACTCACATTTGCTAAACTTGGCATATAATTGATATTCTCTGAGCTTTCCAAGAACCAAACACAAATGCTCCTTATGCTCCTCTTCATTTTTCGAGTAAACCAGGATATCATCAATGAACACTACGACGAACTTATCCAAGAACTCCATAAACACTTTGTTCATCATGTTCATAAAATATGCAGTGGCGTTAGTCAGACCAAATGACATAACGGTATACTCGTACATCCCATACCTGGTGGTAAAAGCCGTCTTGGGTATATCCTGTTCTCAAATCTTCAACTGGTGGTATCCTGATCATAGATCAATCTTGGAAAACACCTTAGCTCCTTGCAATCGATCAAACAGATCATTGATCATCGGTAGTGGGTACTTGTTCTTGATGGTTACTTCATTCAATCCTCAATAATCAACAACCATCCTTAACGATCCATCCTCCTTCTCCACTAGAAGTACTGGCGATCCCCAAGGCAATGAACTTGGGCGAATGTATCCTTTATCCAGTAACTCCTTAATTTGCTTCTTAATTTCCACCAAATCCTTTGCAGGCATCCTATGTGGTCTCTTTGATATTGGCCCAGTGCCTGCCAAAAGCTCAATCAAAAACTCAATATCTCTATCCGGTGGCATGCCTGGCAATTCTTCTGGAAATACATCAGGGAAATCCTTCACTACTGGTACTTCCTCCCGCACAACTCCTGTTAAACAATTTACTTGAGTCCTCTTCGACACATGCCGGGATACATACTTGATCCTTCTCCCTTCTGGGGTGGTAAGCAAGATCGACTTACTGGCGCAATCGATGTTTCCTCCATACATCGACAACCAATCCATACCCAGAATTACATCCAAACCTTGTGATTCCAATATTATCAAATCTGAGGGGAACACATGCCTACCTATACTTAATGGCACTTGAAAACATCCTTGGCTAGCCATATATTCCGCTCCTGGTGAGCTTACTAACATAGGTGTTCTAAGTACTTTGGTGAGCAGGTTATACTTATCCACAAATCCCCTTGATATGTATGATTGCGATGCACCGGTATGGAAAAGAACAAGTGCAGTAAATGACTTAACCAAAAACTTACCGATTACTACATCCGGCTGCTCTTCAACCTCCTCCATGTTAACGTGGTTCACATGTCCCCTATTGAAAGGGTTCGTCTTCTTCCCAGAGCTTCCATTGCCATTTCCATTCTGTGATTCAGGACATTCATTGGCAAAATGTCCGGTCTTCTGGCACTTAAAACAAGTGACTTGGCTCAGGTCTCTCTTGGCTGGGGTCGATGGGTTGGTGCGGTTCTGGCCGTTGCTTCCTCCATTCCCATTACCGTTTTTGGTGCCATTGTGATTGTGCGAGCTACCTCCTCCATGGGTATGCTAAAAATGTCCTCCCGATCTAGGGGTAAAACGTGGCTTCTGCTGAGCTCCTGAATTATGCTTCCCTTGTCCATACTTCCTCTTGCGATTCTCAATCTGCTGCTGCTTCCCTTCAATCATGAGGGCATGATCTACCAACTCCTGGTAGTTGTTGAAAGTGGCTACCATCAACTGCATGCTCAACTCATCATTCAGTCCTTCCAGAAACTTCTCCTGCTTTGCTGCATCCGTAGCAACGTCATCTAGGGCATAACGTGCTAGCTTACTAAATCCTCTACATACTGGCCAACTATCCGTCCTCCTTGGCCCAAGTTGCGAAACTCTCGCTTCTTCATGGCCATAGCTCCTGCTGAAACATGGGCAGTTCGAAAAGCCTGCTGAAACTGGTCCCATGTGACAGTGTCGACAGGGAAAGTGGCTGTGAAATTCTCCCACCATGATGCTGCGGGTCCTTCAAGCTGATGCGCGGCAAACTTGACCTTTTCCACATCCGTGCATCCTGCTGTGGTCAACTCTCTAGCTGTCTTGCGGAGCCAATCATCTGCTACTATCGGCTCGGTGCTACTGGAAAACACCGGTGGATTCAGCCTAAGAAAACGGGCTAAGTGATCAACAGGTGGTGGTGGTGGTGGGTTGTTGTTGTTCCCCTGATTCTGATTATGGACTAGCAACTGCATCAATGTGTTCTACTGCTGGATCAACTAGGTGAGCTCCGGTGGAAAGGTAAATCCGGGGTCACGTCTTGGAGGCATTTGAGGTTTTAGAAAAGATGAGATTTAAGAATAGAGGGGGTCTAAAGAGAAAACACTACCCATATGCACATGAGGAAAAAGCAAACAATTCACTTCATTCAATCAATCAAACAAGGGCATACAATTGATCTAACTATCGCAAAAGTGCTCAGGCTACTATATTTACATGGTGGACTACTACTACTGATGAGGTGGTCTACTAGAAATATTCTTCGGTTCCAGACTCCATTATATCTGCTCCGGCTTCATCAACATAGTCATCATCGCTCTCATCTGGATCCGAGTCGGTGTTGTCGATGATGATGTAGTCTTCCGGGCGAATCTCCTTGGGTTCTTCATCTTCTTCTACTGGTGTAGGGCCTCCCATAAATATTGCTAGCTTCATTGTTAGGTCGGCATTCTTGTCCACTAGTACTCCAATTTACTCTTCATAATCTTCACGTGTAGCCTTGAGTTCTTCCTCCAGTTCCTTGATTCTTATCCTCACCTTCTTCAGATCTATCATGTCGGCACACATTTGGTTCTCCTGACGTTGAATGTGCTGGTTTAACTCCTGGATAAACGCTGCAATTGATCTATCCTTCCTGGTGTTGATCATCTCCCAGTGCTCATCTCGGCGCCCACAAATCTGGTAGATAGTATCCCTGAGATCACTGCGGTAGACTTCTCCAATGCGTCCCATCGCGATGTGAGCTGCCATGCTCTTTCCTAGACTCCAAGTTGGTGCATCAAAAGAAAACTCTATGGCTCAGTGACTGGGATGAACGTCCTTCTTGGAACTTGAACTTGAATCATCCAGCGCTCTTCTTCAGGTAAATTGGCGTTGTAGGTTCCGGTGAAGCTTGGTACTCCTATGTTCAGATATTTAGTGACTTCCTTCAAATGACGTCCAAAGGGTGTATCTTCATCCGCTTGAGTGAACTTGTTCCTTGCATCCGCCATCCTAAAAGAGTAGAGAAGATGAGAAGACAGAAAGAGAAGAGAGTGAGTAGTGATCTTGGTCTTTAGCTTAGTGGTCGTGTCCTACAGTCAGCGTTTGCTCTGATACCATCTTGTAGCGACCAGACCTCAAACGGTCTAATCTCTGTGCTCAGGTGTCATCCCTGGATCAGTAATGCTGACACCACACAGTACTTGAAGTATTTATAATAGAGTAGCAATCACACACTTATTACATCGAGTGTCTCAATAGAGAACTTATTACAATAAATATGGCTTAAGGCCATCTAATAATGATAACAGCGAAAGGCTTGGAAGATAAGTGAGTCCATCAACTCCAACGACATCACTGAGTATAGAACCATGACCTAAAACTCCTTAATCATCGTCTGAAAAGTCTGCAACATGAACGTTGCAGCCCGAAACGGGTCAGCACATGGAATATGCTGGCGAAGTAACACATAGAGAGTAATGGAATGAAACAGCTATTCTATATGCATATTTGGCTGGTGGAAATCTCTATGGTTACAGTTTTGCGTAAAGCCAATTTTTCCCTACTGCAAAGGAATAAATTTTATAACTATCATGGTAGTTGTTAAACATTGAGAATGGTTGACAGCATTCTCAATCCCAATTAAGCATCATCATTAAACAAAACCCAACAAATTAAATTTTAGAGTAACATGTTGAGATTCACATGATGATCCAGGTACTAGATACTCAAGATGTCCATAACCAGGGACACGGCTAATCATGATTAGTTCATACACTCTGCAGAGGTTTGCGCACTTTTCCCCACAAGACTCGATCGCCTCCATTTGATTTCTCGCACTGCATGGTGTTTGAGAAGACGGATGACCGAGACATAGTCTTTCAGAAGCGCTGGCACCTTACGATCGGGTAGACCGTTACACCTACTTTCCCCTACATCTGCTAGTCTACCACTGTAAGAGTTCGCACAACTTAATCAACTATGCTAGAGCCCATAATAGCTTGTGGCTGCACACGGAAGTTTCTAGCATGGATAATCTCATGATCCCTTTGAGCCTGGGTGGCGGTCCGTAAAGAAAACAGGAAATCCTGGAATACCCAGGTACCTCAATCCACCCAGATGTTTGTTTAAGTTGCCACCTTAAATAAACCATTAATTAACAATCTCACATCTGTCATGGATACACTCACCCAATCCACGTCTACTAGCATAGCATGGCATAATAAGCAAACGTAGAAGTAACTCCCAAAGGTTTGATAATAAACAGGTAATAGGTACTACCTCAACTACTTCCCAAACCCACAATTTAATTAGATCCTAATCATGCAATGTGTGAGGATTGATCTAATGCAATAAAACTGGGTAGTGGGAAAACATGATCAAAGTGTTACTTGCCTTGCAGATGATCCGGGAAACCTAGCGATTCGAAGTAGCAAGCGGCGCACTCCGGGTACTCTCTCGCAAACAAACAAGCATACAATAAATACTCAACTAATACATAGGTAAAACTCAAATAAGAGATCTAACCAGAAAGTTCAACTTAAGAACTCCGGTTGGAAAAAAAATCAAATTGAACGAAGCAACAAAAGACAAACGGCAAAAGAAACAAGCTTCATTTACTATTCTAGATATAGGGAAATTTTTACAGTGACAAACACTTGTTTGAGTTGGTTAAACGGAAAGAGGGTTTCGAGACGAAACTCCAGGCGCTTGAATCGCCTGATTCGGATAAACGAGCGAAAAGTAAGACTAAAACGAAAATCGGATCAGAAATCGCGATCTGAAAAAACGCGGATTTAATCCGAGAAAAAGAAAAATGACGAACGTTCGTCAAAACGAACGAACGAACGAACACTCACTATTTAAATAAACCAAAAAAACCGATCTATTTAAAAATACCGAAACTAAAAAAACAAACGAAACCGTTGGAAAAACCGAACGGTTTTTCGGGAAAAACCGGCGGCGGCGAGGTCTACCTCCGGCGACGGATCCGGCGGGCGGCGGCGGTGCTCCGGCGGCGGCGGCAGTCAACGGCGGCGCAGCTCGGCGGGGCGGCGCAGCGCGGCGGCGGCGGCGCTAGGGCGGCGGGGCTGGGGCGCTAGGGTTTGGGAGGTCCCGGTCTCGGCTCCCCGGCTTATAAAGCCGGACGGGCCTAGTGTCCGGGTCGGACACGGCCCGTTAGGTCGCTTGCGTTTTTTTAAATAGTTACGCTCAGAAAAAACAAAAGGAATACTAAACGGACTCCAAAAATCCCGAAACAAATTTTCCTCGGCTTCTAAAATCAAGCCGCACAGGACGAACATTTATTTGGGGCCTAAATGCAATTTTGAAAAATGTGCATTTTTCTAAAGTCAAATAAAATTACAAATAAAACCAAAATAAATCTTATTTGATTTTTTATTAAATCCTCAATATTTCTTCATTTTGGGAAAGTCATTTTATTCCCTCAATCATATTTTTGTAATAGAAATAATTGAAGATAAAATAAATAAAATCAAAAGATCCTATTTTCAAAATTTGAGACAACTCAAATATGAAAATAACGAAATCCCAACTCTCTCCGAGGGTCCTTGAGTTGCGTGAAATATCTAGGATCAACTAGAATGCAATAAATATGATATGAAATGATGATCTAGTGTATAACATTCCAAATTGAAAATTTGGGATGTTACATCAGGGGGAGGAATCATTTTTTGGGTGGCCGAAGCTAAGAATATCCGAGATTGAAGAAGAAGAAGCACGACATCCGTTGGATAGACATCCAATGGCCACTGCTGCTAGAACCGTGTGTTGACTATAATAAGTTGGCAAAGCCTTGCATACGCGTCAACTTATATTTTTTAGGGGACGCGTCACTTAGTAGGCCCACAAGTGTGTGGTAGAGAACTTATAGCCTATTTGCGTTTTGTAAGAATGTACAGCCCATTTTGGAATTCTAATGGAATTTACAATAGCCCATTCACAGTTTGTTAAAAGTACAGCCCATTTTCTAGCTAGGACAATGATTAATAATTTCAACCAACCGTTGAAGACATAATTCAATAAAATTTCCCACATTTTGTTGGGCTCCAAAATATTTTTATCCCGAAATTTCTAGTCAGATTAAATATAAATTTGTATTACGTAAAAATCCAACGAAACATTGCACGTGCAACAATGAAAATTTAAGATTTTCAAAATCCATAAATAATATTTTATAAACTAATTTCGTGTTTGGTGCATTTTTTATAGTTACTGCCCAGTTTTTATAATTACATCCCATTTTTTTAAAGCTCATTTTCCTGTTAAGCCTAATGCATCCCTCCTAGGAAAGATTTGCAGCCTAGCGGGGCAGAGAATAACAAGTTGACGTTGCCTGGGTATTCCTCAAAAAGACGTATAGCTGGGCTAGCCATTTTCATCTTGAAAATATTAGTATCTTGGTTGGATATCTGGCCTGGGCTAGACGGGCCACAGCCCGCCCAGTTAATACCCTGCTCTCCTGTGCACAGCAACGAAATCATCGCCAAGAAAAACTCTGCAGTGCTCACGCCTCAAAAACACAAATATTGCTTGAGCTGCTTGCTCCCAGCTGTCGGCCGCACCTTGTGCAATTCTCTCGTTTATATTGACTACATAGGTTGACAATGGTGTGGGACCGTGATGTCAAGAAACCAGGAGAAAGCAAAAAAAATATAGTTGTACATAATAAGGAGGCACTTGCATACGTATGGCTATGGTCCTAGTGGGTCCCTAGTGTCATCCAGTCAAAATAAAGTCATCTCCTGAATCCTCATGTTCGTTAACGATGTTAACAATGCTCGGCGCCACGGTGAGCGCAACAACTCGAAGGACAACGGAGAGGGCCTCACGGGCCCTACGGATGGTCTGATACAGCGCCCGCTACTCATTCAGGAAGCCAGGATCATCGGACACCTATGAGCACCTTCGAGAAACTGAGACGGCATGAAACGGTAAGGCCGCGCTTGGGAGCTCTGGTTTATTTCAAACCTGTATTAACATACAAGTGTAATTTACTCGTCATCGAAAACAACGCGTAAAATATAGGCGTAATGAAACCGAGGGCCCGAGGTCTGTAAGTAAAACCGGCGGGTTACGCATGTAATTTGAGAGACCAGTGTATATTTTACGAGCACTACTATATGGACGACATTACCAGACGATACATGCACGACGTGCATATCATGCCATCCATGGGCAAGGCTGAAACAATAGCTAACGGCTGGATTAGCAATCGTCCGAGTGTCTTTCAGCATTTTTATCGTGTGTCAAGTACTTCCGATATTTTACTAGTCAAAATCAACCAACCAAGCACCTTCGCCCGAGACCATCTGCTTTAATTTACAAGCATCAGTTTTACAAGCGGGTTTGGTTGGAAAACGACGATCCAATCACGGCCTAATATCATGAGTTGGTCGGAAGATCATATGGTTTCACGTCTAACCTACCCGACTTGTCGTATAGGCTATGAATGAAACATCAGACGATGAACTTCTTAAGCACAGAAACAACAGAAGAGGATGATCTTCTTAACAAGCAAATCACTGGCATTAGATCGACATGCAAAACAATACGAAGCATTATTCTCAGGAGGCACGGTGAACAGCTCGTGATGCCGCATGCCACAACATTCCAAGCTCAACTTTGCAATCAAACACAAGGCCTGGCATTACATAGACAATATTTAGAACAAACTCTTAACACAGAAATATCTCAGCAGAGTAACTATTTACTTCTAAACTGAACACAGGAATAGGAAAAACACTCGACGCTGCTCACAGCAAGGGCGTCCCACTCAAAAATATCAAATGCATGTCTTCTGGCTAACATCAATGAGCAAATTTTGACAGGGTTTTCCAATTCCAATACATTAAACTAACGTCTTCTTGCTAACATCAATGATTAAACTTTGACAAGCTTTTCCCATTCAAAATATGTAATGCCTATGATCATGGAGTCCTGTCGTAGCTTTTGTACTTGTTTGGGCACTTTTTGCCTAGGGCACTCCACGTGTTGTTAAATTGCCAATGGTCTCTGCAGACTAGTCATGTCACCGGTGTCTAATAATACTCTGTAAAGCTTCTCGGTCATTCCTTCTGTAATGTAGCACAAACAGTGACTGCTTCTTTCTGCAAAGTGGAACGACCAACTAGACCCAGTAATGCAGCAGTTTGCCTTACACATTGGCTCCTTTTGTGCAGTTCAACTAAAACCGAACTCGGAATAAAACCAAGCTTTAATTTTGATATCCATGTAAGCAACAATAGGTATAAGGGAAACAATTACTAAGAAATAACGGTTGATGTCTTGTACTGCCAGAAAAAAAGCATCTACTGATCTACTTTATCTTAATGGGAAACAAAGCAGGAGACTAGCAATTCTCCATCAGTGTGATTCATTCATATTGACTAAGACATTATCTTAACAATGCCTTGTTTCAATATGTATAAATAACGACAACGCTTATAAAGGGGGTGATGCTGAATTTGTTGTAACAGAGCAACAAGCATCATGTCTGGGTTGGTCCCATTTTTGTTGACTACTTAATGGGAAAAGACAGCAATACAATAGCTTCAATTCATCATTTATTTAAAATAGTACCAATACAAGTAGCACAAGATCTCAAAACACACTGCACGATCATGTGGATGAAGGCAAGTACCAACCTATCATGACGCACACAAGATCACGTACGAATCTGCCAACACGAATAGGAAATCCAATCTCGTTTTGTGCAGTTACACTGAAATCAAGCAAAGTGTTTCGCGTAGCTAAGCAAAATGTCACAATAGCAACAAGTTGAATAGATATCCCTGTATAAACAGAGGCAAAAAAGGAATCAATTACTGGCTAATAAAGGAGGACGAAACATGCGGCCACAAAAATGGTAATCCTGCCAATCCCTAACAAGTGTTGCAGTTTTGAAATAAGATTCAGTAGTTAATTCTGAGAGTGGCATCAATTACTGGCTTATAAAGGGGGTGATGCTGAATTTGTTGTAACAAAGCAACAAGCATCATGTCTGGGTTGGTCCCATTTTTGTTCACTACTTAATGGGAAAAGATAGCAATACAATAGCTTCAATTCATCATTTATTTAAAACAGCACCAATACAAGTAGAACAGCATCTCAAAGCACACTGCACAATCATGTGGATGAAGCCCTGTACTGACCTTTCATGAGACGGCCAACATAAAATACGAATCTACCAACACGAATAGGAAATCCAATCAAGTTTTGTGCAGTTGCAATGAAATCAAGCAAAGTTGCCGTCGTGACATTTAAGTTTTCTATAGCAACAAGTTGAATAGATATCCCTGTTTTAAGAGGCAAAAAAGAAAACAATTACTGGCCAATAAAGGAGGATGAAACATGCGGCCACAAAAAGAAGCATCTACATTATCTTGATGGAAAACAAAGTATAGGACAGTAGCATTTCTAAAACAGTTGCATTGATTCATATTAACAAAGAAATTCGTTTAAAACAGATTACTAGTTAATTCTGAGATTAACAACAGCAAAATAGCTGCATGGGACATGCCAGCACCATGTGTGTCCACACGTATAAATGGGTGATGCAGAGTATGTAGCAAAGCAGCATATATGCGCTGGTACCATATTTGTTCTCTTTGAACCTTCTTCCTATGTGAGGGCAGCAAATCTAGTCGTGCACAAACTACCCGACCCCCCAGTTTCTTTCCCTTTTCGACAAAGAGATTAGTTCCTTACAAATGTGTGTACTGGGTTACCCCCTTTTTCCCTTTTCGACCTACAAAGCGGCTAGATAGCCACTCTATACTACTTTCCGCCCCTCCTTTCCTCATTGAACCACGTCCTAGATTCTTGCTCCAGCCCACCGCACCCTTCTTTCCTCTTTGAACCAAGACCTAGATTCGACTATAGATCGAAAATAATCCACATGCAGCTAGAGCAACGACGGTTTCAAAGAAACTTATACCTTAGGGTCGTCGGGATGTGGCAAGGCGTGTGGCGGGAGGCCGGATCTGCCCACACTACGTACGGCAGCGAGGAAGAAGGGGTTGGTGGCCCTCCCGCACAGGCGCTGGGTGAAAGAGGGCAGCGCAGCCGGCAGTGGATTTCCACCCTCGCCGAAGGCGATAGAGTGAACGCTGCACCTCCTCCCCTTCCCGGTGCGACGGGATACGGACGCCTCCTTCACCAACTGTGAGGGGGGAGAGAGAGACAAGAGGCCAACGCAGTCTTGTTTAGATTTGGTGAAGAGAGGGTGAGAGACTGTGAATATAGCAAACCCTAGCAAATGAATGCTGAGCCTCCAGTGTGTAACATATATGTAGTGCGGCGAGCGTGTGGAGAGTGCAAACCCTAGCGAACAAGAGCTGAGGCTCCCTCTTATATATATACTACTGTAGTACGGACCGAGCTCCGGTGCCTTCACTGCACCTGCTTTTGGCTGTATGACAGGTGAGCCAGCCACATTTTGGGCCCACCTATCGTAAAACCCTAGCGAAAATTGCACCAATGTGAAAGACAACTGCGTCTCCAACGCAACCAAGGTGAACTGATGAAGGATATCATCTCTGTGTGTAACAAGCAAAGAGCATTGATGGAAGACAGCTTGTTTTTCGTCGAAAATCGATCAGCTTCACCAGCCAACGCAACCATGAGGCGCAACCATGAGCATCGATAGGCCATCGTGGTGATGCATCATCCATTTGGCATCAAGTTTGGGTGAGGCACCTAAGAAGTTCGCCAAATCCTCACTATGGTCTGTTTCTTCTCAGTAATCAAGCTCGAGGAAGGAAGAACCACGTGGCAGAGGACAGTGAGGTAGAACAACAATGACCATCCAATTTTGTGCAGTTCCACTAAAATTGAGGAAGACATGCCCGGGTATGGAGACACGCATCGCTATTTCCGAAAATATAAAAAAGGGCTAGCAATGACATCTCAATTGTCAATAAGAATTAAAGAAAAGTACACCAACAAACAGAAGCATCATAATTATCTTAATGGGAACTAAACCAGGATACCCGAGAAAAAAGCATTTCTTCATTTAACCAGGGATAGTACTACCACCATATGGACAATGACTGCACAACCACCATGTACTTTTTGTCGAAACAACATGTATACCTCCACTGAGGCATAAATCAAGACAACTTTTTGAGTGGCATTTCCTCTATAATAGTACTAGTAGGTGATGTTGGACCAGCCGACGAACCCTAGCTACTATGCATGGGGAGCTGGGTAGTAGTCGCATAGAAGAAAACCCGCACGCAGCGACCTGGGGAGCTGGACCAGTACAAGAAGTTATACCTCAGGTGGGCGAGATGTCGTTTAGGCGGGCGGGCGGGATCTGCCCACACGACGGTAGCGAACAAGGGCGCGGAGGATCTTCGTCCGCGCCAGCGCCGGCTCCGGGAGGACGGTGCGCATCGACTTCCTCCATCGCCGATGGTGACAACGTCAACGCTGCACCTCCTCACCTCCCACAGCGGACGAAATTTGGCCGGATCTGTGACCACCGGTGATGAGAGAGATAGAGTGGACACTGTCATCTTGTTTTGAAATGGAGAGGGTGAGAGAGCGAGACGCGAGAAACTCTATCAAACAAGAGGCTATAATGGAGTAAAAAACATCTCCATAGCAGTGGTTTTAAATAGAATACGCGCGTTCCCAGAAGAAAGAAACGAAAACTGGCGGACAATTTTTTAAGGGTGTGTCTAGGATACATCTAGATGTGACATAGTTATGTCACATATAAGTTGATGTCCACTCTGTTTGTGGTCTTTTCCTAGTTTTTTTGTTTCTTGTTGCTACATTATATAGTTGTGGGAGCTTAGATGTGATATCCTTAAATAACATCTAGATGTGAATTAGACAAACTGATTTTCTAACGTACCAAGAAAGAAAACTCGATCAAAAACACGCCCCCGCTTCCAGGTCGCGAGAGTCGTCGCGCACACACACATAGACATAGACATGCATATCCGTGTTTACGTAAAATTCCATTTCCATCTCCATCTCCAATCATATTTGTCCAACTGGCACATTATTTACGTTGTTAATTATATACGCAGCAATATTAACATACATCATCTCTTGTTTGCGCACGTCCGGACCGCTGCCACGGCCGGTCCTCACCAACCCGAACCCTCTTCGTCACCTGCGCGTGCTTCCCGCCCGAAACGGTCAGTGCCGCATTGTCGGGTGGTAGGTGCGACATATGCCAATGGGTGGCTTATCATTGTGGGAGCCAGTAAGTCATCGCCGGTGCCTGGAAACGGGATAAGGCGAAGACATGCACGCCGGCGGATCTTACCCAGCTTCGGGGCTCTCTTTGGAGATAACACCCCTACTGCTGCTCTGCGGGGTCTCCGCATGTTCACTAGTCGAACAAGTAGTTACACAATGCTCCTTGAGCTGTTTTGTAGAAGGAGGAAGAAGGACACGGCTAGCCTGCTTCTTCTCCTTGTGGGGTTTCTACAACTAACAGGGGGTCGAACCCTTTGCATCAGTGCTCCGGAGGGTTTATATAGGCCTACCCCCCGGGGGTACAATGGTAGTCCGACTGGGCGCGGGGCCCAGCCTCTGTGACTGCGCTCGCGGGCTTCTGCGCCGGCTGCTGGGGCCCGCCGACTGGTGGGTCCCGCCGGCTTCCGGCCCCTTGGTCGACAGGCAGGCCCCACTGTCCAGGGCCTGGTCGGCGGCTGGTCACTGTGGCTCCATCTTGTTGACGTGGGCTTCGTCGTGGTAAGCGCGGCTACAGTACCGCCGCTTGTCAGGCGATCGCTGTAGCCTTACCGCGTCTTGTCTCCTTAATGGGGCGTCTTCTTCGAGGGAGGCGGCTAGCCGGCTGCGGGGAGCCGGCTCTGTCTTGGGCCGACTGGTTGGAGGCGTGGCAGCCTTTGGGCGTCTCTCTGCTCAAAGGGGGCCCATCGTCTGTGGGCCATGCTGGCGGCCCGTCGTGGGTGATGCCAGGGTCAACATGGCAATAGTGCCGCGCCGGACGGGTCATGCCTACCCCGTACGGCGCACTGTGCCAGGCGTGCTCCGGGATTTGGGGGTGGCAGGCTTCACTGTAGCCACGCCCCGTCGCACCACCGTTTGGTGGGTGCAAACTTTGTGGGTACGGTCTTGACCGCTTTATGGGGAGCCGGCTTCTTGGAGTCGGCCTTCTCATGGCCGGCTTCTTGGAGTCGGCCTTCTCATGAGGGCTAAAGTCGGACCGCCTTCCGAAAGCCATCCTAGGTGGCAGCCAGCAAAGGGGAAGGCGGCTCCATGTCTTGCACTCTTGAGAGCCGGGCGGACTCGTAACTTTTTTCAGAAGGGCCAGGGGAAGCCGTCTAGGCTACCCATGGCTATTTACTCCGACAGTAGTCCCCAAAGCTGATCGAGCTCCGAGGCAAGTAGGGGGACGAGAAGCTTGGTCAGCTTCCCATCCCGAATAGCCGGCTTTGCGGGCGTATGCCGACTTCAGAGAGCCCCGCGTCTTGTAGGGGGGAGGAGGGGGAGACCTGCGTGCTGACCACGGGCCCTCCCGCGGCCGCGTGGTAGCGAGATCCTGTGAGCGCACGCGCGCGACGGGACGCCGCCGCAGGCCCAGGCCTGCCACTCGCGAGCCTTGGTCCGGGCGCGGATCTTCCGTGGCCCACAGGGGCCGCTCGCCTTCTCGAGGCAGTTTTGTTTCGCCGTTAAGGCTCAATAATCGCGGGACGTGGGGAGTGGGAACGATCGATCCCCACGCTTCCCCACGCCGCGCCTCCTCGGCTCCGCCACGTGAGCCTATAAGTAGGAGGAGGAGGGAGAGCGATAGAGGTTCGCACGCTCTTTCTTGCTCCGCCCCTCCTAATCCTCGTTTCTTGCTCTCGCTGCCGTCGCAACTTCCCATCACAGCACCCCCACATCGTCCTGCTCCCATGGCGTTGTCAAGCTCGTGGGACGGCTCCAACGTCCATGACGACCATGTGGAGTTCCTCTGCCAGACTCGGCGCCTGCCCGGCGCCGACCTCGTACAGGTCCGCCTGGCGCCGGAGAAGGAGATCTCGCCGGCACCGGAGGAGGGCGAGCGGGTCGTCTTCCGCTCGCACTGCCTGCACGGCTTCGGCCTTCCGGCGAGCGGGTTTCTGCGCTCCTTCCTGGAGTTCTACAACCTCCAGCCGCATCACCTCACGCCCAATGCGGTGATGCTGCTGTCGTCCTGCGTCTCCCTCTGCGAAGGCTTCTTGGGGCTGCTCCCCACGCTGGAGCTCTGGGGAGAGTTTTTCCAGAGCAAACTCGGCACCGTTGTCGCCGGCGTGCCCGCACCCTGTGGGGCCTTCATCGCCATGAGGAGGGCGAGCGAGAACAATCCGTTCCCGTCCATCCCCCTAATCCAGTCGGTGAAGGTCTGGCAGAGATCATATTTCTACGTGAAGAACGTCGCCGAGCAAGGAGACTACATCAACCTGCCGGCTTACGTAGCCGGCCCGCCGGCTGGGAGGCAGCCCTCGTGGAGTTTCCGGTCCCGGTCACTGTCTCCGGCCGGGAACGCCGCCATCTCCCGGCTTCGGGTGATGATCCAGTCAGAAGGCCTGCGCGGGGCCGACTTGGTGGCCGCCTTCGTGGAGCGCCGGATCCTTCCTCTCCAAAGCCGGCCCCATATGATGTGTCAGATGAGCGGCCGCTTCGACCCAAGCCGGCTGAGCACATGGGAAATGCCCCACGCGGAGGTGGCGCTCATGGTTAATTACATCGCCAACTGCAAGCTCGCCGGGGACTGGCAATACGGCAAGGTGCCGTATTCTCGCGCCAATCCTCCGCCCGTGGTAAGCTTCTCTCTCTATCATCTTTTTGTCGTCAGCCGGTTTCATGACGGCCGGCTACTGACCAGTTGGTTCTTTTGAGCAGAACCTTCTTCTTGCGCCGTCGGCCGGGGTGGCAGGGATTGAACGCCAATATGCCCCCGACCGCACGGTGGACGACGTTGACGACCCGGACTTGGGGGCGGCCGCCATGGAAGACGCCGTTGTGGGGGACAGCGCCAAGCCCGGAGGCTCAAGGTTCACCGCGAGCTTCGAGGACTGGCCGGACGATTTCGAAGCCGAAGTCGCCCCGCGTCGCCAGCAGGCGGCCGACCGTCAGGGCGCGGGCTCGTCTCTCGCGCCGGCTGCCGGTGGCGGCTCACAGAAGCGCCGGGCCGCTTCAGGCCTCTTCGGCAGTCGGCCGAAGAAGTCCAAGTCCTCCGCCGTGGCGACCAAGCGAGACGAGGCAGCTGCGAAAGCGGCCCGCTTCCGCAAGGCGGTGAAGCAGCCTCTGGCGGTCTCAGCGTAAGTCTTCAATTGCCTTGCCGCATGCTCGTCATCATTCTCTTTCTCTTCGAATATTCTTCTTAACTTTTTTTCGCTCGCTGGACAGGGCGCCGCATTCCCTCGAGCGGGGTCCGGGCGGCTCCGTCGTGGGGCCGGCTAGAGGGTCTTCGAGCTCCCGCCGCGTGGACCCCCGCGCCGACCTCAGGGAGGCCACAGAGCGGAACACCCGCGAAGCGCGGGAGGAGCGCGAGGCGGCGGAGAAGGCGGCTGCCCAGGCGGCGGGGGAGCCGGCCGACGCGGCAGCCAAGGCCCAGACGGAGGCGGCTACCGCGGAGACGGAGGCGGAAAGCTCACGCAACCAGCTCCGCTGCTCGCCATTCCTCTGCGAGCCGTAGCCCCCGACACCATATTGCCCTTGGCGGAAGAGATCGTCCAAGACCCGCCGCTGATGGGGAGGGGGGAGGACCCCGTGGCCTTCGCGAGGAGAGCGCCGCCAGTGGCGCCAACCGGAGCGGGCCAAGGCGGCCAATCATCTGCGGCGCCAAAGGGGCCGACCGGAGGTGAGCCAGAGAACAGAGCCGGCCTCGAGGTGCAGCCGGCGACGAGCCGGCGCGCAGGGGGAGGCGCCGCTCCGCCGGAGTTGCGCCGAGTCGCGGGCGCATGCCAGTCGGTGGAAGATCTGGAGGCGGCCAGCACTGCCACGTCCGAGTGGACTCCCAACGGGGGGACTGGCGAGCTGAATGTGGCGGCTCAAGAGGTCCGGAGCCGGCTGCAAGCTCAGGCCGCCCTGCTGCAACAGTTCACCCAGGAGTTTTTGTCGACTCGAGCCACCATCCGGGTGAGTCCTTCGTCCTTGGCTGCTTTGCTTTCTTAATTTCTTCCGTGGGGGCGCGTCAGCGCACCCACTGGGTGTAGTCCCCGAGATTCGGGCCGACTGCTGCGCAGTCGGGTCGGGTCTTTCTCGACGGCTACCTTACTTTGCTTTTTTCTGAACTTTCAGGAATATCACAACCTTCGTGCTGCCACCTTCAACTCCCAGGCTCGGGAGTTGAGCCAGAGGACCGACGACCTGGCCGACAGCCGAAGTAAGTACTCGATCTTGTCTTTCTCCTATGGGGGCGCCTCAGCGCACCCACTGGGTGTAGTCCCCGAGATTCGGGCCGACTGCTGAGCAGTCAGGTCGGATCTTTCTTGACAACTCTTTCCTTATTGACTTTTCTTTTTCTTTGTCTTCAGGGGCCAACGCCGACTTGAGGAAGGAGCTCGACGAAGCGAAGGCCGCCCTTCATACCAAGGAGGCCGAGTACGCCGCCTTGGTCCAGGAACAGGATCGCCTAGCCAGGAAGCTGGCCGACCAAGAGGAGAGCCACAAAGCGGCCCTGCAGGCGGTGCAGGAAAGCGAAGCCGCCCTGAAGGCGGAGTATGAGACCGAGGCGGCGAGCTGGGCTGAAACCCGTCGAGCCCTGGATGAAGGCTTCGGCCGGATCGAGGACTTGATTGATGGTAAGCCGCCTTCTTCGCCCTTCTCCTGCCCCTTGCCGCCTGGGTTTTTGGCTTAATTTGAGCTGCTGCTTGTTGTTTTTTGCAGACTACTTCCCGGGCTACTCCGCCTTCGCCGCCTAGAGCATTGAGGCCCATCGCGAGGCGCGCCATCAGGCGGGGGCCAACATCGCTCCGGATGCAAGCCAGACGCTTGAGGAGCAGCTCTTGGCTGTCCAGGCGCGGTTGCAGCCGGCTCATCGGATGCTTCGTCGGCTCCAACATGCCGGGGCACAAGTGTTGGCCGCCCTCTGGCCTGGCGAGATGATCCCCCGCACCCCAAGCCGAACCGCCAACTGGCTCGAGGTCGCAGTCGGTCGTTTTGAAGCTTGGAAGGCGTCGGCGGCCCGCCTCGGAGCCGGCCGGACGTTGGAGTTCGTTCGGGCTTGGTACCTAGGGCTGAGCCTGGACCAACTGCACACTTGGCGGATGGAGGCCGACGCGGAGCTGGAGGAGGTGAGGCCGGCTATCGCCCAGCGAGCTTCGATGATCGCCGAGTGCACCGACATCAGCATTTTCCACCCGAAATCGATGATGACGGCGTTGCTCAGCCGGAGAAGTGGTTCGGGCTGAACCCGGCGGTGGGCGAGGACTCGGCGGAGGAGATTGCCTCAAGTGACGAGGGCGAGGATGACGAAGAGGAGGACGGCGAAGACGTCGAGCCGGCTGGTGGAACAACTGGCCGACCTCAAGCCGACCGTGCCTCCAGCAACGAGGCGCGTGGAAGCGCGCCCTCTGCGGGAGGCGGCGACCAAGCCGAAGTTCGCCAGCCGGCCGCTCCTTCAGCCGGCACGACCGTCTCCGCCAACCAGTCCGGCTCGTCGGCCGCTCCGCCAGCTTGACCCGCCGTCTTTATCTTTCCTGCTTGTTGTCTTTTGAACAATCTTTGTTAAGTTTTCACAGTTCCACCCACTGGGGGTGTATCCAAACTATGTTGAATGCTGGCCTCTCGGAGGTCTTTTTATGTAAATATTATTATGTGCATGTTTGGTTTCCATTCGCGTATGCTTTTTATCCTTAGGATTTTTCCTTTGCCGCCTTCCCTCTTTGGGGAGGCAAGTACTTGAGCTTTCTTGGATTGAAGTGATGTGAATGGAAACCGGCCGGCCGGCTACTCTGGTAGCCAGTCGGCGGTGTGAGAAAAACCGGCTTTTGTCATATTAGTCCGTTAGTCCCTAGCCGTTTTTCGTGTGGGCGCCCGTTCCTGCCTTTAACTCTTGCCAGCCGGACAGCCGGTTCTTCGAACTGCGACTTTTGGCAAGAGAAAGCTTGGGAGCCGGCACACTACTTATCTGACTGCGGGTAGGACTTCTAATATAACTCCAGTCGGCCAGTCCCTGAGCCGACTAGTCGAACCCGGTGCCGGACGGAATAGGTAAATGAAATGACAAGGTCATAAGCATGATACTTTTCATTCATAAATAAGGGATGGCAGTCCCCGAGCCCTCCTCGGGGGGCCTATTGTCTTGTACTTAATACAAAAGTTAACGTGATACATACTGCCTTTCAACTGTAAAACCTTCGAAGGAGGTTGGCGTTCCATGGTCGTTCCGACTCCTTGCCGGAGTCGTCTCTCTTGCGCGCCTTCGGCTTCTGTGCATCGATCAGGTAGTAGGAGTCATTGCCTAGGGCTCGGCTGATGACAAAGGGGCCTTCCCAAGGGGCTGAGAGCTTGTGCTGGCCGGCTGTTCACTGGATCAGCTGGAGCACAAGATCGCCCTCTTGGAGAGATCTTGGCCTGACCTTCCAGCTGTGGTAGCGGCGCAAACCCTGCTGGTAGATGGCAGACCGGCTGAGGGCTAACAGCTGGCTTTCTTCCAGCAGGTCGACGCCGTCTTCTCGTGCTTCCTTGGCCTCCGCTTCTGTGTACATGGTTACTTGAGGCGAGTCGAGCTCGATGTCAGTTGGGATGACCGCCTCGGCACCATATACAAGGAAGAAAGGGGTGAAGCCGGTTGACTTGTTTGGTGTAGTGCGCAGGCTCCAGAGGACAGCCGGCAGCTCATCGAGCCAACAGCCGGCTGAGCGCTCCAGAGGTACGACTAGTCGAGGCTTGATGCCGGAGAGGATGAGGCCGTTGGCTCGCTCGACCTGGCCATTTGACTGCGGGTGGGCGACGGATGCTAAGTCCAGTCGGATGCCTTGGGCTGCACAGAAACGTGCCAAGGCTCCTTTGGCAAAATTCGTGCCATTGTCGGTGATGATGCTGTGCGGCACGCCGTACCGAGTTGTTATGTCTGCGATGAACGTCACGGCAGTCGGCCCATTCAGCTTCTTGATCGGCTTTGCCTCAATCCACTTGGTGAATTTGTCCATGGCGACGAGCAAATGCGTCATGCCACCGCACGCCGTCTTGAATGGGCCCACCATGTCCAGTCCCCAAACGGCGAAGGGCCAAGTGAGGGGAATAGTTTTGAGTGCCGAAGCCGGCATGTGTTGCTTGGAGCTGAAGAGTGGGCATCCCTTGCAATGTTTGACTAATTCTTTGGCATCATCCAAAGCAGTCGGCCAGAAGAAACCATGGCGGAAGGCTTTGGCGACAAGTGATCTTGAGGCCGCATGGTGGCCGCATTCTCCTTGGTGAATGTCTCTGAGGATTGCAATGCCTTTCTCTTGCTTGACGCACCGTTGGAGGACTCCAGTGACACTGCGCTTGACGAGCTCTCTGTTGGCGATTGTGTATGCTCTGGCTCGAAGTTGGACTTGTCTTGCTTCTGTTTCGTCAGCCGGCAGGTCTTGGTTTACTAGGAAGTTGAGGATGGACTGAGCCCATGATGGGGCCGCGACTTCTTCTACTGCCAATGTGGCTACTGCCATCAGGGTGGGCGGGCTGGGTGGTGAAATGCTGGAGTCGGCTGCCGGCTGTTGTGCTGGTGCAGTCCCCGGGCCGGCTACCTCAGTCCCCGAGCCGGGTGTGGCAGTCCCCGAGCCGGTTGCCGAAGTCCCCGAGCCGGCTGCGGGAGTCTTGGGGTCGCCTGCTTGGTTCTTCGAGCTGGACCCGGCCCCATCGGGGTCAGGTGGCACGAAGATGGAGTCGGACTCTGGAGACGGCTTGATGGACGGCTTGAGGAGGCGTTGTAGAGCGATGCCGGTTGGAATTGCTTGCCGGGTAGAGCCTATTCGAGCCAGGGCATCAGCTGGCTCGTTGTCGGCTCGCGGTACGTGGAGGAACTCGCATCCTTCAAAGTATCCGCTGAGTTGTTGGACCAGGAAGCGGTAGCTCGCCATATTTGCGGCCTTGGCGTCCCAGTCGCCGGATGATTGCTAGACCACTAGGTCCAAGTTGCCATAACATAGGATCCGGCAAATGCCCAGTTCTTTGGCAAGCCGGAGCCCATGTATGAGCGCCTCGTACTCGGCCACGTTGTTGGAGGCGGCAAAGTGGATCTGTAGCGTGTATCTGAGCTTGTCGCCTTTGGGAGAGGTAAGGACGACGCCGGCTGCCAAGCCAGTGCGCATCTTGGCCCCGTCGAAGTGCATGCGCCAATGGGTGGAGTCGGGAGCCGACGGCAGGTACTGGGTCTCGGCCCAGTCGACGAGGAAGTCGGCCAGTGCTTGGGACTTGATGGCGGTGCGGAGCTGGTAGAAGATCGTGTAAGGGGCCAGCTCGATGGCCCATTTCGCCACCCGGCCGGATGTGTCCCGGCTGCCTATGATCTCGGCCAGCGGGGCGGTGCATATGACCATGACGGGATGCTCTTGAAAGTAGGGCTTCAGCTTCTTGGCGGTGAAGTACACGCCGTAACACATCTTCTGGTAGTGCGGGTAGTTCTGCTTTGAGGCGGACAGCACCTCGCTCAAATAATACACCGGCCTTTGGACCGGCTGGGCTCGGCCTTCTTCTGGGCGTTGGACTACGATGACGGCGCTGACTACCCGGCTGGTTGCGGCGATGTAGAGGAGCATGGGCTCTTTCTCAGTCGGCGCCGCCAAAACGGGCAGCGTGGCCAGCATCTTCTTCAGCTCATGAAAAGCTTGGTCGGCCTGGTCGTTCCACTAGAAGTGAGTGCTCTTCTTCATGAGGCGGTAGAGGGGGAGAGCTTTCTCTCTGAGCCGGCTGATGAAGCGATTCAAGGAGGCCAAGCACCCGGTGAATTTCTGAATGTCTCGAAGCTTGGTGGGGATCGCCATTCTCTCGATGGCCTTGATCTTCACCGGGCTGCATTCGATGCCGCGTTCAGAAACCAGGAAGCCTAGGAGCTGGCCGGCTGGCACTCCGAACACGCATTTCTCGGGGTTGAGCTTGATTTGGAATCGGCGCAAGTTCTCAAACATTTCCTTGAGGTCTCTCAGCAAGGTGCTGCGCTTCTCCGTCTTCACCACGATGTCGTCCACGTAAACCTGAGCGTTTCTGCCAAGTTCCTTGAGGAGGCACTTCTGCATGCAACGCTGAAAAGTGGCACCGGCATTTCTCAAGCCGAATGTCATAGTCAGGTAGCAGAAGGCTCCAAATGGTGTGATGAAGGCGGTCTTCAGGCGGTCGTCCGGATCCAGCTTTATCTGGTGATATCCAGAGTAAGCATCCAAGAAACTCAACAGCTCGCATCCGGCTGTGGAGTCTATCACTTGGTCTATCCTTGGCAGGGCAAAGGGATCTTTGGGGCAGGCCTTGTTGAGGCTTGTGTAGTCTATGCACATGCGCCACTTGTTGTTCTTCTTTAGCACGAGGACCGGGTTGGTGAGCCACTCTGGAAAGAAAACTTCCATAATGAAGCCGGCTGCCAAAAGCTGGGCTATCTCCTCCCCTACAATCCTGCGTTTCTCCTCCGACAGTCGGCGAAGGGGTTGTCTGACTGGCTTTGCGTCTTCTCGAACGTGTAGTTTGTGCTCGGCGAATTTCCTCGGAACACCCGACATGTCCTTGGGAGACCATGCAAAGATTTCCCGATTCTCACGGAGGAAATCGGCGAGCTCGCCTTCCTATTTGCTGTTCAGGTTTGCCCCGATGACGGCAAACCTCTCTGGGTGCTCGGGGTCAAGAGGTATCTTCTTCATCTCCTTGGCCACCTGGAAAGATCCTTGAGCATCATGCTCCTTGGGGTCGGGGGACACGGCCGACTGCTTGCCGGCTATGGCCACGACTCGGTCCAGCATCTTCTTTTCTTCGGCAATCACAAGGGACTCGGCCAGCCGGCTACTGGCCGCTGCGCACTCAGAGGACTTTTTGTAATCGCCGGCTATGGTGATGACGCCTTTGGTGCTTTGTATCTTCATCTTGAGGTATGCATAGTGGGGAACTGCCATGAATTTGGCCAAGGCGGGTCGGCCAAGCAATGCATGGTAAGGGCTCTCCAGGTCCACCACTTCAAACCAGATCGCTTCTCGGCGGAAGTGCTCCTTGTCCCCAAAAAGTACATCAATCTTGATCTTGCCAATGGGGGCGCAGGACAGGCCGGGTACGATGCCATGAAACACTGTCCGAGTAGGCACGAGCTGCTTCGTCTTAACGTTTAGCTTCTCCAGGGTGTCGCGGTACAGGATGTTGATGCTGCTCCCGCCGTCTATTAACACACGGGAGAAGCGGGCGGCGCGTTTGTCCGTTGCAAGGGTGGCTTCCAGGACCAAAGCATAAGAGCCGGAGACGGCATCACCTCTGGATGGTCGGCCCGGCTCCAGCTGATGGGCTTTTCTGACCAATGCATGTGTCCGGCGGGGTTGGCAGCGACCACGCTGACTTCCTGGTGCTCTCGGCGTTTGCTGCGCCGGTCTTCGGGCTGGCTTGTAAAAACAATGTAGGTTGCTTGCTCGTCAGGGAACTCATCATGCACGGCTCCGACTGCGGGCCGAGCGGCCGGAGGCGGCGGAGGCGGCGGGCCGGCAGGCGGAGGCAGCGCGAGCCCTTCGCCTTTAGAGATTCGGGTGAGCCAATGGCACTTCCGGGTCGTGTGATTGGACGGCTTCGCGCCGCTGTGGAACTTGCAAGGGGCGTCGAGGGTTTGCTCGTAGGAGAAAGCCGTCTGCCAAGCCGGCCTGCCGCCCTTGGGTTTCTTGGGCGCCGGTCGCTCTTCAGGCGGCGCGTCTTCGACTGTGGCCACCTGCCGACTGGCGGGAGGTGGCGCGGGGCCCTTGCACTTGTGGTCGTTCGAGTTGGGGTGTCGGCCGGAATCCCCAGCCGGCGTCTTGGGCGCCGGGTTGAGCACCTTTCCGGACGCGTCTACCCGAAGCTCTGTCTTCATCGAGGAGTCGGCGGTGGCGTACTTGTCCGCTATGTCCAGAAGCTCGTCGAGGGTAGCTGGCTCGTCGCAGAGGAGCTTGTGCTTGAGGAGGTTGCCTTCTCGGCATCCGGCTGTGAAGTATTATATGGCTTGTACCTCATGCACCCCTTCGCAAGAGTTGCGGAGCTCGGCCCAACGCGTGAGGTAATCGCGAGTGGACTCGGCGGGGCCTTGTACGCACAAGGAGAGCTGTCTGGGCTTGGGAGCCTGCTTGTAGGTGCTGGTGAAGTTGCGGATGAAGGCTTCGGTGAAGTCTAGCCAGCTGTTGATGCTGAGAGGCTTGAGGCTGTTGAGCCAGGTTCGCGCCGTGCCTTGCAGCATGAGGGGCACGTACTTCACGGCAACGCACCGGTTGCCGTTGGCTATGCTGACCGCCGTGGAGTAGTCGATCAGCCAATCTTACGGCTTCACGGAGCCGTTGTACTTGGGCGTGTCTCTTGGGAACGAGAACCATTTGGGGAAGGGCTCGTCGCGGATGCGGGGACCGAAACAAGGCGGGCCGACATCGTCTTCTTCTTCCAACGCCAGGGATCGCGCCAGGAGGTCGATCCGATGGCGGGCGTCGTTCTCGCCGACTCCTTTGCGGCGACCTAGTCGGCCGCTGAGAGTCGGGTGCGCCACTGGCGGCGGGGTGGGATATCTCTCTCCACGGGGTCGAGGTAGAGGCGGGTTGCCCCGCCACTCCATGGCTCGGGGATGGCCGTCCGCGTCTCGCTCGATGGAGATTCGGGTCCGGCTACGGCTGGCAGCCGGCTCTTTCTCGCGCCGCGCGCGGGTGTTGCTCGTAGCCGGCGTCCGGGACGTCGCGCCGTGATCTCAGTGCGGGGGAGGGCTTCCCGCGCGGGTGTCTGCTTCGTGCCGCTGCGCGGCTGCGTCAATCAGTTGCTGGATGCGCCGAGTCATGTGGGGGAGGTCTTTGGCCTCCAAGCCGTCCAACTCATCTACGGTCGCCTGGGCGGCACGCAAGTTCTCGAGCGGAGTGGCATAGACCGGGCGGTCGACTCCCAGTGTGTCGGCGATGACGGCGCCACGTTGCTTGACAAGGCCGGCCCGGCTTGGCCCGCCCGGGGCCGGCGTGCCGAAGGCGGCGCGGTCAGCTTCGCGCTGGTAGGCCACAGTGAGGCGTCTTACGGAGGCCAGCCTCCGACCCTCTGCGAGGAGGGCGAGGCGGTGTGCCTCTAGTACTTCGTCATCAGCATTAGCCGGGAGGGGAGCGGACAAGTCATGGGCCGCCGCACGCGAGACGTCGTGGGCGCTCTCGTCGGCCGGGCCACCGTGGCCGACAACCATCACTTCGGTGGTGACAGTATCGCAGCCGTCGGCTCGAGGAAGCGGGTCGTTGTAGATCGTGACGTTGGTGGGGAAGGTGTCGTAGGAGGCCGTGTCGGAGTCGACAAGCATCGGGTCGGTGGAGCCACCGACTCCAGGTCCGCAGCAGGCTCGCTAGAGACATGGAGCTGGCCGAGAAGGTTGGCGAGGTGGTCGGTGCCCGCATCGGAGGCGAGCTCGTCGGAGATGAGAGTTTCATCGAGGAGATCGGCGAGGCTGCTCGCCTCGCAGATGCTGGTGACGCCTTGCAGCGCGTCGTGGCAAGCGCCATCGGGCGTGCCGGGCTGGCTACGCTCGCGGGGGAGGAATAAGTTTCCCGTCCAGAACAGGTCTCCGGACGACGGTGCACCTGGCCCCACGGTGGGCACCAAATGCCGGGTGGTAGGTGCGACATATGCCAACGGGTGGCTTATCATTGTGGGAGCCAGTAAGACATCGCCGGTGCCTGGAAACGGGATAAGGCGAAGACATGCACACCGGTGGATCTTACCCAGCTTCGGGGCTCTCCTTGGAGATAACACCCCTACTGCTGCTCTGCGGGGTCTCCGCATGTTCACTAGTCGAACAAGTAGTTACACAATGCTCCTTGAGCTGTTTTGTAGAAGGAGGAAGAAGGACACGGCTAGCCTGCTTCTTCTCCTTGTGGGGTGTCTAGAACTAACAGGGGGTCGAACCCTTTGCATGGGTGCTCCGGAGGGTTTATATAGGCCTACCCCCCGGGGGTACAATGGTAATCCGACTGGGCGCGGGGCCCAGCCGTCTGTGACTGCGCTCGCCGGCTTTTGCGCCGACTGCTGGGGCCCGCCGACTGGTGGGTCCCGCCGGCTGCCGACCCCTTGGTCGACAGGCAGGCCCCACTGTCCAGGGCCTAGTCGGCGGCTGGTCACTGTGGCTCCATCTTGTTGACGTGGGCTTCGTCGTGGTAAGCGCGGCTACAGTACCGCCGCGTGTCAGGTGATCGCTGTAGCCTTACCGCGTCTTGTCTCCTTAATGGGGCGTCTTCTTCGAGGGAGGCGGCTAGCCAGCTGCGGGGGGCCGGCTCTGTCTTGGGCCGACTGGTTGGAGGCGTGGCCACCTTCGGGCGTCTCTCTGCTCAAAGGGGGCCCACCGTCTGTGGGCCACGCTGGCGGCCCGTCGTGGGTGATGCCAGGGTCAACATGGCAACAGTGCCGCGCCGGACGGGTCATGCCTACCCCGTACGGTGCACTGTGCCAGGCGTGTTCCGGGATTTGGGGGTGGCAGGCTTCACTGTAGCCACGCCCCGTCGCACCGCCGTTTGGTGGGTGCAAACTTTGTGGGTACGGTCTTGACCGCTTTATGGGGAGCCGGCTTCTTGGAGTCGGCCTTCTCATGGCCGGCTTCTTGGAGTCGGCCTTCTCATGAGGGCTAAAGTCGGACCGCCTTCCGAAAGCCGGCCTGGGTGGCAGCCAGCAAAGGGGAAGGCGGCTCCATGTCTTGGATTCTTGAGAGCCGGGCGGACTCGTAACTTTTTTTAGAAGGGCCAGGGGAAGCCGGCTAGGCTACCCATGGCTATTTACTCTGACACGCATTCATGCCCGGCCAGAGCGGATGCGATCTATCACTGGAGCCGGCATTGATTGCGGCGCGCCGGCCATGAGAGCGTCGCCCGCGCCACTTCCGGGTGCACGCAGCTGCTCCGCGTTCAAAGGTTGCAATAGCCGGCTACAACATGTGCGATCTCTTCCAGTAGTAAGTTCTTGGGAGTCCGTGCTACAGCTAGCTGTCCTCCCCCAACTCGTCAATCTCTTCCAGTAGTGCTAGTACTCCATGGCGCGATCCATCGACAAGCAGGCGGGATAGTTATGGTATACTCCCTCTGGTCCTTTTTAGTTCGCATATAAGATTTGACTGAAGTCAAGCCTCGTAAAGTTTGACCAACTTTATAGAAAAAATACCAACATTCACAATCTGAAATCAATATCAATAGATGTGTCATGACTTAAAGTTTCATATTGTATAACTTTAGCAAGGAAGATGTTGATATTTTTTCATATAAATACGGTCAAACTTTGTGAAGTTTGACTTCAGAGAATTCTAGTATGCAGAGTAAAAAGCACCGGAGGGAGTACTACTCGGTTTGCGGTGAGTCGCATGCCGAGCGACCGTGTGGGGTCGAGTCGTGGAGGAGGGTGAAACACAAACACGATAGACGTGATTTAAACGTTGGTTTTGCTCGATGGCGCGATCCAACGAAACGAAACATTGGTTTCTCTCCATTTCCATTTTTCTCCAGAAAAACAGAAACTTTTCCACTCAATTTTCATTCCTATTCCAAGGTTGCCCCGTTACAACATTCCATTAAATACAAAGGAAAACTAACACGCATGCTGATGCATCTCAATGATTCACAGATCATAGCTAATATTTACTTCACAACTAAAGAAAAAAGTTGTGAGAGCGTGTAGCATAGAAAAACTACTAATGGGGTCACTACGACTTAAACCCTAAACCCTAAACATGATTTAATTTCCTGGCCAGGTAGAACCTGTCGAAGGAATGTTCTAGAGGGATATTCTTTAGTGAGAATGTCAGCAACAATAGAAGCATCACTCTTTGGTTCTCCACCTTCTGGTACCTCTTGTTCCATAGCACTTTCCATGTCGGGAAGGAAAGACGGCTGGCACCCTCGGATCATACGATGCTTTTGTGCAGTTCCACTAAAATTGACCTGAGCATCCCTGATGGCAAAGATATTGAAGAAGTGTGATTAGAATAATAGTACTAGCACTAGTTCATGAGACATAAACTCATCACAAAAAGAAGCTGGTAGAAGTAGAGAAAGATCGACATGGAGATGGAGCTACGGCAGTGGAGCAAGCCGGCTCCAAAAGGAAGATGGACTACCTGGGACGTCGGGCTTTAACTAGAAGGGCGGTTGGGACGCGGCATCGGCCCATACCGCGGTGACCCCCGATTGGGACGCACGGACTGTGGGTTTTCTCCCTTGCCGATGTCGACCGCATCTACGCAGAACATTGTTCCCTTCCCCCAGCTGCGGATCAGGCCCGTCGTTCTATGCTTGTGAAGAGAGCAACCTAAGCAAGCAGACTTGTAGCTTAGGCTCCTGCTAGTGTATATATAGTGGTTTTCTTTTTCTCTCCATATCAACCATTTTATATTGCATACGTGTCATTCAAGAGTGAAATGATGGTTGCTTCTTCCGACTAACTTACTGCGGGATTTGACTGCTCCTTAGTGCCCCCTACACGTACTCCCCCTACGTGTATGCAACAGTCACACGTACACATGGACACAAAAACGCGTGCGACACCCTAATGCATGCATGTTCGAGCACACGACGGAACACACACGGTCACACTCAAGTGCTCAACCTACACGTGCATGCACACACATACTCAGTCAGGGTGAGCTAGTGACCGTATGAGCACCGGAAAATATATATATTGAGCGCAATGAGCGTATTATGAAGTCCACTGACCGTATTTTTACAAATATACAGTGACAAACAGTGATTTATCTCGTTTGAAATTAAGCCATATTAACCGGAGAGGAGGCAGCATGGACTAGCATTACTTTGTTGTGTCCCGTCAACTTGCCAAACGAGGAGAAGGTTGCAGGACGGGAGAAGCTTGTCCGCGGTGGATCGCAGGACAAGGAGAAACTTTTGACTAATGCAAGCTCTCCTTCGCTCAGGCGGTGGACGTGCAACAGTTAATTCGGTGTCAGATTGCCAGAATCATACACTACACTACAAGTGCTATTATTGTTCGACTTCCCGAACAGCCAAGCACAAAGTTTACTAGCACTACTACTATAGTCCATAAAGGTACGTACTATACTAGTACTAGGAACCGGATGGAGGAGCGTCTGCACTCTTATTATAATTTTAAAATGTGATAAAGCAATCTTCAACATATTTGGTTCTCTTCGAGGGTTCTCGCATGTGATAATGGAAGTAGATTGCATGGAACACTCGCCACAATTATCGCTTAATTCTAGCTCATATCCTGTTACAAATAGTAGCGCTCAGTAATATTTCCTTTTTTTGTTATTCAGCATGTAAACAGGTCAGCAAACCTTGTGGTGCATCTTCGTGCGAACCGTGCTTGCTGCACTTTGAATGTGGCCAAGAGCTGGCTTGATGAAACACCTCGCTTCCTACTTATTTTTTGTGGGGTACCTCGCTTCCTAGTGACCAGTGTCTTGGCTGATCGTCCTAAGAATGCTTATATATGAATAAAGCTCTCTCCTTTACCCACAAAAAAGATTAAGCCATATTAACCGGAAATGAGGGAGTATGGACTAGCACTACTTTTTGGTGTGTCCCGTCAACTCGCAGAACGAGGAGAAGCTTGCAGGACAAGGTGAAGCTCGCTTACGCCTTTTGACTAATACAACCTACCCTCGGTGGACATGCATCAGTCCATTCGGTGTTAGATTGTCAGAGGCAAAGTCCTACACTGTAGTACCCAACATGCGGAGTACCATCATTGTTCGACTTCACGAAGGGGCGAAGAGCCAAGCGCAGTAGTATGCGTACTTGGTTTTGCACCTTCATACTACTCCACCCTCCATCACAGTTTACAGGGCGCGCTTCATTATGATGCATTTCTCTCAATGCATTTCCACCACCAGAGATACTTTATACGCGTTTGGTTTAATGCCCAATTAATTAGGGCGTGGTAACTGCAATCAAGTCCACAATTTTCTCTCCATGTACTGTACTACTATGGAGTGCATGCATGTGTGTACCCGGGGTGGAAGCACTGCATGCATGTGTGTATGCATTATTCCCTCTAGTAATAGACGCCGTGCTATAACTATCAATGTTATTTTTCAGCCCGATCGCTAGTCGCCTTGGTCCCAAAGATTTTTTTTGTTTTTTATGAAGCGCATTGCATAAACAGTGACGGATGGAGTAGTATGAGCGGATTCAAAGAAGAGCGTATTGATGGTTGCTTCTTCAGAGCAACTTAAAGTGGGAAAGGTGTGGCTTATGATTTGACTGCTCATTACTCACTATTAATGCGGCGCAACTACCGGGCTGAGTCTCCCATGCGGTTGTGCACTACCCCCTCGGTTCTTAAATATACTCCGGAGTATTTGTCTTTCTAGAGATTTCAACGAGTGACTACTCAACTATTTGTCTTTTTAGAGATTTCAAATGGACTGGCACATATAGATGTATATAGACATATTTTAGAGTGTAGATTCACTCATTTTGCTTCGTATGTTGTCACTTGTTGAAATCTCTGTTAAGACGAATAGAATATTTAGGAACGGAGGGAGTACACATACGAAGCAAAATGAGTGAATCTACACTCTAAAATATGCCCGTTTGAAATTTGTAAAAAGACAAATATTTAGGAACGAAGGAGTATAATTTTGTGCGTGGCACATGGACCCGGATGATCAAGAGGCTTCTGGCAATGCTATCAAGCTTCCATCATTTGTTTACATAATTGATGTACTATACAAATAATTTTCCAGCAACATGAAATTGTACAATGGTGTGAGCTTTCAGCTTTTGTTTCGCATATCTTGCCATCGATGCTCTTTCGGAAACAATAAAAAACTAACTTCCTTGCTAATGCATGTCAATTATTAGCAGATCAGAGCTAATAATTACATCACAACTGAAGACAAAGTTGTGAGAAGGTGTTAAATTAAAATTGATCCATGCTTTCATTGGCAGCAACGTCCCCCCAGCTCTGTCTAAATCAACAAGGCATGTTGGGAAAAAAAATAGCTGTCTGGAGCATGCAACATTCCAATCATTTTGTGCAGTTGTAACATCCCAAATTTTCAATTTGGAATGTTATACATTAGATCATCATGCATATCTTTTTTTCTTGCTTTTTTGTCGATCCTAGAAATTTCACGCAACTCAAGGACCTTCGGAGAGAGTTGGAGATTTCGTTATTTTCATATTTGAGAGTTTTCTCGAATTTGAAAAGAGGATCATTTGATTTATTTATTTCATCTTCAATTATTTTTCTGATATCAAAATATGAGAGAGGGAATAATATGACTTTCCCAAAATATAGGAAAAATGAAGATTTAATAAATAGATCAAATTTCGTTTTCCGGTGTTTGTTTGTTTTTCTTTGGATAGGGAAAAATGCGCGTTTTCGAAAATTGCATTTTAGGTCCGGAGTAAAGTTCATTTTGTTCGGCTCATTTTTAGGAGTCGGGGAAAATTTACTTTAGTTTTTTTTTTGGAGTTCGTTTAGTTAGTTTTTCTTTTGTTTTTCTGCGCGCGAAACCAGTTAAAAAAAACCCCGCAGGCCAGCCGGGCCAAAGGCCCAGCCAGCCGGCCACCGCCCCAGCCTCCCTGCGCGCCGTGCGCCAGGCAAGGCAGGCGCCAGCCGCCGCCGCCTCTTGCTCTAGCCAAGTCCGGCTAGGGTTAGCCCCTCCCCTTTCCTTTGTTTCGTTTTCCTTTTCCTACTCTATTTCTTGTCCCCTACCCCAAGTAATCTCTCCCCTCTCCTATATAAATACCCCCATAGACCCCCCCTCTCCTCACACCAAAAACCCAAACCCCCTCTCCTCCCCAAGCCGCGCCCCACCCCGCGCCCCTCACCCGCCGCCGCCACCCCTATAGCGCCGCCGCCGCCCTAGCACGCCGCCGTCGCCACCGTTCACCCCGCCTCGCCGGAGGTAGCCCCGCGCCTCTCTTTTTCTTTTAAAAGAAACCGTTCTGGTTTTCTTTTCCGGTTTTTCTCTCCGATTCTTTGTTTCGGTTTCTTTTCCGAAACCCTAGATCGGTTTTCCGTTTTCTTTTTCGGTTTCTTTTCCGAAAACCCTAGATCGGTTTTCGTTCTTCTTTCGGACCGTTCGTCTCAACGAACGTGATCACCGATTATGCCCGGTTAACGACGCACGTTCGTTTAACCGTTCGTCTCTTTCTTTTCGTCGGATTTATTCCGCGATCGCGATCTCAGATCCGATCTTCGTTCTAGTTTATCTTCTCGCCCGTTTATCGGAATCAGGTGATTCAAGCGCCTGGAGTTTCGTCTCGAAACCGCCGTTCCATCTAATCAACTTGAACAAGTTTTTGCTATGGTAAAATTTGACCTAGTTTCAACTTTCTAGAACCGAGTTGTTTTCTTCCGCCGTTTGTTTTCCGTCGTTTGTTCGGTTCGTTCTTTCTTTGCAACCGGAGTTCTTAAGTTGAACTTTCTGGTTCGTTCTCTCGTTCGAGTTTTACTTGTGCATTAGATGAGTACTTATTGTGTGGTTACTATTGCTTGCTTATGATAGATTGACAGGAGTGTGACGAGTACAGCTATCAAGAGTTTTGAGTGTGAATCATCTTCATCAACATTGCAGGCAAGTTCACACTTTGATCATACCTTTTCTACAACCCATGTTTTATTGCATTAGTTCAATCCTCTCACATTGCATGATTAGGATCAAATTAAATTGTGGGATGGGAGGTAGATGAGGTAGTACCTATCACCTGTATTATTATGAAACCTATGGGAGTTACTTCTACGTTTGCTTATTTTGCCATGCTATGCTAGTAGACGTGGATTGGGTGAGTGATATCCATGACAGATGTGAGTATTGTTAATTAATGGTTTATCTAAGGTGGCAACTTAAACACACATCTGGGTGGATTGAGGCACCTGATGTCTATCAGGACTTGCCTGTTTTTTTTCGGACCGCCACCCAGGCTCAAAGGGATCATAAGATCTTTCATGCTAGAAACTTCCGTGTGCAGCCACAAGCCATTATGGGCTCTGGCATAGTTGACTAAGTTGTGCGAACTCTTACGGGTAGGCTAGCAGATGTAGGGGAAAGTAGGTGTACCGGTCTACCCACATGTAAAGTGCTAGCGCTTCTGAAAGATTGTGTCTCGGTCATCCGTCTTCTCAAACACCATGTAGTGCGAGAAACCAAACGGAGGCGATCGAGTCTTGTGGGGAAAAGTGCGCAAACCTCTGCAGAGTGTACTAACTAATCATGATTAGCCGTGTCCCCGGTTATGGACAACTTGAGTATCTAGTACTTGAATATCATGTGAATCTCAACATGTTACTTCTAATTAATGTTGTTGGGTTTTAATTGTTCACTTAATTGGGATTGAGAATGCTGTCAACCATTCTCAATGTTCAACAACCACCATGATAGTAATTAATCTTATTCCTTTGCAGTAGGGAAAAATTGGCTTTATGCAAAAACCTTATAACCATAGAGCTTTACCACCAGCCAAATATGCATGTAGTGATAGTCTTTATTCATCATTTCTCTATGGTGTGAATTTGCCAGTACATTCAATGTACTGACCCGTTTCGGGCTGCAACGTCTCATGTTGCAGGATTATCTTACGACGAGTAAGTGATACGTTAGGGTTACGATTTCTACACTCAACTTTGCCGTTGGTGTTGATGGGAATCCACAACCTTGTTGCTTCCGCTATATAGATTGAGGTAATAGTATTTACGTTACTTTACACATGTGATTTACCTCTGTTATAAATCATTCGAGTACTGTGTGTATTAGCATACCGATCCAGGGATGACACTTAAGCACAGAGACTTGACCCATTCAGGTCGGGTCGCTACAAGATGGTATCAGAGCACATGTTGACTGTAGGACGTGACCCTAGAAACTGGCAAGCCCATAGCAAATATTTTTCTCTACAACTTTCCCTTTCAAAAGATCTTTTACCTCTCTTCTCTTCTGAGCTTATTCAAAAAATTCCCTTTAGTGAGACCATACCCCTTTCCCCTTTTGACCACTCGAAGATTCGACTGATGAGACCACTCCAAGAAGTACAAGATATCGGACAACTAAGACCACTTCGGAATGAAGAGGATTTTACCATACATTATGATAATGGAAACTACAGTTGTTGAAGACTCTGAAGACTAGGAGAATTGGAGGCTCTGAAGAATTCTCAGATTTATATGACCAATGAAGGCTACCCTTATGGAACTTAACAGATTATGGAAGTTGTCAATACCCGAGATCAAGGTGTATTGGAGAAAGACTGAAACAAGGAGCATGAGAACTCGAAGTTTTGTCAAAGAAAACCCTAAGGCAGGAGATATCAACTGTGGAGAGATAGCTCATGGCAATGACAAGGGCAGAAAGACGGTTATCCGTGATGCCATCGCCGCTTATGCCATTGTCACCGTGCTGAGTTAAGGATGCATTTCATCAGAATGGATTTGATGGAAGAAGGCTGATGGAGCACCTATCATAAGATGAAGTTTTAGCCCTAGCCGGTATATCACCAAGGTCTGGAGTAGTACATCAAGAAGTTAAAATGGAGCTCCAGGAAGTCGTATTAGGCAAGGAAGCATTTCATGAAGAACTCAGGAACCAAATGCTGAAAGTAGCCAAGCTGGAGGAGCTACAACCTCGAGATACCGGAGATTTGTCAGCAACTGAAGGACAGCAGGATCATGGTTCATGTGAAGTTTGAAATGCAACTCCGGAATATTAAAGGATGTCACGAGAGATTTCACGTCAACAGAGATTGATCTGGCAAAAGAACTTGAGAAAGACAAGCATGATCGGAAGAAGCCATTGGAGGCATGAACAAGGCTTGAAGAGTTTGGAGACGTTGAAGATTTATTGACCTTTAGAAGACCAAACCCCTATTATATACCTACGTTAGATGCGACGTTTGTTAGCTGTCATTTGTTTGATGTTTTTCGATAGCCACAACAAAAATCTGTCTTTTCAAAACTTTTGTTTGTATTGTGTGCATCCCTCTCTATCTCTCTTATCTCACCCCAAAACCCATGGACCCAATAGAGGATGAATGGAGATGAGCTTGTATTTTCGGGACCAATGAGTCAATTGGAGACAGACCGATGGATTCAGAACATGGAGGATCATATGGAGAACAACCCTGTAGTTGGAAATAATATGACCCAACATGCTCCCCAGTGCTTTGAAAGAGGTGCTACTACTTGGTGGAGGATGTACCAAACCATCAATGGATGGCAAGGAGTAACCACTTGGAAAGAATTTAAGTTGACTTTGCTAAAGTCTCAGTTTGTGTCCCAGAAGTTGAAGTCTTATGGAAAGGATATAAGGAAACCTTGTGCATGCAAGATTTGTGAAGAAATCGGACACACCCATAAAGAACACAAGGATGAATGCCCTAATTGTGAAGGAAGTCACCCAGTTGTAGAATGCCCAACCAGGTAGATCACTTGTTTCTTGTGTGAAGGGACAACCCACTACCGTGCTCAGTGTCACATTTACCCCATGGTACAAAGAACCATCCAGCAGAAGAAAGAAGCAATGAAAGGAGCCCTTATGGAAAGTTTAGAAGAACCTGTGATGAAGGAAGATGTGGAGGACACGCCCAAAGAAGAACCAATTAAACCCTGCACCAAGTCATGCTATTCATGTGGAGAAGAAGGACACATCTCCCAAAATTGTTTGAATGGGGATCTAGTAGAATTCCCGGCTGAGGAAGTAGAGTATGACCCACAGGAGATAGAAGCCCTGATTGGAATGGAAAAGTCCAGGAAGAGAAGCAGATTGGATTCCAGGAAGGACCTAAGTCATATCACCTGTTATAGGTGCAAGGAGTCAGGGCACTACCTCCACAGTTGCCCAAAAAGGAAGCCAAGAACCCAAGGAGGCTATATAATCACAAGAAAACCTCGAAACTTGTCAGACGTAATATGTTTCCGTTGTAATAAAGCAGGGCACTTTGCTAGAGATTGTTCGAAGGAGAAGGAGACTTGTGATAAATAGTTGAGTTTGTTATAGAAGAAATATAGTAGAAGTGAGAACATTTTTCTTTTATATTGAGGTGTTGAGTTGAGACATGTAATGGAAAGCAAGAGATTGTAAACATTGGAAAATCAATAAAGTAGCATCGTTGGTACTGATATGGATTTTATGAGTTGTTACTCTATGAAGAAGGATTTTGACCATTTTGAGGATAAGAGAAATATGGTCTATGGAAGATTTGTGCATTTTAAGGGTGGTAGTACCCTGTAAGAACCCTTGACCCCTGGAAAAGATAAGGATACTCCACTGAATGGATTTCGGACAAAATGAATATGAGTTTTGTCTCGATATGTGCGATACCCCAAGAGTGTGTGGGATGAAGTTGGAGACCGACAGTTGTTTGGACCAAAGGTGATCAAAGGAGTCGGAAGAGAATGTTAAGTTGATTCGAGATAGACTGAAGGTAGCTCAGTACAGGCAGAAGAGTTATGTAGACTCAAAAACCCAAGGAGGTAGTCTATGAAATTGGAGACAGAGCATGTCTTCATGTGTTCCCTCTGCGAGGAGTTAAACGAATTGGAGTTAAGGGAAAATTAGCCCCGAGATTTGTAGGACCGTACCGAGTTTTGGAGCGTATGGGAGGAGTGGCCAACAAGTTTGAGTTACCCGAAGGACTGTCAGGAGTTCAAGATGTGTTTCACGTTTCCCAGTTGAAGGAGTGCCATGCAGAGATGGCCAGTATTCCCCTGTAAGGACGCTTGACCCTGGAAAGGATAATGATGTTCCACGAAGTAGAGTATGGACTTCATAAGTATAAGTTTTTACCTCGGTATGTGGGAAATCCCGCGAGGATGAAGAGATGAAGTACTATTGGATATAAAGGAGGTATGATGTCGAAAATATGGATCAATGGAAACTCCGTGATGAGTCTGAGTAATCATGTCCTAGATTGGTGCCAATATAAGGAAGGAAGACAATACAATTGGATGGATTTAAGAATACTAGGAAGTTGGAAGTTGGAATAATGACCAGTTGCCCAATGATAAGTTCAAGGACTACAAGTGACGAGGTGGGCCCATAACCCACAGGCCCTAGGACCTGCCAAGAAGCAAGCACATTCTTGCTGAAGGAAGAACCCTGGAAGAGGATATACCTTTGTCGACAGACGATTTTATAGGAGTTTACGCAAAACCTGAGAGTTGTGAAGGAACGATAGATGGTTGATTGGCTTGCAGAATCTATGGATTTATCCGAAATTGGTTCGTCGACAAGAGAAATTCTGCAATGCTTGTGAGGATGACCGAGTGTTACAATGCGAGATTCGCTAAACCGTATACAAGGTAATGATTTGGGTGCGGGATGGATTGATCACCATACTGACTTACTCTTATTATTCGCCTTGCTATATGGAATGGTAAATCGGAGTGACTTACCTATAGTAGAGAGACGACGATGAAAACCTTGTTTAAGCCTTAGAATGGTATAGGTATTTTTCCCTTGTACAAGGCAGCTTTTGCCAACCGTAGGTTATACGGTGAGGATCAACCCAGACCCATTTCCTGCAGGAGAAACCATAAATTGTTGACCACCATAAGATATCGATAGTTGTTTAGTTTTGGCGCCCGACCCATCAGCTAAGAAGACCCAGTCTCGGAATAACCTTACCAAGAGGAAAGGACAGAAGAATGGAGGAAAAGGTTATGCCACTACCGGAAGAGCCAGAGAAGGAATTTTCTGAGGATTTGAGAAGACCGACACTGTTAACAATATGGATGAAGTATATGAGTTTTCGATGGAGCTGTAGCCATGCTTCTAAGGGTGGTAGCACCCCAGACCCCTGTGATGATTGATGGATTTTTGAGGAGACCCCCAAACCCTAACCTTTTCTTGCTAGCCTCTCCGAATCTCGAGGACGAGATTCCTTTTAAGGGTGGTAGGTTTATAACATCCCAAATTTTCAATTTGGAATGTTATACATTAGATCATCATGCATATCTTTTTTTCTTGCTTTTTTGTCGATCCTAGAAATTTCACGCAAGTCAAGGACCTTCGGAGAGAGTTGGAGATTTCGTTATTTTCATATTTGAGAGTTTTCTCGAATTTGAAAAGAGGATCATTTGATTTATTTATTTCATCTTCAATTATTTTTCCGATATCAAAATATGAGAGAGGGAATAATATGACTTTCCCAAAATATAGGAAAAATGAAGATTTAATAAATAGATCAAATTTCGTTTTCCGGTGTTTGTTTGTTTTTCTTTGGATAGGGAAAAATGCACGTTTTCGAAAATTGCATTTTAGGTCCGGAGTAAAGTTCATTTTGTTCGGCTCATTTTTAGGAGTCGGGGAAAATTTACTTTAGTTTTTTTTTGGAGTTCGTTTAGTTAGTTTTTCTTTTGTTTTTCTGCGCGCGAAACCAGTTAAAAAAAACCCCGCAGGCCAGCCGGGCCAAAGGCCCAGCCAGCCTGCCACCGCCCCAGCCTCCCTGCATGCCGTGCGCCAGGCAAGGCAGGCGCCAGCCGCCGCCGCCTCTTGCTCTAGCCGAGTGCGGCTAGGGTTAGCCCCTCCCCTTTCCTTTGTTTCGTTTTCCTTTTCCTACTCTATTTCTTGTCCCCTACCCCAAGTAATCTCTCCCCTCTCCTATATAAATACCCCCATAGACCCCCCCCTCTCCTCACACCAAAAACCCAAACTCCCTCTCCTCCCCAAGCCGCGCCCCACCCCGCGCACCTCACCCGCCGCTGCCGCCCCTATAGCGCCGCCGCCGTCGCCACCGTTCGCCCCGCCTCGCCGAAGGTAGCCCCGCGCCTCTCTTTTTCTTCCCCGCGGTTCAGTTCTTTTAAAAGAAACCGTTCCGGTTTTCTTTTCTGGTTTTTCTCTCCGATTCTTCGTTTCGGTTTCTTTTCCGAAACCCTAGATCGGTTTTCCTTTTCTTTTTCGGTTTCTTTTCCGAAAACCCTAGATCGGTTTTCGTTCTTCTTTTGGACCGTTCGTCTCAATGACCGTGATCACCGATTATGCCCGGTTAACGACGCCCGTTCGTTTAACCGTTCGTCTCTTTCTTTTCGTCAGATTTATTCCACGATCGCGATCTCAGATCCGATCTTCGTTCTAGTTTATCTTCTCACCTGTTTATCGGAATCAGGTGATTCAAGCGCCTGGAGTTTCGTCTCGAAACCGCTGTTCCGTCTAATCAACTTGAACAAGTTTTTGCTATGGTAAAATTTGACCTAGTTTCAACTTGCTAGAACCGAGTTGTTTTCTTCCGCCGTTTGTTTTCCGTCGTTTGTTCGGTTCGTTCTTTCTTTGCAACCGGAGTTCTTCAATTGAACTTTCTGGTTCGTTCTCTCGTTCGAGTTTTACTTGTGCATTAGATGAGTACTTATTGTGTGTTTACTATTGCTTTCTTACGATAGATTGACCGGAGTGTGACGAGTAGAGCTATCAAGAGCTTTGAGTGCGAATCATCTTCGTCAACATTGCAGGCAAGTTCACACTTTGATCATACCTTTTCTACAACCCATGTTTTATTGCATTAGTTCAATCCTCTCACATTGCATGATTAGGATCAAATTAAATTGTGGGATGGGAGGTAGATGAGGTAGTACCTATCACCTGTATTATTATGAAACCTTTGGGAGTTACTTCTACGTTTGCTTATTTTGCCATGCTATGCTAGTAGACGTGGATTGGGTGAGCGATATCCATGACAGATGTGAGTATTGTTAATTAATGGTTTATCTAAGGTGGCAACTTAAACACACATCTGGGTGGATTGAGGCACCTGATGTCTATCAGGACTTGCCTATTTTTTTTCGGACCGCCACCCAGGCTCAAAGGGATCATAAGATCTTTCATGCTAGAAACTTCCGTGTGCAGCCACAAGCCATTATGGGCTCTGGCATAGTTGACTAAGTTGTGCGAACTCTTACGGGTAGGCTAGCAGATGTAGGGAAAAGTAGGTGTACCGGTCTACCCACATGTAAGGTGCTAGCGCTTCTGAAAGACTGTGTCTCGGTCATCCGTCTTCTCAAACACCATGTAGTGCGAGAAACCAAACGGAGGCGATCGAGTCTTGTGGGGAAAAGTGCGCAAACCTCTGCAGAGTGTACAAACTAATCATGTTTAGCCGTGTCCCCGGTTATGGACAACTTGAGTATCTAGTACTTGAATATCATGTGAATCTCAACATGTTACTTCTAATTAATGTTGTTGGGTTTTAATTGTTCACTTAATTGGGATTGAGAATGCTGTCAACCATTCTCAATGTTCAACAACCACCATGATAGTAATTAATCTTATTCCTTTCCAGTAGGGAAAAATTGGCTTTATGCAAAAACCTTATAACCATAGAGCTTTACCACCAACCAAATATGCATGTAGTGATAGTCTTTATTCATCATTTCTCTATGGTGTGAACTTGCCAGTACATTCAATGTACTGACCTGTTTCGGGCTGCAACATCTCATGTTGCAGGATTATCTTATGACGAGTAAGTGATACGTTAGGGTTACGATTTCTACACTCAACTTTGCCGTTGGTGTTGATGGGAATCCACAACCTTGTTGCTTCCGCTATATGGATTGAGGTAATAGTATTTACGTTACTTTACACATGTGATTTATCTCTGTTATAAATCCTTCGAGTACTGTGTGTGTTAGCATACCGATCCAGGGATGACACTTAAGCACAGAGACTTGACCCATTCGGGTCGGGTCGCTACAGCAGTTCCACTAAAATAGAGCTGAGCGTCCCTGTTCCAAAGATATCAAGTGTGATTACGATAATAGAGGACTGCTGATGAAACAATAAACACACAAATAGAAGCCGGTCACCTTTGCAGTCTCTCTTAAGACTAACTAGTTGGAGAAGATTAGGCTCGGAGTTGGATGAGGAGGATAGAGCAAAACCAATCTCCCTTTGTGCAGTCGCACTGAAATGTAGAGACGTTGCCCGTGTGACATTTTAGTACAACTGCACAAAACACTCTTAAGAAAAAAGTGATTTGTGCAGTTCACCAAAAGGTCGCAATAGCAACGACGTGAAATGGATAGCCCGATTTGCAAAAAAGAGGTAGAAAGGAAACAAGTACTGGCCAATAACAGTTGATGACACTTGCGACGACAAAAAAGAAGCATATTCCTTGTCCTAAGGGAAGATAACAACACGGTTGTGTTTGTCTAAAACGGTGTGAGGACGAGAATGCAATATGGAAAGTACGCCGGACGAGCTATGTTTTGGGCAAAGAACTATGGAAGATCCACATGCAGCGGTGGGAAAACAGGCAGTGGAGCAAGGCCGGAGGGGATAACTGGAGGTCGTCGGGATGTAACTAGGTGAGCGGCGGCGGGCGGAATCTGCGAGCAGGTGGCGTAGGCCCTGCCGCGCCGGAGCTTGGTCAGAGTGAACGGCGTGTACCGCAGATCGGGATGTGCTGCCTCGCCGTCGAACGGAGAAACGATGCACTTCCTCCCTTTCCCCCGACAGATGGGATGCGGCCGGATCAGTGACCAACGGTGAGAGAGAGAGAGAGGCCACCGCACTCCCTTTCCCCCGGCGGACGGGATGCGGCCGGATCAGTGACCAACGGGGAGAGAGAGAGGCCACCGCACTCCCTTTCCCCCGGTGGACGGGATGCGGCCGGATCAGTGCCCAACGGTGAGAGAGAGAGGCCACCGGAGCCTTGTGTGAGATACTCTAAAGAGCGGACTACCTTTTCCTCCATAAAAATCGTTTTATATTCTGTGTACATTCCATTGAGCGCTATAACTTTATTTAAAAATAACGCGGCAACGCGTCAAGTCGAACTTTGTTTCGTGCACGCGTGGTACACGACCTCCCTAGGTAAACAACCGCTACAGGCGTTCAAATTAGCACGTGGGCTGCCATTTCATAAAGAAATGAGCTCCACTATGTACCTGCGCGGGTGTGGCTGGGCACGAAGCGTGAGTACATGCACGGTGCACCTATTCTCTTCTTGTATACGTACACCACCTATGTGGGGTTGTGTGAGAGAGATACAAACCTAGAGAGATATAGTGTGTGGGTTCTTGAGAGTTTTTTTGTGGGGGGGGGGGTCAATCAAAATTTTTAACATATGCAATGTGTGTGAAATAGAGTCCTGGATATAACGTATATATAGAGGGGGCGATCCACGAGAAGAGAGTGGAGGTATCATCGGCTTGAGGCGTCCATAGAATCAAAGAGAGGGATGATGTGTGTGTGTGTGTGGGCGCGCGATCGATAAAGAGTGCCATCAAATTTGTGTGTGCCCACGTCAAAGATATAGAGTGGTTGGCCTACTAGAACGTGAGATGGGACATGTGCAGTTTGTCTCTGTGGCATGGATACCTACCTGCAGCACTCGACTATCGGTGTGTGGTGGGGGAAGAGGGAGGCCCAATTAACTATAGAGGTACAATTGCTGGTATATGTGTGGAGGAGAGAGGCCTACCTCATGTATTAAGGAGATCGATCTACCTCATGTATTAAGGGAGATCGATCGGCATCCATGCATATGTGCAGGAGATGAATAAGGTTGGGAGAGAGACAGAGCTAGAGTGTTGGAGGGGGTGGTAGTGGAGTTGCTTGTAACAAATGGTGGGATGCTTGCTAGACAAACGGAGGGCACGCCCGCAATATCAATAAGAGAGGAGATGGCTGCTTGTTGTCTGTGCACGTGCGTGTGAGAGACGGGTCAGGAGGCATGCATGAATGATGAGGGGGGACGATGTGGCTGTGGTAAGCATACGTAACTACATAGGAAGATCAATCGCCCTTTGTAAGAGAAAGGAGAGACATAACTTGTGAGGTACGTCGATCGATGGGGGGGTAGTTAAAGTCGATCTAGGTATATGTTGGGAGATCGATCGGTATACATGCATGTGTGTGTTAGAAGCAAATGAGGCACGTGGAGCAGGATAGAGAGAGAGGGATGCATGTAGGAGGTGGTACGAGAGGCATACTATATCGAGGGGGAGGAGTGTGCGAGTACGAGAACGATGAAAAGAGTGGTGGGAGTGAGGCATGGACGGTGACAAGAGAAGAGGGGAAGCTTGTGTTTGTGCTAGGCACACCTAGCTAGAGAGGCATATCGATCGATGTGTGCCGTAAAGAAGGAGCTGGGGGGCCTACACACACCGTGGGTGAACGACCTAAAGTGAAAAGACGAATTTGCGCGATGGAGCTAGAGAATGTCGAGGGAGGGTGAGAGGGATGCGGACGTGTGCATGCATGATGACCCACAAGTATAGGGGATCTATCGTAGTCCTTTCGATAAGTAAGAGTGTCGAACCCAACGAGGAGCAGAAGGAAATGATAAGCGGTTTTCAGCAAGGTACTCTCTACAAGTACTGAAATAAGTGGTAACAGATAGTTTGTGATAAGGTAAATTGTAACGAGCAACAAGTAATAAAAGTAAATAAAGTGCAGCAAGGTGGCCCAATCCTTTTTGTAGCAAAGGACAAGCCGGAACAAACTCTTATATCAGGAAAAGCGCTCCCGAGGACACATGGGAATATCGTCAAGCTAGTTTTCATCACGTTCATATGATTCGCGTTCGATACTTTGATAATTTCATATGTGGGTGGACCGGTGCTTGGGTGCTGTTCTTACTTGAACAAGCATCCCACTTATGATTAACCTCTATTGCAAGCATCCGCAACTACAAGAAAAGTATTAAGGTAAACCTAATCATAGCATCAAACAGGTGGATCCAAATCAGCCCCTTACGAAGCAACACATAAACTAGGGTTTAAGCTTTTGTCACTCTAGCAACCCATCATCTACTTATTACTTCCCAATGCCTTCCTCTAGGCCCAAATAATGGTAAAGTGTTATGTAGTCGACGTTCACATAACACCACTAGAGGCTAGACAACATACATCTTATCAAAATATCAAACGAATACCAAATTCACATGACTACTAATAGCAAGACTTCTCCCTTGTCCTTAGGAACAAACGTAATTACTCACAAAGCATATTCATGTTCATAATCAGAGGGGTAATAATATGCATATAGGATCTGAACATATGATCTTCCACCAAATAAACCAACTAGCATCAACTACAAGGAGTAATCAACACTACTAGCAACCTACTAGCATCAATCCCGGACTTTGAGACAAGAATTGGATACAAGAGATGAACTAGGGTTTGGAGATGAGATGGTGCTGGTGAAGATGTTGATGGAGATTGCCCTCTCCCGATGAGAGGAGCGTTGGTGATGACGATGGTCATGATTTCCACCTCCCGGAGGGAAGTATCCCCGACAGAACAGCTCTGTCGGAGCTCTAGATTGGTTCCGCCAAGGTTCCGCCTCGTGGCGGCCGAGTCTCGTCGAAAGACTTCATATAGGAGAAGATGGACGTCGGAGAGCCACCAGGGGGCCCACGAGGTAGGGGGGCGCATCCTAGGGGGGGCGCCCCCACCCTCATGAGCAGGGTGTGAGCCCCCTGGCCTTCATCTTTGGCGAGGATTTTTCTTTATTTATTTTAAGATGTTCCGTGGAGTTTCGGGACTTTTGGAGTTGCCCAGAATAGGTCTCTAATATTTGCTCCTTTTCCAGCCCAAAATTCCAGCTGCCGGCATTCTCCCTCCTTATGTAAACCTTGTAAAATAAGAGAGAATAGCCATAAGTATTGTGACATAAAGTATGGTGGACTCTCATGGCAAAACTGGTTTAAGGGTATTTGGAAGCACAAGTAGTATTTCTACTTGGTGCTGAGAATTTGGCTAGCATGAGGGGGAAAGGCAAGCTCAACAAGTTAGAGGATCCATGACAACATACTTTATCTTAGATATAAGAAAGACATAACTCATTACGTTGTCTTCCTTGTCCAACATCAACTCTTTAGCATGTCATATTTTAATGAGTGCTCCCAATCATAAAAGATGTCAATGATAATATATCTATATGTGAAAACCTCTCTTTCCTTATTACTTCCTATTAATTGCAACAATGACCAAAGCTATGTCTGCCAACTCCCAACAACTTTTAATCATCATATTCTTTCTATGTGAAGTCATTACTCTCAAGAAGATCAATATGAACTTTTTGTTTCTTTTTTAGTCTTTCCTTCTTTCTTTTATTCACCCAAGATCATGGCAAAATAATCAAGCCCTTGACTCAACACTAATCTTTATTATATATAGCTCACACACTCGATTACATAGAGAGATCATAAAGCAAACTCAAAACTAGATCATGCCATAAACTTTATTCTACTAAATCAAGATACTACTAATAGGATCGAACTAAGAAAAACGATAAAGATAGGAGTTGTGATGGTGATACAATACCAGGGCACCTCCCCCAAGCTTGGCAGTTGCCAAGGGGAGTGCCCATACCCATGTGATCATATCTCCTTTGTCGGTGAAGAAGGTGGAGGTGTTGTTGATGATGCGGGCTTGTCATCCATCTTCCAAGGCATAGGTTCACCATCATAGAAGGATGATCGAGTCTCCGGAATCCTCGAATCTGCAGCCAAAATCATTCTTTTGAATCTATATTCATACTCACAGTTTTGGTTTTGCAGGTCATAGATTTGGGCTTGGAGGTGCTCGATCTTCTCATATAGCTTGAAGATGGCCTCCTCGGTGTTCTTGGCATCCGGCTTGTAGTTGTTAGTGAACTCCGCGAGCATCGTGTGGCTAGAGTTGATTCCACGCTCCACCATCCCCTGGCACTTGAAAACTTGTTGCTCCATTGCTTCGAGCCTTGTCTCCACGCTTCCGGTTCCCTTTGGTCCCTCAACATCGCGGATGTGCAACAACCCATCACGCATCTCAATGGTTTGAGGGTGTCGCAACACCTCCGCGAGGTAAGGGTTGATGACCTTCTCGAAGAACTTGTCCTTGGAAGCACTTGGGGACGTCATGATAATCTAGATCTGTCAGAAAAACAGCTCGAAACAAGAACAGAGAATAATTGCGTGATACGGGAGTCAAAACCTTCGGGAGAATATATAATGAATTTTTACCGACCAAAATACGTATCGTGCAAGAAAACAGAGTCCGAAAGGCACACGAGGTGCTCACGAGGTAGGGGGGCGCGCCCAGAGGGGTAGGGTGCGCCCACCACCCTCGTGGGGCCCTCGTGTCCTTCCCGGACTACTACTTATTTTTCTATTTTTCTAAATATTCCAAAACAGAGAAATATTGCCTTAAAATTGTTTTGGAGTCAGTTTACTTACCGTACCACATACCTATTCCTTTTCGGAGTCTGAAACGTTCCGGAAAGTGTCTCTTATGTATTTCTCCGGGGTTACGGTTTCAATAATATTGGTTTCAACATTTATGGGATTACCTGAGATATAATGTTTAATTCTTTGACCGTTAACCACCTTCGGATTTGTGCCCTCGAAGTTGTTGATCTTTATGGCACCAGAACGATAGACCTCTTCGATAACATAGGGGCCTTCCCATTTAGAGAGAAGTTTTCCTGCAAAAAATCTTAAACGAGAACTGTATAGCAATACATAATCACCTACATTAAACTCACGCTTTTGTATCCTTTTGTCGTGCCGTCTTTTAACTTTTTCTTTAAACAACTTGGCATTTTCATAAGCTTGGGTTCTCCATTCATCAAGTGAGCTAATATCAAATAACCTCTTTTCATTGGCAAGTTTGAAATCATAGTTGAGCTCTTTAATAGCCCAATATGCCTTATGTTCTAGTTCGAGAGGTAAGTGACATGCTTTTCCATAAACCATTTTATACAGAGACATACCCACAGGATTTTTATATGCAGTTCTATAAGCCCATAATGCATCGTCAAGTTTCTTGGACCAATTCTTTCTAGACCTATTAACAGTATTTTGCAAAATTAATTTGAGCTCTCTATTGCTCAACTCTACTTGACCACTAGACTGTGGGTGATAAGGAGATGCAATTCTATGATTAACATCATATTTAGCAAGCATTTTACGGAAAGCACCATGAATAAAGTGTGAACCACCACCAGTCATTAAATATCTAGGGACTCCAAACCTCGGGAAAATAACTTCCTTAAGCATTTTAATAGAAGTGTTATGATCAGCACTACTAGTTGGAATAGCTTCTACCCACTTACTAACGTAATCGATAACAACTAAAATATGTGCATATACATTAGAGGCAGGAAAAGGTCCCATATAATCAAAGCCCAACACATCAAACAGTTCAATAACAAGAGAATAATTCATAGGCATTTCTTGATGTCTACTAATATTACCAATTCTTTGACATTCATCACAAGACAGGACAAACTTACGGGCATCCTTGAAGAGAGTAGGCCAATAAAAACCAGATTGCAATACCTTATGTGTGATTCTATCTCCAGCGTGGTGTCCTCCATAAGCCTTGGAATGACACTTGCGTAGGATCTGTTCCTATTCATGCTCCGGTACACAATGTCTAATAACACCATCTACTCCTTCTTTATAAAGATGTGGGTCGTCCCAAAAGTAATGTCTTAAATCATAGAAAAACTTTTTCTTTTGCTGGTATGTGAAGCTAGGTGGTATAAACTTAGCAACAATATAATTAGCATAATCAGCATACCATGGAGTACTATGAGAAGTACTTATAACATTTAATTGTTCATCAGGAAAGCTATCATTAATAGGTAGTGGGTCATCAAGAACATTCTCTAACCTAGAAAAGTTGTCTGCAACGGGGTTCTCAGCTCCCTTTCTATCAACAATATGCAAATCAAATTCTTGTAGCAAGAGAACCCATCTAATAAGTCTAGGTTTAGCATCTTTCTTTTCCATAAGATATTTAATAGAAGCATGATCAGTTTGAATAGTTACTTTAGAATCAACAATATAAGATCTGAACTTATCACAAGCAAATACAACTGCTAAAAGCCCTTTTTCAGTAGTAGCATAATTTCTTTGAGCATTGTCTAGAGTCTTACTAGCATAATGAATAACATTTAATTTCTTATCAACTCTTTGCCCTAGAACAACACCTACATCATAATCACTAGCATCACACATAATTTCAAAGGGTAAATTCCAATCAGGTGGCTGAACAACAGGTGTAGAGACTAATGCTTTCTTAAGTATTTCAAATGCTTCTACACAATCATCATCAAAGACAAATGGTATATCTTTTTGCAATATATTAGTCAGAGGCCGAGAAATTTTTGAGAAGTCCTTAATGAACCTCCTGTAAAATCCGGCGTGACCAAGGAAACCTCTTATACCTTTGATGTCCTTGGGACATGGCATCTTTTCAATAGCATCGACCTTGGCTTTATCAACTTCAATACCTCTTTCAGAAACTTTATGCCCCAAGACAATACCTTCATTAACCATAAAGTGGCACCTTTCCCAATTCAAGACAAGATTAGTTTCTTCACATCTCTACAAAACTCGATCAAGATTTCTCAAGCAATCATCAAAAGAGGAACCATAGACGGAAAAATCGTCCATGAAAACCTCACAAATCTTTTCACAAAAGTCAGAGAATATAGCCATCATGCATCTTTGAAAGGTAGCACGTGCATTACATAAACCAAAAGGCATACGTCTATAAGCAAAAGTACCAAAAGGGCATGTAAAAGTAGTCTTTGATTGATCTCTAGCCGACACATGTATTTGAGAGAAACCAAAATAACCATCTAGAAAGCAATAATGTGTATGTTTGCATAATCTTTCTAGCATTTGATCAATAAAAGGTAATGGGTAATGATCTTTCTTAGTAGCTTTATTTAATTTGCGGAAATCAATTACCATCCTATAACCTGTGATAATTCTTTGTGGAATCAATTCATCTTTATCATTAGGAACAACAGTAATACCTCCCTTCTTAGGGACACAATGGATAGGACTTACCCACTCACTATCAGCAACGGGATAGATTATACCTGCCTCCAGAAGCTTTAGTATTTCTTTTCTTACCACTTCTTTCATTTTAGGATTCAAACGTCGTTGAGGATCACAAACTTATTTGGCATCTGCTTCCAAATTTATTTTATGTTGACATAGAGTGGGACTAATGCCCTTAAGATCATCAAGAGTATATCCAATAGCAGCACGATGCTTCTTTAGAGTTTTCAATAATCTTTCTTCTTCATGCTCTGAAAGGTTAGCACTAATAATAACAGGATATATCTTCTTTCCATCAAGATAAGCATATTTAAGATTATCAGGCAACGGTCTAAGCTCAAACACGGGATCACCCTTGGGTGGAGGAGGATCCCCTAAAATTTCAATAGGCAAATTGTGTTGCAAAATAGGTTCCTGTTTAAAGAATACTTCATCTATTTCCCTTCTTTCATTCATGAACATATCATTTTCATGGTCTAGCAAATAGTGTTCTAAAGGATCACTAGGAGGTACGGCAATAGAAGCAAGACCAATAATTTCATCCTTGCTAGGTAATTCTTCCTCACGATGTTGTTTACTAAATTTAGAGAAATTAAACTCATGAACCATATCATCCAAGCCAATAGTAACAACATTCTTTTTGCAATCTATCCTAGCATTAACAGTGTTCAAGAAGGGTCTACCAAATATAATGGGACAAAAGCTATCTTGCGGAGAAGTAAGAACAAGAAAATCAGCAGGATATTTAGTTTTCCCACACAAGACTTCAACATCTCTAACAATTCCCATCGCTGAAATAGTATCTCTATTGGCAAGTTTAATTGTGACATCAATATCTTCTAACTTAGCAGGTGCAATTTCATGCTTGATTTCTTTATACAAGTCATAAGGTATAACACTAGCACTAGCACCCATATCACATAAGCCATGATAACAATGATCTCCTATTTTAACAGAAATAACAGGCACGCCTACCACAGGTCTATGTTTATCTTTATCACAAGGCTTAGCAATTCTAGCAGTTTCACCTTCGAACTGAATAACATGCCCATCAATATTATCAGACAAGAGTTCTTTAACAATAGCAATATTAGGTTCTACTTTAACTTTCTCAGGAGGTGTATAAGTTCTAATATTGCTTTTACGAATAACAGTTGAAGCTTTAGCATGATCCTTTATTCTAACAGGGAAAGGTGGTTTCTCAACATAAGAAGTAGGAACAATATGATCATTATAAGTGACAGTCTTTTCTTCAACTTTAATAGGTGCAGCTACTTTTACTTCTATGGGAGGATGATATTTAAACCACTTCTCCTTAGGGAGATCAACATAAGTAGCAAAATATTCACAGAAAGAAGCTACTATCTCAGAGTCAAGTCCATATTTAGTGCTAAACTTACGAAAAATATCGGTGTCCATAAAAGATTTAACACAATCAAACTTAGGTGTCATACCTGACTCCATACCTTCGTCGAGGTCCCAATCTTCAGAGTTGCGTTTAATTCTATCCAATAAATTCCATCTGAATTCAATAGTTTTCATCATAAAAGAGCCAGCACAAGAAGTATCGAGCATGGTGCGATTGTTTTCAGAAAGCCGAGCATAAAAACTTTGCATAATTATTTCTCTCAAGAGCTCATGATTGGGGCATGAATATAACATTGATTTAAGCCTCCCCCAAGCTTGAGCGATGCTTTCTCCTTCGCGAGGCCAGAAATTATATATATAATTGCGATCACGATGAACAAGATGCATAGGGTAATAATTTTGATGAAATTCCAACTTCAATCTTTTATAGTCCCATGATTTCATATCATCACATAGCCTATACCATATCAATGCGTCTCCCTTCAAAGATAAAGGGAAGACCTTCTTCTTAGCAACATCATCGGGTACACCTGCAAGCTTAAATAATCCACAAACTTCATACAGATATATTAAGTGCTCATCAGGATGCTTTGTTCCATCTCCGGTAAAAGGGTTAGCTAGCAGTTTTTCCATCATACCCGAAGGAAATTCAAAAGGAGTTTCATTTTCAATAGGTTCAGTAGGTTGAGGAGCAACTCTTTGCTCTACTGGACGGGGTGAAGATACCCCGAACAAGCCCCTCAGAGAATTACTTTCCATAGTAGCAAGTGACAGTACATTTCAGCACACTATATAAATTTTTCCTTACCAAATTCCACCTACCAAAGGCGCTACACTCCCCAGCAACGGCGCCAGAAAAGAGTCTTGATGACCCACAAGTATAGGCGATCTATCGTAGTCCTTTTGATAAGTAAGAGTGTCAAACCCAACGAGGAGCAAAAGGAAATGATAAGTGGTTTTCAGCAAGGTATTCTCTGCAAGTACTGAAATAAGTGGTAACAGATAGTTTTGTGATAAGGTAAATTGTAACGAGCAACAAGTAACGAAAGTAAATAAAGTGCAGCAAGGTGGCCCAATCCTTTTTGTATCAAAGGACAAGCCGGAACAAACTCTTATATAAGGAAAAGCGCTCCTGAGGACACATGGGAATGTTGTCAAGCTAGTTTTCATCACGTTCATATGATTCGCGTTCGATACTTTGATAATTTGATATGTGGGTGGACCGGTGCTTGGGTGATGTTCTTACTTGAACAAGCATCCCACTTATGATTAACCTCTATTGCAAGCATCCGCAACTACAACAAAAGTATTAAGGTAAACCTAACCATAGCATGAAACATGTGGATCCAAATCATCCCCTTACGAAGCAACGCATAAACTAGGGTTTAAGCTTCTGTCACTCTAGCAACCCATCATCTACTTATTACTTCCCAATGCCTTCCTCTAGGCCCAAATAATGGTGAAGTGTTATGTAGTCGACGTTCACATAACACCACTAGAGGCTAGACAACATACATCTTATCAAAATATCAAACGAATATGAAATTCACATGACTACTAATAGCAAGACTTCTCCCTTGTCCTTAGGAACAAACGTAATTACTCACAAAGCATATTCATGTTCATAATCAGAGGGGTAATAATATGCATATAGGATCTGAACATATGATCTTCCACCAAATAAACCAACTAGCATCAGCTACAAGGAGTAATCAACACTACTAGCAGCCTACTAGCACCAATCCCGGACATTGAGACAAGAATTGGATACAAAAGATGTACTAGGGTTTGGAGATGAGATGGTGCTGGTGAAGATGTTGATGGAGATTGCCCTCTCCCGATGAGAGGAGCGTTGGTGATGACGATGGTGATGATTTCCCCCTCCCGGAGGGAAGTATCCCCGGCAGAACAGCTCTGCCGGAGCTCCAGATTGGTTCCGCCAAGGTTCCGCCTCGTGGCGGCGGAGTCTCGTCCCGAAAAGTTCCTTCTTATTTTTTTCTCATCGAAAGACTTCATATAGGAGAAGATGGACGTCGGAGAGCTACCAGGGGGCCCACGAGGTAGGGGGGCGCGCCCTAGGGGGGGCGCGCCCTAGGGGGGGGGCCCACCCTCATGAGCAGGGTGTGAGCCCCCTGGCCTTCATCTTTGGCGAGGATTTTTCTTTATTTATTTTAAGATGTTCCGTGGAGTTTCAAGACTTTTGGAGTTGCGCAGAATAGGTCTCTAATATTTTCTCCTTTTCCAGCCCAGAATTCCAGCTGCCCGCATTCTCCCTCCTTATGTAAACCTTGTAAAATAAGAGAGAATAGCCATAAGTATTGTGACATAAAGTGAAATAACAGTCCATAATGCAATAAATATCGATATAAAAGCATGATGCAAAATGGATGTATCAATGCACAAGAGAAAGTTAGCGCTAGCTACTAAGATAAGAGGGTTGTGTGGGTGTAAAAGACGAATAGAGATCATATATACTTCATTATAAAAAGCGAATTCAGATATTTGAAGAATTTATCATAGTGTTTCAAACCGACGGATGTGTGAATATATATAACGGTGATACACATGGTGTGGTTATGAACATGGTATACTACATTTAATATATTTTATCTCTACTCTTATAAAAAACGGAGTTGTTGATGATGGTGTGCCTGCCATCCTGCATTATAGGCCGTCTGATTTATATCTGGCAGATAGCAAGGAAACTATGATGGTTGAAGTTGGCAACAATCATGATTGTAGATTCTTATTGAAATTGAGAAACAAATTCAAATTTAGTTTGAATTGCAGCGGTAGTATAGACATTTGGAATGCACTAAAATGTTGGTATGAGTAGGTTACATGCATTATACAGCAAGCAAAAAAATTTAATCAGACATAACAAGGATTCATACTCCCTCCTTCCATCTATATAGGGCGTAATGAGATTTTTAAGAACGCCTTTGACTATTGACAAGATTAATAGTACAAGACATGCACAATGTGAAAATTAAATCATTGAAAGAACCTTTCACAGACGAATTTAACAGTGTTCTTTGTGTAAGTTGCATGTCATATATCATTGCTCTAATATTTGGTCAAAGTTAGCATCGAAAAACGCATTAGGACCTATATAGATGGAAGGAGGGAGTAGCTTTGAATAGCATTTGTATAGTAAAACGGGGCAAGACTCTCTCTTTGTGTGGTGTGAATAGTTTTATTTTTTTCGTTTTCTTTTTGGTTGAGGGAAGTGCGAATTGATTTGGTACGTCCAAGTACAATATTACTACACGTTAGGCTTGTCCCTAAAATTCAACCCGCGTCTTGTTATATCCCGAAAATTCAGATATCGTGCTCCCAAAACTGGCGCCTTCACAACCCGCGCCTTGCTATCCCGAAATTACAACGCGCGCGAAAACTCCCTCCAGCTGCCAAATCCCGACACGTGAAATCCCCCTTCTAACCCTGAGCCAAAAGGGCCGCTAGTTCAAATCGGTGGGGGGTACTTTTGTACCACACCCTACATTTCGGACAAGAACGTACCTAAGTCATGCTTCACCCCTCCCATCGCCCCCTTTTCGCCATTCGAAATCCCAGGCCGCCATAACCTCTCCGCTCCAGCCGCGAAACCCCACCCTCCTCCGTCCTCCACGTCACCGCTGCCCAGCCGGAGCCTCTTCCCCGACGATGTCGTCTACCGCAACAGCTCGACGTCCCTCGTCCACCTTCCCGGATGAGGATCCGTCGTCCATCTCGACGTCCCGCCGGTTCAGCCGCCCCATCCTCCACCTCCAAGGAGCTGCTCCGACGATCGCCTCGTCTATCACGGTTGCTCCATCCCCACAGCGTCGCCTTAACCTGCTCCACCGGAACCGCACCATCCTCACCGACTCCTCGGACGAAGCCGAGGCCTACTCGGCGCCACCAAAGAGGTTGTACACTCATTGCATCGCACCTTCTCCTTAACTCAACCTCTCGGCGCCGATGGTGCTCCATCCCGCACCCCCATGGAGCGGCTACCTTGAAGCCGGCGCCGCGGGCGACATCTCCACAGTGGCTCTCCCCCAGTGCGAGGCCCCTTCGGCGGCAGCGTCCATACTAGCCGGATCTGCTGCTGCTGCTCCAGCTCTCGCTCGATCGCTCGCTCGCCCAGCTGCTGCTGCTGCTCTCCCCCTTGCTCGTGCTGCCGCTCTGCTCTGATTACACTCCAAGAAATATGTCAACTTATGACCACCACTATTGGTCCCTGAATGGTCACAAATTTCCATTTATGACCTTTTTGTGACCAAAAACATAAGGTCAAAAGCTGGGCGTCGTAAACTGACTATAGCGACCTTTAACAAAAGGTTGTTGATCCTATGACCTTCTGTTTTGGTCGCTAGCTCTCTCCCCAGGCCATGTCGGATCCGACGTGGCAATCTAACGTGGCAAAATTGCGACCAATTGAAAAGGTCAAAAATTAGAATCGGCCCGGTCCATTTTGGTGCTTTAGATGGGCCGAGCCCATTAATTCAGCCTTTTTAATATATATTTTTCTGTTAATTTTTGCTAGGTACATGGGCCTGGCCCAACAATTTGGCCTTTTTATTTTCTGGGCCGTGGCCTTTTATAGTATATTTATTTTCCAGTTTTAGCCATTATATATTCAAACTGGTCCCACTAGTAAGATGGGTCCCACTTGTCAATTTCATCTATCAAATAGGTCCCACATGTCAGAAATGTACAAATTAGACAGATTATTTTCGTAAGTGGCCCCATTGTTCAGTTTCCATTTCACAAGTTTTCAAATCACATACATAATCAATATTTCAAAAAGAACAAAGAACACATAAATTCATCAAATATACCACTAAATAAGTCTATTACAATCTTTACAACACAGATATGCTACAGTATACTGCTGTTCAGTCAGTAGGACTTCACGGCTTCACACTTCTAGACTTCACACTTCACACTTGAGCTTCTGTAAAAGAGGAACCACCGCAATTTTAAGTCTACAATACAACAATTGATAATAATCAAGGATAATAAAAAAACAAGTAATAGGTTCAAATGTGAAGGCAGCATGAAACTAGTGATATGACAACATGCAGAAAACACTACAATGTAATACTGTTAAGTTCATATCAACACAACAAATGATATGCCCCAGCACTGTTATATAAAGCAAATGATATGCCCCCTTTTATCTAAAAGTGTAGTGTATGCTAGTGACAGAACAAGAGATTGTAGTGTATGCTAGGTCTAGCATTGGTTAAAAATAACTAATAATCACATGACGAATCTGAATGCAGCATATAAAAAGAACTAATTCATTTCATCAGTATGAGATCTAACTGTTTGCCACTCGGTAGATAACCTACCAGGGAGGCCTTGATATAAACAGGGGTACGTGTAAATATATGTGTTCACAGGCTCGAATACATCGCCAGGAACTGTAAGTACAGAACATGTAACATGGTGGCTACATAAACAGAACGAGATGTGGCATGCTTAAAAGCCTGAGCCCGTGCTATGCCTATATATAATCAGGTGCAGCTTAAATATACGTGGGCACATACTGAAAGGAACAAGATAGCATGATGATATCCGATCGACTAGATTTGGGAGAAACCTGATCGAGCCAACACAAAAAAGAAATAGAGCAAGATTTGAGCTGCACCTGCAGAGTGTTACTTATGGTGGAACTGCAGGAGACTTGCTCGGATTTAGTCAATACAAATTGTAAGTGTAAAGCAGATCATCTTGGCTGTTACACACGAAAAGAAAAGACAGTGTGTTTTTTAGACTACATGGTCAAAAATAACAACAAAAAATGTACAGAATGTTTAGGTACACAAGCATGCGTAGCAAGTATTAAAAGTTCAATCTGTTTGGTGGAAGGCACCATTGATCTCGTTCTCACAGCCATACTTACACGAACACATGCAGTTTTAATTAATTAAATGAGCAGGCAACAAAGGCAATTACGAATCTTGGGGCAGGAGGTAGTGAGAGCAACTCAAATGTACACTAGTAGAGGGATCGTCAAGATGTAGGGGATGGAGGTGTCTCACTTGGTTTCAAAATAAGATGCACACAAGACAACCACATAAATATAGTAATGCATAGTACTGACGAAACAGGGACATCTTTTTGCCAACATGTATAATTCGGAGTAGCAATAGCGAGCAAAGGAAGATGAGAGGGAGATGGAGAAGCTCAGTGATATGCTTCTCATACAGAGCAAACCCAGCGACCTCCCTGATCAAGTACATGACAAAATGCACCCTCTTGGTACCTTTCTGCAAACCAAAATGGTAACCGGTCAGAACAATGAGAATGAAAAACTTAAACAGGAGTAAACATCACAATAATATGAATTCTTACTACCACAAAGGATCTATTGCACTTGAGAATGAAGGAATTGTCACATATTCAACAAATTCAGAATCTAAACTGAATTTCGTCTACCAAATAAACTAGAATGCCTCAAATCCAGTCTGCTAAGAGTATTTATTTATCTACACTACATAGTCAAAGAAATTTCGAAAGAAATCCCATGTTGTGAAATCCAGGCAGCTATATGAAATATGTTGTTGGCACACAAGATTGACAATATCTACTTCAGAGTTCTGCAGAAACTCTGAAGCTGACATACTCAAGTCGAAAATAGTCTGGAAGTGCAGACAGAGATGTCAAATGTGAATCAAATCAAATCAGCCTTCCATACAGTAAAACAAACAAACAGCTCTGTATTGTGATCTACTAGTATTAACAAACAGTGAAAATCTCACATCAATGATCTTAGAGGTGTATGTGATACAGTAAAACAAACAAACAAACAGCTCTGTGTTGTGATGTACTACTAGAAATATACTTGAAGGAAATAAAACTGACTTGTAACTAAGGATATTCCATGGATAGGAGAGATGCACCGAGTTAACATGATGGGAATGTAGTGAAATTTTGGACAATAATGACAGTAGGTCAAAAGTCAAAAGCCCAGCCTGAAACCCCAAACATGTCCAATAGATCAATGGTAGTCAATATAAGGTTAAATTGCAGCTGGAAATAAATCGAAGTATTGCATCCGTGACAAGAATAACAAACACGCTAAGCTGACAATATCAGGATGACAAGCTTCAACTTGTACTGTGATTTTTGGACAAACAGAACTGCATAACAGGGAAGATAACTAGTACAAACCATGAAAAATTAAGATGCCATTTACAACCTTTTAATAACTCATGGAATTTCGAAGACAAAAAAAATCCTGCTGAATGGCATACAACCCTCAGCAACCAGTTTGCTCTCAAAACTGGTACATGGATTTTAGATAAAGTAAGAAGACTAGTTGAGTGGTCACTCCAAAGAACATATTAATTGTATAAGTCAAGTAGTTGGCAAGAGCACATTGATCAAACAACTAAAAAGTTTCTCAAGAAATGACAGACCAATGAATGGTGGATTGTTTGGGCATGTCAATCATGGTGCTTAGAATCCATGACTAGTTACTAACCTTTACAAGTGCTGCTCCCAGATGAACAACAGCTGCTTTTACACTAGTGCCAATCGTGTCATACTCTGACCTGCAAAAGGTAGTATGGGAAACTTATTACTGCTTGTACACTAGTGTTTAATGCAGCAGATCAATACCTCATTTATGGTTCTTATTTCGACGCGTCGCACACGATAGTATGTGAAAGTTATTAGTGGACTACACCCCTTAAACATTGGTACTTATCTTTTAACAATCACACACTAACAGCTTTCAGTTCTCTAATCTTGTGTGCTGTGAAATTTTCTTCCAATGTGCATCACTGATATCAATTTTGATAAGTCATGAACCAAACAGTTCAGAATCCTTTGACGAATATGGACTACATTGTGAGATTTTGTTGCAATGTGCATCGGTTGAAGATTAAACCTGGACGTCTCCAAGGCTGGTGCCGACGGCGAGGTAGGAGCCCTCGCGCGTCCAGTGCACGGCGTAGACGCTGTCCCTCGGCCCCAGATCGCACAGCTTGGTAACCTGGACAACGGTGTCCATTAGCAATCTGACCTGAGCGTGATCCATGGATGCAACAAGAAGATGCAAGAAAGAAAGAAAGAAATGCACCTTGCAGCTGGATGCGGACCAAAGGTAGACGCAGTTGCCGAGGCCGACGGCGAGCATGTTCTGCGAGGACCAGTCGACGAGGTTCAGGTAGAAGTCGTCCTGCAGGGACGGCGCGTCCAGCACCAGCACACCGGCGACGACCACACACCAGTTAGTAGTAGATCGGAGATCGGAGAATTCGGTGCACGCGAGGTGTTTGCGGGAATGGGCGGGCGGGCGGATCGAACCTTTTGGGGCGTCTTGGGGACCTTGCGGGGCGCCTTCTTCGGGGTGGGGGAGCCGGCACAGTCCAGCTTCTCGGCGAAGGGGGAGAAGGGTGCGGAGGAGCGGTCCGTCTTGAAGCGGAAGAGGTTGTTGGAGCGTGCCCGGCAACGACCTGGCGGGTGGAGTCGTCATGCCCGGCGACGGCCGCCTCCATCCAAATCCGCCTGCGTGGGGAGCTAGAGGACGAGTGGTGCGGCGATGGGAGGGGAAGCTGAGACCCCTCGCTTCCCCCACCGCGGCCTCCATCGGGTGGGAGACGGAGGGAGACGAAGGCGGGGCGGCGGGGTGCCTCGATCTGGATCGAGGAGAGGGAGGCCGCGCGCTGGATCTTGCCGGAGGGGAGGGAGGAGCAGAGCATGGGGATCTTGGAGCACGCTGGATCTTGCCGGAGGGGAGGGGAGGGAGGAGAGCGAGGGGAGGGGTGGGTGGCGGCGAGGGGAGGGGAGGTGGGAGGGATCGGGGAGCGCTAGGGTTTGCGGGGGAAGAGTGCAGGCTGTGGCCTGTGGGTTGTTGGGCTAGGTGGCGTGAGAAACGTGACGAGGGAGCGCTGCCGTTGGATCCGGGTGGATCAGACGGTGCTCGATCCATAATCCGCGTGACATGCCTCTGAACCAATCAAAACAGAGTATATGTGCGCGACGTCCATGACCATTTAAGTAGGTCGTAACCGGCCGAAAATAAAGTGCACATCTCTTTCGGTGGCAATACTGAATAAAGAAGCTCTAGATTTTTATCCGGCAAAGCCGCCAGCAAGGACCTCGGCACGTAGAAGAGCAGGGCATCGAGGTGGTGGTCGCGAGCGCGGAGTTCGTCGTCGTCACCTTTGCGGTGACCGAAGACACGTAGTCATACCCGCCGTTTTGACAACATTTTGAAAGAAATTCAAAAAACAATGTTCTCATATTGTGCACAAGGGTGCATAGTAGAATGGAAAACAATGTTGCCTAAGGAAGTTTTCATTTCTTTTGGACGAAAAAATCAATTCCATTTTTCGAGTGCCCGAAAGGAGGTTTTTTTGTGAAGGACCTCCCAAATAATTGTTGCAAAATTGGACCAAATCATTTTTCTAAAATACTAGGCCATATTTAATGCACAATTGACCAAATGGTTGGGTGTAAAAAGTTTTAATCCACCTCTCGTGAAAAAGACAAATTTCCGCCGATTCAGCTGGAAGCGGGTCAAATTTGAACTGCAGCTGCCTCATAGTTTGCTATTTATTTTTTCCAAAAATCATTTATACGTACATAAGGACATATTTCATCAGAGAAACACCAAAAAAATTCCAAGATTCAACCACTAGCTAGGAACGGTCATTCCCGCCGTTTTGACCGCATTTTGAAACGGGCATAAAATATTCAAAAAAAATCAAAAAATTGGGAAACCTTCGCATTGTGTCATCATATGTGGCCAAGTTCCCAGGAAAATTAAAAAACTTGTAATACGGTAATTATTTTAAAAAAGTGTTCTCAGAAACGAGCTATCATGTGTGGAGATCAATGGCTTTCAACCTAAATGACCAATCTTATGGCCACATTCATGGCATAGTTTGTACAAATGATATCATATTGTGCACAAGGGTGCATATTGGAATGGCAAACAATGTTGCCTAAGGAAGTTTTCATTTTCTTTGGACGAAAAAACCATTTTCCATTTTTCGAGTGCCTGAAATGAGGTTCTATTGTGAAGGACCTACCAAATAATTGTTGCAAAATTGGACCAAATAAATTTTATAAAATACTAGGACATATTTAATGCACAATTGACAAAATGGTTGGGTGTCAAAAGTTTTGATCCACCTCTGGTGAAAAAGACAAATTTCTGACGATTCAGCTGGAAGCGGGCCAAATTTGAACTACAGCTGCCTCATAGTTTGCTATTTATTTTTTCCAAAAATCATTTCTAGGTACATAAGTATCTATTTAATCAGAGAAACACCAAAAAAATTACAATATTGAATCACTAGCTAGGAACGGTCAAGCCCGCCGTTTTGACCGCATTTTGAAATGGGCATAAAAAATTCAAAAAAAAATCAAAAAATTGGAAAACCTTCGCATTGTGTCATTATATGTGAACAAGTTTCCAGGAAAAATAATAAAATTGTAATACAGTAATTATTTTAAAAAAGTGTTCTCCGAAATGAGCTATCAAGTGTGAAGATTCATGGCTTTTCAAGCCAAATGATCAATCTTATGGTCGCATTCATGGCATAGTTTGTTCAAATGATCTCATATTGTGCACAAGGGTGCATATTGGAATGGCAAACAATGTTGCCTAAGGAAGTTCTCATTTTCGTTGGACGAAAAAACCATTTTCCATTTTTCGAGTGCCCGAAAGGAGGTTTTTTTGTGAAGGAACTACCAAATAATTGTTGCAAAATTGGACCAAATCAATTTTCTAAAATACTAGGACATATTTAATGCACAGTTGACAAAATGGTTGGGTGTAAAAAGTTTTGATCCAACTCTCGTGAAAAAGACAAATTTCCGCCGATTCAGCTGGAAGCGGGTCAAATTTGAACTGCAGCTGCCTCATGGTTTGCTATTTTTTTTAAATCATTTCTAGGTATATAAGTATCTATTTAATCAGAGAAACACCAAAAGTTTTCCAAGATTCAATCACTAGCTAGGAACGGTCAAGCCCGCCGTTTTGACCGCATTTTGAAACAGGCGTAAAAAATACAAAAAAAATCAAAAAATTGGGAAACCTTCGCATTGTGTCATTATATGTGGCCAAGTTCCCAAAAAAATAACAATCTTGTAATACAGCAATTATTTTAAAAAAGTGTTCTCAGAAATGAGCTATCATCTCTGAAGATTCATGGCTTTCAAGCCAAATGAGCAATCTTATGGCCACATTCATGGCATAGTTTGTTCAAATGATCTCATATTGTGCACAAGGGTGCATATTGGAATTTAAAACAATGTTGCCTAAGGAAGTTTCCATTTTCTTTGGACGAAAAAACCATTTTTCATTTTTCGAGTGCCCGAAAGGAGGTTTTTTTGTGAAGAAACTACCAAATAATTGTTGCAAAATTGGACCAAATCAATTTTCTAAAATACTAGGACATATTAAATGCACAATTGACAAAATGGTTGGGTGTACAAAGTTTTGATCCACCTCTCGTGAAAAAACAAATTTCCGCCGATTCAGTTGGAAGCGGGTCAAATTTGAACTGCAGCTGCCTCATAGTTTGCTATTTATTTTTTCCAAAAATCATTTCTAGTTACATAAGGACCTATTTAATCATAAATACATGGTTTGGTGGCGATACGTCGAGGTTTGGGCGGTGGCCGAGGGCCCCAACTCTAGAGCGCGTAAACTCGCATGCCCGTCGCATGGTCACCGCGTGACCGTAATGTTGCCATGTGTTCTAGGCGACTTAGGCATGTCTAGTGGGTTGGGCACTCCCCAGGTTGGTGCTAGGAAGAAAATTACAACATAAGATTCTCACGAGAAGACCGATCGATGCTCAAACATGAATTAGCAGCCAAGTGTTTGATTAGCGGTACGGGAAATGCACATGGACAATGGGCGCGAGTTTTGGCTGAGGATGATCATCTACTAAGGAGAATGTCTTCACAAATTTTTAGCTCAAAAGGAGGATCCTAGGTGGTACTTGCTTTGCAAAGTACCACGCTGGACAAAAATATGAATGTTGAAGCTGGGCTCAAAATAATGAATGGATTGAGCTGAAATTTTGTGGAGCATGGTTATTTGGGCATAGGAAAGTATTGTACAAAATTGATACCATTTGGACATGCCAAAGTAGTACTTCCTTCACAATGCTCTTCTATGGATAGAAACTTGGGAAAACTAGTGAGAGAGATTGGATGAATGAAATGATCTCAAAATTGGTGTAGGTAAGTTACATAGGTATGGTCATGCGCTGGTCAATTTTCAGATCATTTGGGTAAGCCTAGCTAGTACTTACTTCACAAAGCTTCTCTCGAGGTAGAAACTTTGGAAATTTCCCGAGAAAGATTTACTTGGAAAATTGAGCTGAATATTATCATGTGGCAATGATTTGGGTATGGAAGAGTGCCCGAAAAGTTTGAGGGTAATAGGAGGGGTCTATATAACACTTGCTTTGCAACGTGCCAATTTGGCCATAAAATATAAATTGAACCTGGGCTCACATAGATGATTTGACTGAGCTGCAATTTGGAGGAGGGTGATAATTTGGGCATATGAAGAAATTGTATAAATTTCATGTCATTTAGAGATATAAAAAAGGTACTTCCTTCACAATGCTTCTAGGTGGCCAAAAACTTTGAAAATTTGCCGAGGAAGATTTGCTAGGCAAATGGAGCTGAATTTTGTCATGCGGTAATGATTTGGATAGGAAAGAGTGCCCAAAAATTCGTAGGGCAATCAATAATATATAAATAGCACTTCCTTCATAAAGTGTTGTTGTGAACATAATAGGAAAATGAATATTGTTGAATTAGTTTTGAACTAGGAAAGGAAGGATTTTTACATATTTGATGAAGATATGACCCAAAGAATTTATGAGATTTTTTTGGGAATTTTGGGAATGATAGAAATATAGGTTGCTTCACAACCTAGGGCAAAAACTGCCACATGGACATGACATATAGGCAAAACTGATGAGATGGCGCCTAGTCATCACAACCCACCACAATCTACAAGGCTATGACCATCTATATTGGTCATTAACAACTAGAAATAAGGCAGCGGACTAGCACTGTTTGCTTTGTGACCATTTCGTGTAAGGAAATTATGACCTTTCTGACCAAAATGGTCGCAATGGTTTAGGGTTTGAAGCCCCCTGAACAGCTTTTGACCAATTGGTCTAAAATGGTCATAAATTTATGACCAATTCTTCGAGGGTCACTGACAGAAGGTCATAAGTTGACATATTTCTTGTAGTGTTAAGCCACACTTCAGTCGACTGAATCGACTTTTGGGTCAGTCGATTTTCAGGGGTTGGGGGGCTTGCCGGAGTTAAGGAAGAACCACCTGCAGCGGGGACGGGGACTCGCCGGAGAGGTACCCCACTATCTATCCTAGGGTTCAGGGTGTGGGGGCGGGGGCCTAGAGGGCTGGCCGGGGAGGCGGTGGCGAGTTGTTTCGGGGCGGCGAGGCGGCGCTGGGGCCGGCGGTTCGGCCGGTGGTGGCTGGCGGCTCAGGGGGTGCAGGTTGAAGATGAACTATAGGCCCTCCCTAAACTACATGTCAAGTGCCTCTCTGCTACCATTGCGTTCAGTTTCGACTGTAGCATTCAGATTCCACAGTAAATTTCAGTTTCGACAGTTAAGTTCAGAGTCAACAGTTTTTACCTCATCTGTTGTAGTCAGGTGGTTTTTGGTGATGTTAATTTTACATCCATTTTGCATCATCTATTGGAGATGCTATTAGAATCCCACTTGAGATTGACGATGTCTGTCTTGTGTTGCTTCAGCCTTGACGTCTTACGGCTCACCAGAGCTGCTCCAACGACAAAACGATCCATCACAACAGAGCAGTGCCCTAGACGCCGTCTATAGATTCCTCGGATCTTCCTCCACACCTCCGACAGCCACCTCTGCCTCAACTGCTTCAGCGACCAACCCAATGATGCTGAGGTCGACACGGCTACGGCAAAGAGGTTGTACACTTGTTGCATCACTTATTACTATACATTCACGGCGATCAATTAGGGCTATTTTGGTTCAATGGAAAAACATCGATCCACTGGTTGTTACCATCACTCTAAATTTCTGCATGCTCTCCTTACATAATCTCACCATATTTTTTTCATATGCATGTCAGATATTGTACATAGTCATGCTGAACATGTAGAGAAAAAGAGAAGAGTTTTGCGCGGCAAAACAATGTCATGCAGACATCGCTCCATGGTGGGTTCAATGGCAAACCCTCCCCACCCCTCTCCAGATTGTAATCCATAGGAAGATATCTGTTCTGAGGCAGATTCAGATGCCGCTGACTACTCCTATTTACCCCCCAAGGTGTTTGCTCTACCTTGGCATGATGATGTTAGTCATATCATGCATATGTTGCCTTGCAGTGCCTACTTTTGACATCATATATGTCATCTTCTTAGTTTAGACATGTTCTGTAATGCCACCTGTTTAGTTTCTATATCATATATGGGAATGGAATTATGCAGTCTCATGTCTTTTAGCCAGCCATAATATATGTGAAATGTGCAATGCCATCCTGTTTAACCAGGCATCATATATTTGAATGATATCTTACCCATCCTTTTCTTCATTACATTTCCATTTGTCGACAATGTTTGTACATTAAACTACTCTTCCTGTGAATCAGCCATTTGGGTGGGAGATGGAAAAATCTGGAGTGAAAACAAGGCCTTCAGAGCAGACAGTGCTACCTGTCGAAGCAGATCTCTTGTTGGGTCCCGATAGCTCCTCAGAGATGGATTCAGAGACAGATGACCAGTCCTATTCCCCCACTGAGGTGTATGCTCTAACTTGGCACGGTTATACTGCTCATATCATGCATACGGTGTCTTGCATTGCATAGTTTAGACATCATATACACAATATTCAACACCATGTTCTTAGTTCAGACATCATATCGAATGCCCTCTGTTTAGCATATAAATCACATATGTGAATTAAATGATGCGATCCTGATTACTTAGACAACATGTAGGTGAATTATGTCATGCGATCCTGTTTAGTTATTCATCATATCTTTGAATTATGTTATGCTATGCTATCCAGTTTAGATAGACATCATATATGTGAAATTATGTCATGCTATCCGTTTTAGTTAAACAATATACATGTCAACTATTTCACGCCCTCTTTTTTCCACACTATCTATTGCATCTGTCTCTCATACAATGTCTGTACATTTAACTATGTTTCCTGTTTATCAGCCATTCGAATTGGAGCGGGTGATGCCAGTATCTAGCGGACTAAAAACACGGTCTTCAAATAAAACAGTGCTACCTCTTGGTGGAGATAGAACCCCGGTTGTACATGCACAAGAACCAGCCCTACCACACATAACCCAAACTCTCGCAGATTGTACCCCTACTACGATGGACAGAGAACCAGCTTCACCCAATCTAACCCCAACCCCAGCCGATAGTAACCCAGTTCCTATTGACACAGCACCATCTCCACCACAGAGCTCCCAAACAAGAGCAGTTAGTAAGGCAGCTCCAGTGCCCAAAGGGTCAGTACTATCACGGCGAACCCCAACTCCACCAGTTAGTACGCCTATTCCTGTGGAGGAAGCACAACCAGCTAGTCGTAGTTTAGCATCTATCGCATTTGATGTTGTTAAATCGTATGTGCATATCTTCCCATCTTGGAAATATTATACTGAAGATGAAGGAAAATGCCAGTTGCAGGTGTTTGTCCAGGAGTTATGTGTAAGTAATGTTATTCATGACAATTACTTTGCTTCGTCCCATACATCCTACCTCCATGATGGTTATAATACAGCAAATTTTCCCATTTTTCTCTATAGAGAAGGACCGATTTGGAAACTCAGGATGAGGTAACCTGTGCTAATACCTCTGCTATCTTCAAGAATGCTTGGTGGCAGTATCGGAATTACCTAAAGAAAACGTACTTCACCGGCAAAGAAACTCATCAAATTCCCTTACGTTCTCCTGAGACACATTTACTGGACGATGACTGGGAACGCCTTGTTCTGTACTGGTCCCGAACCAAGAATGTGGTAAGGTCTATGAGCTCATTTTCTATTTTAAAGTATTATATTCTTGCGTCTTACTATACTCTGTTCATGTAGAACAAGTGCCTAAACCTGAAGAACAACTGTTCTAATTTAAGATTCCATTGCTACCATAGGACACAGATATATGTTTGTTTGATGCTTTTATTATGTACTAGTACTTGGCAATAGAAGACTTGGTAGTTTAATCATGTCCACCTTACTAATGAACTGGTTCACCGAAATGAGTTTCATATACTAGTACATGCTAAACTTGTTATGTATCTGCTTGTTTCTTCTTTTAGAATGCTGACAGAATATTGGGAAAGAGTGCCTTATTAAGCAACGGTAAAGGAAGTAATGCAGATAAGGTTTAGGATAGTGACACATCCTGTCTTGGTTTAGTGTTGGAGTTACTGGCCACTACCGCTTGCACAAGCTATTCAAACTCACTGTCTGAATCAGTTCAGTTTCTTGAGTCTCAACTACAAGCTGAAAGACATCAATCAGCTGTGCTGCGACAAGAAGCGGAAGGACTACGGAAGTCCCTGGAGCATTCAGATGCATACTTTCTGGTGCAACAGCAAGCGTTGGAGGATTTTAGCGCCAAACGGGACAAAGCTAATCAGCTTGCTAAGCTTATTGCCAGCATGGTGGATACCCAGGATAACGTTTCTTGAGCTCTTCTGAAGTTGTTTCAGTTATGCTATTGTTTTACTGCCGCGTTTATTTGCACTGGTGGCCAATTTTGACAGCCAGTGTATATGATATGCCGCTTTGTTCCCTATATTTGCACTGGTGGCGAACTTTGATGCTCAGTGGATGTAATGTGTGTAATAGCCGTGATAGCCTAGCATTAGTAGCTTGCTTATTTATTTCCTTGTTGTCTTGTTTATTTCTTTGCTTGTAGTCATTGTAGTTCTTTTTCCGCGGTTAACTAGTGGCTGCAATAACCTATTTTTTAAAACTAGGCCACAATAACCATGGGCTAATATTTACTGTAGTGACACTGGGCCCCCTACAGGCCGTAGAAACAGTGGGCCTTCCATGGGCCGTAGAAATAGTAGGCCTTCTACGGGCCGTAGAAACAATGGGCCTTCTACGGGTCGTATCATCAATAGGCCTTATACGGGCCGTATGATCGATTGGCCAAACATGGGCCAATAACAGGCCGCATTATGGCCGTAAACGGGCTAGAGTTGGAATCGTTCGTTCATGGGCCGACCGTAACGGGCCATCGTTAATAGGCCGTATTTGATGACGCTATGAAAACGGCCCAACGTATTAACGGACCACAAACGGGCCGACTATAACCACGGGCTGAATTTAGCCCACAAGCAGAAAATGACAGTAACGGGCCGTAAGTAAACGAATGCTGAAAATGAGCCCAAGAATAAATGGGCTCTGAGAAGGCCGAAAGATAACATGGGCTGGAAATGGCCCAACGGAATAACGGGCCGTTAATGGGTATAATGTGATACATTGTTCATTACAGGCCAGTTTCACCATGGGCCGTTAATGGGTGTAAAGTGATACACTATTCATTACGGGCCAGTTTCACCATGGGTCGTTAATAGGCCAAGAGTTACATGGGGCCTCATATGGGCCGAAAGACGTCATGGGCCATACATGGGCCAGAAGTGAAAACGGGCTGGAATCATATTGGATGGCCCAGATGATGCTACTGGGCCTAATTCGGATAGGGCGTAACGGGCCTTGGGTTAGCGGGCTGTAAATGGGCTATATGCGAACATGCCTTTAACAGGCTTTCCATGGGCCGACCCGCCACCTTTTGACCAAGTCAAACGGGCCGACCTTTTCACAGGAATGGGCCTCTGTTGGGCCGTGCCACGTGTCGACGTATCACAGGCGCCTTCCTTCCAATGAGTGGTTGACATCTGTCCCAACGATGAGCCGACACGTGTTTCCTCCAGCCAATCATGATTTTACACGTGGAAAATCCCCATTGGTCGGGGCTGTTAACGGGTTATCGGATCCAAAACCCGACCCGATAGCTTAACGGCGTTCCGTTATGGTGGATGCCACATGTCGGTCACCCTTGACGAAAGCACTTCTGTGACGCGTGATTTATCGTCATGGAAGTGGACACTTCCATGATGCTAATTTTGGTAATGTCATGGAACACTTCTACGACAGCACAGGTATGACTATCTTGATTCTGTCATAAATTTGTCATGGATGTACATGCATGACAAAAAAAGCGACCTACTGTGACAAACACGTATCATCACGGAGTGTATTTTTTGTAGTGAGGGCCCTCTACTTTTTTCAAAATGCAGGGAAAAGGAAAGGCTAAACAAAAGTGGCCCGCGCGACCACAACAGCTCCTGAGGTCGGGCTCCGAAGGCCTCTGGGCTCACCCCGAGCCCTCCTCCCGCTTCACTGGAGCGTGGTGACGAGACAATCTGCCACCGTCCTCGAAGTGAGCCCGGTGATGTGGTGGCTGGTCGTAGCCGCTGCTGCTCGTTCTCTCGCTGGAGGAGCCGCTGCCGCTGAACGAGCCGCGGCCGTCACCAAGGGCGACCACACCCTAGGCGTCGTCACGGCTGTCGTCAAGGCCCAGCTCATCGTCACCGCCGTCGTCTTCGGGGCAGCAACCTGCGCGACGGCCATCCCCCCCCCCAAACACCCTCACGAAGAGGGTCATGATGCTGTTGAACTTGAAGTGGAGGGTACACCTCCCGCTCAGGCCCGGCGCGCGGGCGAACGCCAGCCAGCCATGGGCCAGAGACACATTATCGGCGGCGGAGACGTCGACCCTGACCCACGAGGCCTTGCTGCAACAGCAATCAGCCAGAGGCTGTCAGGCCCCGCAGCCGGCAGCTCGCCAGCAAAGAAGTGCGGAAGCTGGAGCCAGGTGTCGGCCGGCCTCTCCGAACACACGATGAACCCTTGAGTGGAAGCACCTCCACTGAGTGGAAGTGCGACTGAGGAGGCCGGGCAACCATGACGCGCCTTCCCTTGTCGCAGGCGGTGCCTCGCCCTTGGCGGCTTCCGCCATGAGAAGGAGCACCGCCACGGTCGCCGAGGGTGGTGCCGGCCCCCGAAGGAGTGCGCCGGTGCCCCAGAGGGGCCACAATAGGGGTCGCAGCATGCTTACGGGGGCGGCCTCGCCCTCTCTTGGGCGGCGGCGAGCGGAGTCCTTCCTTGGGGGCCTTCCCTTTCTCGGCAGCGGAGAACTTCCTCGTCGGCACCATGGGTGCTACGGCAAGTCAGCATGGCTAGGAGGAGGAAGAAGGAGCGGGTGGCGTGAAGACAGATATGAGCAAGGGGGCTCCGCCCCTCCCCTCATTTATAGCCGGAAGGAGGCCAACCGCCAGCCTCCGCGATCCCACGCAATGATGGTTTTCCCCGCATGCAGCAAAGTCTCGCCAAGTCGAACAGTTGCTGAGGCAGTGTGGGGAAGCGAAGGCGCCCACGTCCCATTAGTCGCCACGCGTTGACCAAGGCCGCCGGTGGTTGGGGCCCGCAGCGCTCCGCACTTGCCCTTTGGCTTCGCCTCGAAGACAAGCTCGGGCGTGCCTTGGGCTAGGGGGCTACTGTTGGCGTCCTGGGAATGTGGGTACCCAGACTTGCCTGCATGCGGCCCACGACATGGCCCCATCGACGACCCGGTACGGCCTAGCATCAGCATTAACAACCCAAGACCCTCGCGAGGGGCCAAGACTTGCGAGGCGGACGACAGCAAGAGCCCCCCGGGGGCCGGCCTCACTAAGCTGGCTCCCGAGGAGCGGAGATATCAATTGAAGGTGCACCTCGCGAGGCTCACATGACGTGAGCCATGACGATCAAGGCCAGACGATCGCTAGCGGGCGCAGTGTACTAGTTTCCTCTTTAGTGCTAAGGAGGCAAGCGTAGGCGCGGGGTCCCGAGGAATCAAGCAAAGGCTTCCATATTGGCGCAACAAGACCAAGACCGCCAGGACGGCAGGACAGAGGTCATCACGGAGCCCACTGCAGCGTCATCACCAGGGGCTTTTACAGGCGAAGACCACTTTTGTCAGTATAACTTGTACTAGTTGTCTCCCTTTGAATTTGGCCATTGTGGGATCCCTTCCCCCCTATATTTGGGAAGACTATACATAGGACTTAGCCACCACGATAGACGGGGGGATCATTGAGATCATCCTCTCACCCTCTATCCCATTGAGCTCAACAACACCTCACTTCCTGAGGCTATTCTACCACTGTACTAGTTCATCACCAGCCCCTCATGGCAATCCACCACAAAGCTGGAGTAGGGTATTACACCGCAAGGTGGCCCGAACCAGGATAAACTGTTGTGTCTCTTATCCCTTGGGTTCGTCGAGCTAGATCATGGGATCGGGGAGTAGGCAGACTCGTAAGGACGAGTTCTTCGCACGCACCCCAGTGTTCGATCTTCTCAAGGGTCTGCGGAACCCCGAATCCGACAGTATTCATGCGGTTGAGGTTCCACTAATATTTTGAGAGGTTCATTGGACTTTTGCAAATCAAGTAACTTTTCTGCATATCACCAAGTTTTTTCCAAAATTTGAATTCCCTCTTGAGTATAATAAACCCTTTTTGAGGAGGTGGATTTCCCAGTATACCCTCATTATTTCATAAACAATGTTAGCATGACTCTCAACAAAATTCCCTTTAGCGACAAAATTTGAAAGTTGTCTATGGGGCATAGTTAATCCTAATAGAAATTAGGAAGCAAAATTTTACGTCCCCCTTTATAGTGCAAACGCGATAAGATTACATTATCCTATACCAAGTATCTTTCAATTTTTCTCCTTATTTTTGTTTGAAGTAAGGAACTTCAAAATCTAGAGACAAAGGAGGGATAGTGACACTAGTCCTAATGACAAAGCAAGCAAACAAGCAAAAAGGAAAACAAAAATATTTTTGTGTTTCTATGAAAATGTTTTAGAAGTGGGGAGAAGAAAATGAGAGGCAATTTGCAAATGAAAGTAAATGGAAGTATATGAGTGTTTATGTGAAGGTATGGTACATTTCCAATGTATCTATAATTTATGAAGTATTCATGCCATGTTTACAGTAATTTTATATGATTTTGATATGATTCGATTAGAACTAACCCGGACTGACGCTGTTTTCAGCAGAACTATCGTGGTGTCGTCTTTTGGTGCAGAAATAAAAGTTCTCAGAATGAGATAAAAATTTACGGAGACTATTTTTGGAAAATATAAAAAAATACTAGAACAAAAAGATATCGGAGAGGAGTCCTGAGGCAACCACAAGGGTGGGGGCGCCCCCTAGGGCGCGCCCCCTGCCTTGTCGTCGCCTCGTGGGCCCCCTTGACTTGTCCCCATCTCCACCACCTCCTATAAATCCCAAAAAACTCATAAATAAACCTAGATCGGGAGTTCCGCCACCGCAAGCCTCTGTAGCCACGAAAAACCAATCGGGAGCGTGTTTCGGCACCCTGCCAGAGGGGGAAACCATCGCCGGTGGCCATCTTCATCATCCCGACACTCTCCATGACGAGGAGGGAGTAGTTCCCCCTCGGGGCTGAGGGCATGTACCAATAGCTATGTGTTTGATCTCTCTCTCTCTCATGTTCTTGATTTGGCACGATCTTGATGTGCCACGAGCTTTGTTACTATAGTTGAATCATATGGTGTTTATCCCCCTCTATCTTCTTGTGATGAATTGAGTTTTAGCTTTGAGGTTTCACTATTATCGGATTGAATACTATTATGGATTTGAGAACACTTGATGTATGTATTGCGTGGGATACCCGTGCTGACAATGGGGTGTTCTATTTATTCATTTGATGTATGTTTTGGCACTCAACTCGCGGATTCCTGAGGTGACATTTGGGTAATCTATGCATAGGGGTTGATGCATGTTTTCGCCCTTGTTTCTCCGATAGGAATCTTAGGGCAGTCTTTGAGGTTCTTTGTGTTGGATTGAATCTGAAGTTGTTTGATGCATATCGTATAATTGACCCATAGATACTTGTGGTGACATTGGAGTATCTAGGTGACATTTGGGTTGATTGATGTGTATCATATGGTGTTATTTTACTACGAACTCTAGGGCTGTTTGTGACACTTATAGGAATAGCTCAATGGACTGATAGGAAAGAATACCTTTGAGGTGGTTTCGTACCCTACAAGCAATTTCATCTTATGTTCTCCATGATAGGAAGTTTGGCGTGACTTTTGTCGCAAGTTGAGGGATTGCCATATGATCTAATTATGTTATCATTGTTGAGAGAACTTGTACTAGTGAAAGTATGAACCCTAGCACCTGTTTCCAAGCATTGCAATACCGTTTTCGCTCACTTTTCTTACTAGTTACCTTGCTGTTTTTATATTTTCATATTACAAAAACCTATATCTACCATCCATATTACACTTGTATCACCATCTCTTTGCCGAACTAGTGCACCTATACAATATACCATTGTATTGGGTGTGTTGGGGACACAAGAGAATCTTTGTTATTTGGTTGCAGGGTTGTTTGAGAGAGACCATCTTCATCCTACGCCTCCCACGGATTGATAAACCTTAGGTCATCCACTTGAGGGAAATTTGCTACTGTCCTACAGAACTCTGCGCTTGGAGGCCCAACACAAGTCTACAAGAAGAAGGTTGCGTAGTAGACATCAAGGTACTTGATAGGTTTTGGTGATGTTTGCCCGGCAACGGTGCGAGAAATTCTTCCTGCTACTTGTGAGCTGCGTTGGGATTTCTTCAAAGAAGAGAGGATGATGTAGTACAGTAGTGATAAATATTTCCCTCATTTATTAACCAAGTTGACCAATCCAGTAGGAGAACCATGCGAAACCTCATGAACAACACCTACACACAAAAGAACAAATACTTGCACCCAACGCGATCAAGGGGGTTGTCAATCCCCTCGACAGTTAATTGCACAAATGAAGTCTGATAATGGTAGATAGATAAAAAAAACACAAAATAAAAGCATGGTAAATAAATTGCAGCAAGGTAATTTTGGATTTTAATATATGATAAAGGTAGACTAAGGGGCCATAGTTTACACTAGAGGATTCTCCCTTGAACAAGAAGCATACATGGGTAAACAAATTACTATTGGGCAACTGGTGGAAAAGCTCATAATTGGTCGAAACAATAAATTTGGGTTGAATACTCTAACCTGGAAAATTGTTGCGATCCCCTATACTTGTGCGTTATCAAGACCTTTTTCCTGGCGCTGTTGCCGGGGAGCATACACTACAAAAAAAGACACATCCGTGACATTTTGGGCCGAACGAATTTTTTTTCTGTCATACATATGACACTTCTATGAAGATAATTGTGACTAAACCCGGTATCATCATAGATGTGGTGGGCTCCTACTTCTATGACAAAAAATCATGACAGAAAATGGGCTTTTCATCCTGGGCTGGTCGGAGACGCAGCTGCATGACATTCTTTGGGCTGTCCATGACGGAAAAAACCATGGTAGAAGCGAGGGGGAGGAAAATTTTGGGGAGTTCCTGGTTATGGTGGGAGGTCGGGGGCCAAGCGATTGATACGTCTCCGTCGTATCTATAATTTTTGATTGTTCCATGCCAATATTATTCAACTTTCATGTACTTTTTGGCAACTTTTTATATAATTTTTTGGACTAACATATTGATCCAGTGCCCAGTGCCAGTTCCTGTTTGTTGCATGTTTTTGGTTTCACAGAATATCCATATCAAACGGAGTCCAAACGGGATAAAAACGGATGGAGCTTATTTTTGGAAAATATGGAAAATTCAGAAGGAAAATCAACGCGAACCAGTGCCCGAGGCGGTCACGAGGCAGGGGGCGCCCCCTCTTAGGGCGCGCCCCTACCCTCATGAGGCCACCGTAAGGCGGTTTACGCTCTTCTTTTGCCACAAGAAAGCTAATATTTGGAAAAAATTCACAGCGAAGGTTTCAGGCCAATCGGAGTTACGGATCTCCATATATATACGAAACGGTGAAATAGAGCCAGAAGAGAACGCAGAACCAGAGAGAGACAGAGAGATAGATCCAATCTCGGAGGGGCTCTCGCCCCTCCCACGCCATGGGAGCCAAGGACCAGAGAGGAAACCCTTCTCCCATCTAGGGAGGAGGTCAAGGAAGAAGAAGAAGGAGGAGGGCTCTCTCCCCCCTCGCTTTCGGTGGCGCCGGAGTGCCACCGGGGGCCATCATCATCATCGCCATCTTCACCAACAACTTCACCACCATCATCACCAACTCCTCCCCCCCTCTATGCAGCGGTGTAACCTCTCTCTTACCCGCTGTAATCTCTACTTAAACATGGTGCTCAACGCTATATATTATTTCCCAATGATGTATGGCTATCCTATGATGGTTGAGTAGATCTGTTTTGTCCTAATGGCTATTTGATGATCGTGATTGGTTTGAGTTGTATGTTTTATTATTGGTGCTGTCCTATGGTGCTCTCCGTGTCGGGCAAGCGTGAGGGATTCCCGCTGTAAGGTTTGCAATATGCTTATGATTTGCTTATGGTGGGTGGCGTGAGTGACAGAAGCACAGACCCAAGTAAGTAGGTTGTTTGCGTATTGGATAAAGGGGACTTGATGCTTTAATGCTATGGTTGGGTTTTATCTTAATGAATATTTAGTAGTTGCGGATGCTTGCTAGAGTTCCAATCATAAGTGCATATGATCCAAGTAGAGAAAGTATGTTAGCTTATGCCTCTCCCTCAAATAAAATTGCAATGATGATTACCGGTCTAGTTATCGATTGCCTAGGGACAAATAACCTTCTTGTTGACAAAAGCTCTTTACTAAAACTAATTTAGTTGTGTCTTTATCTAAACAGCCCCTAGCTTTTATTTACGTGCTCTTTACTTTCTTGCAAGCTTACCCAAAAACACCTACAAAGTACTTCTAGTTTCATACTTGTTTCCGGTAAAGCGAACGTCAAGCGTGCGTAGAGTTGTATTGGTGGTCGATAGAACTTGAGGGAATATTTGTTCTGCCTTTAGCTCCTCGTTGGGTTCGACACTCTTACTTATCGAAAGAGGCTACAATTGATCCCCTATACTTGTGGGTTATCAACGATGCACATGTATCTCGTACACGTACGCGCGTGTGTGCGAGGCATTGGCTCTATCTGAACCCGAGCGTGGCGTTGAGCTCTAACTGAACCCGAGCGATTGCACTGCAGGCTACGCGTTGCTGAATCCGAGCGATCGATCGATGGCTATTAACTGAACCCGATCGGGCGATTCCTTCGCTACTGGTGCTAACTGAAGCCGATCGATGCTGCCTCTGGGATGAATAGTGAGTGTTGCGGGGGGTTTGGATGAACATTGAGCGGTGGCGTTGCCTCTGGATGAACAGGACCCCGTGGTGTGGTGGAGGGCTGGATGAACAGTAGACGGTGGAGGGGTGCCTGTGGAGGGGTGGTTGAACAGGACCCCGTGGTGTGGAGGGCTGGATGAACAGTAGACGGTGGAGGGGTGGTTGAACAGTAGCCGGTGGAGTAGCGCGCGGTGGAGGCTGGATGAACAGGAGCCCGTGGAGGCTGGAGGAGGTCGACGGTGGAGACGAACAGTATCCCGTGGAGTCCCATTTTGCGGTACGCCACACCCCTCCCGATAAACAGGACCCCCGTTTCGACCATAGGAGGTCCGCTTCGTCCGTTTTTCGGTACGGCACACCCCTCCCGATCAACAAGACCCCCGTCTCGACCGTAGGAGGTCCGTTTCGTCCGTTTTGCGGTACGCCACACCCCTCCCGATCAACAGGACCCCCATTTCGACCATTGGAGGTCCATTTCCTCCGTTTTGCGGTATGCCAGACCCCGTTCAGGCCTCGTTTCCATCGCCTGTTCTGTCCAAGCCCTCCCAATGAACACGACAACATATTCCGTTCCAACCCAGCCGGTTGGCTCCAATGCATTCCGTTGCCTCCTGATGAACATGACGCATTCCGTTGCCTCCCCATGAACACGACACATTCCGTTGCCTCCCCATGAACACGACTACGACGCTGTCTCCCCATGAACACGACGACGATGTTGTTTCTCCATTCCGACCCAGCCATGTACACGAGCCCTGGCCGTACGTATGCGCGAGTAGGCGTTTGAGACCCCGCCCGTATGTACACATACGTGGCCGTATTTTCTTTCTTGCACCCTGGCCGATGTACGTACATGTACATGCTACGTGCGCGCCTCTACTACGACACCCGCGCGCCACTACTACGACACCTGCGCGCCTCTACTATGACACCTGCGCGCCTCTACATCGACCAGTATATATGTACGTACACATTCGCGACCAGAATGACAACGCTACGTATGCTTCGACCAGGTGGGTCCCGACTGTCAGGCACTTCATTGCGTGCAAAGATGTAGCTGGTGGGTCCCAGCAGCCAGGGGGCGAATCGTTTTGTTTTGTTTTTGCCCGGACGCACTTCCTTGCGTGCGAAGGTGTAGCTGGTGGGTCCTAGCAGTCAGGGAGGAAACTTTTTTTTCGTGAAATACGGTGGCCCGTTCGGTGGGTCCCTGCTGTCAGGTGGAGGAATAATTATTTTGCACATAATAAGGAGGCACTTCCTTACTGCAGCCATGGACCCAGCTGTCAGCCTCTCCACGTACAGTCCACGTCCGATGGAAGCCGTTCCTTGACCACGTTGACCATGCTGCACCGAGAGCACCAAGGCGGTGGATGACGGCGAGGCCTAGGAAGGGGATGACGCGGAGCCGGGGAAGACGCGGCAGTAGATGCCCACGCGTAGAGGAGTACGAGGGTTCACTGGTTCGCTGCGGTGTGAGGCTGCTGTCGCCGCAGAATAACAGGGGGTGTGGGTGAGTAGAGGGATGGCCTGGCCAGCGGTGGGAGTAGTATGGGCGGTGAGGCCTCCGCCGCATCGCAGCCAGCCACGGGACGCAAGAGCACGAGGCACGACCGATGCTGGTTTGGGCGGGTGGAGCAAGAAAACCAGAGGTTGAAGAAGCACTACGTCAGTTGGATGGACATCGTATGGTCACTAGAGCTAGAATCGTGCATATATTGACTAAGTTGACAAAGCTCTCCGTCCCCGTCAACTTAGTAGGCCCACAAGTCAGCCTGCCACTATACTGGGTCCCAGCTAACAGGGGGAGTATTCATTTTTTTGTGCGTAATAAGGAGGCACTTCCTTGCGTGCAAAGATATAGATGGTGGGTCCGAGTTGTCAGTGGCGGTAACGTTTTTTTCACGAAATATAGAGGCCCTTTCGGTGGGTCCCTAATGTCAGGTGGAGGAATCATTATTTTGTGCGTAATAAGGAGGCATTTCCTTGCGTGCGGTGGTGGACCCAGCTGTCGGCCACTCCACGTACAGTCCACTTCATATGCATGTCGGTCGTTGACCACGTTAACCAGGCCGCGCCGAGAGCACCTGAGCGGTGGACGACGACGAGGCCTAGGAACGGAACGACACGGAGGCAGGGAAGACTCGGCAGTTGTTTCCCACGCGGAGGGGAGTACGACTGTATGAGGGTTTACTGGTTCGTCTGCCATTGCCGGAGAATAAGAGCAGGTGTGGCTGAGTAGAGGGATGGCTAGGCCAGCGATGGGAGTACGGGGAGTACGATGGGGCGGTGAGGCCTACGAGGCAGCACAGCCGGTCGCGAGGAGGAGGGAGCAAGCAGTCCTCCCGCCGGTGCTTGTTTGAGCGGCTGGAGCAGGAAGACCAGAGATTGAAGAAGCACGACGGCCGTTCGATGGACATCCAACAGTCACTGCTTGTGCGTCAACCTTTTTTTAGGAAAGCCTCAAATCTGTGGAAAACAGCATACAGCCCATTTGCTAATTCTTAAGGTTTTTTTGGAGCCCATATTCTTTTTGTTAGCATTATAGCCCATATTGTGGCCACAGTTAAAAAATTATACGAAATTTTGCATATTTCGGTGCGGTCCGAACTGTTTTTAATCCTGAAATTTTGACTCACATTCAAACTGATTTTAAAAATAAATGTATATCAATATAAAATCCAACAAATTCTCCACGCACAAAAATTAATGTAATTTAAAATCTCGAAATGAAAAAAAATTGAAACTAATTGCCGGTTTGATGTGTTTTAAAAATGTACGGCCCATTTCCCATTACTGATGGGCCATTTTCTCGGCCAGCCGAATGAAAGCTCTCCTTGTCTTGGAAGATTTGCAGCCCAACAGGCCTGACAAAGCGACTTACTTGGCAAATCACAAAAAAACTGGGCTGTGGCCGTGGACCCAGCTGTCAGTCCATTTCTTTTTTTAGTCCATTTGGTGGGCTGGGTGAAACAATGATGTAGCATCTATGCAGCCCGTTTAAATCCCATTTGCATTTTTCTCGAAATCTGCAGACTTGCTGGGCTGGGTGAAAATATCATGTTGGGCTAGACGGATAAATGTTATAAAAACATAAACACATGATTGCACATCAGTAAAATCTTTGCAAGCTTATGTACGCAATCACTAGGAATTAACTTGCCAAGTTATATATAAACAATTATTATTATTATTTTGTAAGAACTTTCAACTTACGAAATAAAATATCATTTTAATTTGATGAGTTAATAGTATGTGGGGTATTATTATTTTTTAGGCTAGACGTGGGACATTTGATTTGGTTCTAGGGGAAAGTACTGGGAGAAAACTCAGTTTACATCAAAAAAGAAAGTGGGAGAAAAGTCAGAGACCTGCTGGGTCCACCTATGGAGGGGAATATGTTGGGAGGAAGGAGATTCAAAGCACGGCAGCCGAGTGAACTAGTTTTTTTATGGATAAGTGAACTAGTTTACATACATAAGTAAATAGCCACTAAAAAAGCAATCAGGTTAATGGGTTCTTAAAAGAAATATTTTGGACAAAACAGATAATTACGACACATAGGCTAATGCATGAAACACTCAGATGATAAAGGTGCTTATAAACAGATAAAGTACAACATCTAGACCTTCCTAGCACGCTTGATCATGACGATGCAGCTGTCCGTGTACTCATCGGTTACTGGAAGTAGACACACCCTCATGTCCAAGATCTGCCTGTACATGTCGTAGCATGCGTATGCGTCCTTGGCCGCGTAGGTTATGTAGGCTAGATTCAGAGGTACCTCCCACGTGTTCAGGTCATCTTCTTTCATGTTGGTGTATCAGGGGTCGATGATGGTCTCAGCGAGGTCAACCACGGAGTCCTTATCATGCCCGTTGCTGATGATCTTGTATTGCTTCTGGATGTCGACAAGCTTGTTGGACCAGATGGCCGAATCGTCGCATTCTTCCTTCTCTCCACCGTAGCGAAGGTGCAGTCGGCGCTGCCGATGAAATGGGCGAATGCTCCAGAACCTGGTGCAGCCATAGGACTGAGGCGAGACAGAGCTTCACCGAGTCTGTATTGTAGGTGTACATTACATTCAACTTGGTGCAGCCATAGGACTGAACGGCGAACTCAAAGGGGAACTCCTTGCAGAAGTCCATATCCAGCAGGCTCACCCCTCGGATCGCCATTGGAGTCTCTTCGAGTGAACGAGTGTGTAGGTGGTGGCGGTAGTTCATTTTTCAGCTCTTGGGGAACTGGATTCAACAGTAAGCTGAGTGTGTACAAGCGACAACAGTTACTACCCCTCCCTCGTCCGCTGCACGCCCGACAGAAGATGCACCCTCGGCCACACGTCGGTTCACGAGCGGGTCTGTATTGGTACTGTAATAACAGGAGTTAGTGGTCACTTTACTTAAATTTAATTAGCTTTAATAGAAATTTGTACTTAAAACAAGCAATGCATTCGCTCATTCTATCAGTGCCACAGGATCAACATGCACAACAATTAGAATTATTATTCTCAGGACGCACACGATCAGCACATTTGTCGCACTTTCACAAAGATAATACAACCAAGTTTGAACTATTTGTTATGGTTGTTGTCCTATGCATCATCATGCCATGTTTCCTAGCTTGCAAGTTTTAGAACCAACAAATAAGATCCAAATAATAAGTAAAACGAAGATGCCTACACATCTCATTGATTCCCAGCTTGCAAGATTCAGAACCAACAAATAAGATCCAAATAATAAGTACAACAAAGATGCCTACACATCTCATTGATTCCCAGCTTGCAAGATTCAGAACCACCCCATTAGAGCCTTTTGATAAAGTGAATATCGGGATTAAATCCATCTTTGCTAGCCATGTCATACAATCGAAGAACTTGGCGAATGCTCTTGACCGTCACAACATCTGTAGTTGAGTATTCCTGTTTTCACAGCATGTTTGCACAGCACAAACAAGGAGACAAGAGAGCATGATTTCGCTTTAATAGCGGCCTCCTTGAACTCACCCTCTAGCTCTACTTGGATGAGGTTTTGCCTGGAGTTCCATGATTCAATTCATGCACCTTTTTCTGCAGTTCACCTGAAATGAAGCAAAGATTGCATCATTCAGCTAGCAAGAAGTACTTGCTCTTGTGAGCTGGCAGGTTCTTCTTTAGTAGTTGCACTAAAATTGAGGAACATTAAGGTTGGCTGTCCAGCTCATGTAAGGTGCAACTATAATTTTCTTATCCTTTTGTGCAGTTTCACTAAAATAAAGTGCCATTTTGGTGATAGTGACAGCTCCATCTTGCAAAGGCTAATAAAATGTTGCACGAGATTACCAGCAGAACTTGACGGAGATTTTGGAAAATCCAATCACCATTTTGTGCAGTTCCACCAAAATTGAGAGATGTTGCCCACGTGACATTTTAGTTGAACTGCACAAGACACTCATTCCAAAAAAGTGTTTTGTGCAGTTCACCAAAAGGTCACAATAGCAACAAGGTGCAATGGATATCCCTATCTGCACAAAAAGATAGAAAGTAAACAGTTGCTGGTCAATAAGAATATACGAAACATGTACAAAATGAAAAGAAGCATCTTAATTATGTTCATGGAAATCACGCAAGGACAGTAGAAATTTTAAAACGTCAGCAATGCTTCATGTTACCAGAAGCATTACGATCAACAATGAGATTCCTCAAATATGGGATTACTTTAATGGTGGCATTGCTTGTTTACTAGACACAGTAAATCAACAGCAGCTAAAGAGTTGGTTTAAGGGCATGGGACTGTGGGGACAGCAGGACACTCAGCAGCGTAAAGGAGCAACTTACTTATCATACTGGGGAAAACAACAGGAGTGCCATTGTGCTATGTGAGGGTAGCAAATCTAATCCTGGACACATTTTACTATGTGAGGGCAGAAAATCTAATCCTGGAGACCTTTTACTATGTCAGGGCAGCAAATCTAATCCTGAGACCTTTTACAATGTGAGGGCAGCAAATCTAATCCTGGAGACCTTTTACTATGTGATGGCAGCAAATCTAATCCTGGACATACTTTGTTGACTTGTCCACCAACCGCCACTTTCTATCTTTTTTTCAACCAATAATAGATCTGTTCCTTATCCAGTTTGTACTGCGTTTTCCCATTATTTCCCTTTTCAACCAAGAGACCAGTTGGGTATCCGGTCTCTAGTACTTTCACCATATTATTTCCTCTTTTAATCAAGTCCTAGATTCATGCTACAACTTTCCCCCCTTTCTTCGTTGTTTGAACAAAGCCCTAGATTTGAATCCATGAAGTAGCTTTACCTCTAATAATACTAAAAATTTAGGTGGCTTTGGAAGAGCTGATGGGAGTAGAAAAAGATGCACATGCAGACACATGGGGAGCTGGGGCAGTAGAGCAAGGCCGCTTTCGAAGAACTTATACCTGAGGGTTGCCAGGATGTCGACGGCGGCAGGTCGGATCTGCGGACAATACAGCAGGGAGGAAGAAGGGTCGGAGGACCTCCCGAGCTGGACATGTGTCGGAGAGAACGGCACGGGCAGAGGATCGGGCCCCTCCGACAGCTATGGGTTTCCTCCCTCGGCGGTGATGACCGCGTGAACGATGCACCTTTTAGTCCTAGACACACACCGACCGAAGGGATCCGGCCGGATCTGTGACCAGCAGTGAGCAGAGAGAAAATGTCGCTATCGCTATTTTGTTTATATCTGGAGAGGATGAGAGAATGAAGAGAGCAACCCTAGTAAAGCAAGCGCTCAGGCCCCTGCGTCCATATATAGTGGAGTGATTATCTTTTTTCTCTCCACAACAAGCGTTTCAATTTGTGTACGTGGCATTAAAGAAAAGGAACTCTCTATTTAAGGTGACTACTGTACGACTCCTACTTACTACTAGTAGTACTACAGTATTGTTCACTTGTGCTCCCCGCCCCTCCATTCATTGAACAACCCTACGGTTGAATAAACATACAGTAAGTACTGTATTTATATAGAATGAACATGCTCGAACTATTTTCACGTAGTTAAAAGTTGAGGGCGGGGCTTTTCCCGGGCAGTACGCGCGGCAGTTTTCGGGTAGGGCCAGAAGACTATTGTCATTTTTTTTAAACTTCAAGACGGCCACATAGCATGGATCCGGCCCCAACGATTTTAAGCTTACAGGCACGGTACACGCTATCCTAGACTACTATACACATGAAACTGCCACACGAGCGTCCGGGCTGCGCTTGGCTCTTCGCCTCTTCGGGAAGTACTACTATATGCTTCTGGCCATCTGACACTGATTGAACTGCTGCATGTCCACCGCGTGCGGGAGGGAGAGCGTGTAGCGAAAGCTTCTCCTAGTGTTGCCAGCCACCACGCTCATGGGCGAGGGAGGGACGCTCCTGCCTTTGCATATATGACAGGTGGGCCCTACAGGTGTGTGGCCAACCTGTCATATAGCCAAAGGCAGGTGCAGTTAAGTCCGCGAGGGAGAGGATAATCAAACTTCTCGTTGATGTATGAGTTGACGCGACACATCAAAGCACTACACTCGATATATTTCAATAATTTGCGTGTGTGACTCCCAGATGCAGAGGCCGAGGGTCATCATCCTCCTTTTCGAGAAAAAACAGACACGTGTGTGAGAGAACGAGTGCGTGCGTGCAGCTCTTCTCTTCCTGTATAACGTACTACTAAACTCAGAGTACAAGTTTTTGTGGGTGGCACGATGGTGCGTGCGAGAAGTCCCGAGAGATAGGTTTAATGCATTAATTGCAATGCATGCATGCATAAAGTACATGCATTGGTCAATTTTCTCTTAATATTTGCATGCAATGATTTAATGGACCTTGGAATCTGAACATGTGTTGGGGACAACCAAATTGAGCCTTATAAAATGGAAAAACTAAAATTTTGAGATAAGCCCTATAAAACCGGAAAGGAGGGAGTAGAAAAAGAAGTACTCCAACCGGGAATAGTGCCGCACTTCGAAACTAGAACCGTCAATAAATTTTGAGCTTGCGTCTTGTCACATTCCAAATTACTCCACGCTATATTGAATTGCAAACCTATTCACACCGATCACAACCTAAACGGTTTCCCACTTAGTAGCGTATTAGTACTCGGTTATAAATACTAGTATGCCAAGAAGACTGCACATTCCTGCTCAACTCCTCATCCACAATGACAAACAAGTCATTCAGCATCCTTCCCTTGCATCTGATATGGCCAGCGTGAGTTCTGGGTTGAGAGATTGCCACCAGGGAGAGGCGAGCATGGAAGCGGAAGCACGAGAGATGTCCCGCCTCACTGCGAGAGTAGCTGACATGTCCCGCCGCGCGGAAGTAGCAGCACAGAGGTCCCGCCGCGCCGTTGAAGCAGCACGGAGGTCCCGCCCCGCCGTTGATGCAGCAGACTGGTCTGGCCACGCCGCGGAAGCAGCAGAGATGTCCCGCCGCGCCATGAATGCAGCAGAGATGTCCCGCCGCGCCGCGGCGGCCTGGGAAAATTTCTCGCGGGCAGGCGACGACTGTTACAGGCGCATGCATGCGATCGTCCATAGCCAGATGGATCAGATCTCTGGCTCAGCGAGGTTGCAGGACGACATGATAGCCTCGTTTGAACAGGCTACCGGCGTCATCCAACAACTAAGGGAGGGCAATGAGAAGCTCTGGGCCGAGCGCGACCTGCTGAGGGAGAAGATTGTCCGGAGTGCAAAACTGTAGGAGGAGACCAGTGCCTTGTTGAAGAAACTTATGGACGAGAATGACATGCTCCACAACGAGCGCCAAAAGTTGGTGGAGGAATCCGTGGATGTTCTCAAGTAGCGTCTTGAGGACACGAAAGAGCTCATCGCCGCTCGCCACGGAGACTAGTTTCCTGGTTTCTTTTGATGTAATAATCAGTTAGGATGTGGATTGTGTCGTCGGTTGTGAAATGTTGGGTTCTAGCGCGGAAGTTTGGCCTTTGTTGAATTCTTGGGATGTTGCGATTTCAATCTAGTAGCTTTTAGTCCTTCGTGTTAGGCTGGAGTTGTGCTGAACTTCTTGTGAATTGTGGTGGTTTTCAGTAATGAAAATCGGAAGGGGTAAGCCCTTCTTTGATCAAAAAAAATTTAATCGTCCTTATATATTCATCAGTCTTGCTATAAGTCGCAGTTGATGCTATATAGGTCCGTCGGATCTTACATCAAGATCCGTGCTTTCAGATTTTCTTTTTTCTCTCTTAAATCTCAATTGAGTGAGACACAGCCACGCCATTAAACAGAGGCTCGGGCGCCATTAATGGAGACCTTGGGAGAGAGGTGGACGGCAGATGGAGGTCAAAGGGCTCTCCTCCCGATAAGCACACGCAGGGGTCTGATCGCACGCCTCTCGTACTCAAATAGCTACCCTGCACGACGCCTCCTAGCTAATAAAAAATGGGGACACGTGGCAGCACGTAAATGGTATTAGTAAGTAGAACACCCACGGTTTCAATAATACTTGTGTTTCCGATTGTAACGTGACAGCACTTGTTCCAAAATGACTTTGTTGATTGTTAATGTGTGCGCCTTCGCAAATCAGACTACAAATTTACCACAGCATGTTGGTGCCATGTCATGGCACCAGGCCAAGTTTCATTATTTTCATGCGTGTTTTGGATTTACAGGAATTAAAAAACTAAGTTTCTCAATGTTTCCAACCCAGCCACGATGCCCAGAATTTTGAATTTCATTCCCATTTCTTGCATGGAACCTAGAAATTTACCCGAGGACACACATGTGATTTTTCAACCAACTTTGGTGCACTGGAACATGTGCTTGTATTTAAAATTTGAATTATGCACACAAAGCTGACACGTTCCCTCCCAGAACCACGAGCCTTCTTGAGAGAAGCTCCGATTTGCAAGAAGCTTATACCAAAATTTGTTCCTATTCGGCCAATTTTTTTACCACGGCATGGTACTACAATGACATGACACCATGCCAAGTTTCATGATTTTAAAACCAAGTTTCTCAATGTTCTCGACCGAGCCACGATGCCCAGATGTTTGAATTTTATTCTCATTTTTTGCATGGGACCTACTCCCTCCTTCCATCTATATAGGGCCTAATGTGTTTTTCAAGACAGCCTTTGACTATTGACAAGATTAATAGCACATAAGATGTATACTATGAAAATTATATTATTGGAAGCTCCTTTGACATACAAAATTGAAGGTATGCTTTGTGTAAGTTGCATGTCATATATTATTGCTCTAATGTTTGGTCAAAGTTAGCCTCAAAAAACGCATTAGGACCTATATAGATGGAAGGAGGGAGTAGAAATTCACCCGAGGACAGAAATGTGATTTGTCAACCAACTTTGGTGCACGGGAGCATGTGCTTGTAGTTCAAATTTGAATTATGCACATTAAATGACCAAAAACTCAATTAATGTGTAAATAAGGCCAAACGAAGCCGGAATAATTCCAAAATTTAATAGGACACTCATGTAGTTCTATGTTGCTTTTGTGAATAAACTCAAGGGGGACAATGTATATCGTTTCGCACTCAAAGGTGGCATGTTCTCTCTCAGAACCACGAGCCTTCTTGAGAGAAGCTTCCTTTGCAAAAGCTTATACCAAAATCTGTTCCTATTCGGCCAAATATTTTTTACCACAACATGGTAGTACCATGACATGACATCCATGCCAAGTTTCATGATTTTGAGACGTGTTTTGGATTTACATGAATTTTAAAACCAAGTTTCTCAATGTTCTTGGCTGAGCCACGATGCCCAGATGTTTTAATTTTATTCTCATTTCTTGCATGGGACCTAGAAATTCACCCGAGGACACAAATGTGATTTTTCAACCAACTTTGGTGCACGAGAGCATGTGCTTGTAGTTCAAATTTGACTTATGCACATTCAATGACCAGAAACTCAATTAATGTATAAAAACGACAAACGAACCCAGAATAATTCCAAAATTCAATAGGGCACTAATGTAGTTCTATGTTGCCTTTGTTAAGAAACTCAAAGGGGGGCAACGTATACCGTTTCACACTCAAAGGTGGCACGTTCTCTCTTAGAACCACGAGCTTCCAAATCGGCCCAATTTTTTACCACAACATGTTAGTGCCATGACATGACACCATACCAAGTTTCATGATTTCAAGGCGAGTTTTGATTTACATGAATTTAAAATCAAAGTTTCTCGATGTTCTCGGCCGAGTCATGACGCCCAGATGTTTGAATTTCATTCTCATTTCTTCCATGGGACCTAGAAATTCAACCAAGGACACACATGTGATTTTTCAACCCACTTTGGTGCACCGGAGCATGTGCATGCAATTCATATTTAGATTATGCACATTAAAAGTCCAGAAACTCAATTAATGTATAAAAAGGCCAAATGAACCCGAAATAATTCCAAAATTTAACAGGGCACTCATATAGTTCTATGTTGCATCTGTAAATAAAATCAGGGGGGAGGCAGCGTATATCGTTTCGCACACAAAGGTGACACGTTCCCTCTCGGAACCACGAGGCTTGTTGAGAGAATCTGCGGTTTTGTAAGAGGCTTATACCAAAACTTGTCCCAATTCAGCCAAAAATTATACATATGAAAACAGGGTTTAGATTATCCCAAACATCTTGCTACCTAGACCAATAATGTACTATGATTTGAATTCAACATAAAATGGATACAAATATTTGAATTGGAGAGCATATGGTACATGTAGTTCATAGTGAAATATGATTACTGCTATATGTATGTTTTTTTGTTATCAAGATAATATTTAAATTATTGTATAACTTGACAAAAATCGTATTCAAATAAGGAAAATTGATTCAAATTTAGTCCATATGGTAGACGACAATATATATGTTCACATGGTGGAGTAAAATGTTCATATATGATGGAAGATCAAAATTTATGACTACATTAATTATAAACCGCAAGGTCACATAACGATATATTCGAATTCAACATAACGTGGATTCAAAAATTGAAATTCAAGATCATGGCATCTGTAATCATATAAAAAGGGACATTACTCTTTCTTTGGTGGGAATAGATTTGTTTTTGTTGTTGTTGAGGGAAGTGTGAATCGATTTGGTACTGTGCAGGGTAATCTTGTTCTCCCGATTTATTTTACATTTTTCTTGTAGTTTTTTCAATGGCATCTATAGCAATATAGTAAAAGGGGACATGACTCTCTTGTGTCTTGTATGAATTGTTTTTTTACATGTTAAGTTTGTTCTACCGAACAAGGAATCCGCACCTTGTTATCCCGAAATTTTCAAGCTCGAGTATCTTTTGTCTCACCTGCTTTGAAACTCCCGCTTCTTCAACCCACGCCATGCCTTGTTATCCCGAAATTTGGACGCGCGCGAGAACTCCCTCCTCATTCGAAATCGCTCCCGCAGCCCAGACACGCGAAATCCCCCTTCTACCCCTCAGCCGGAAATGAAGCTCCACGTCGCGGTGTCAAAACCGGTGGGGGTAAGCTGGTAACTTACCCTACATTTCGGACAAGCGCGTACCTAAGCTTGGCTCCCCCCTCCCCCTTCGCCCCCCATTCGTACACCGAGGCCGCCAAAACCCGCGAAACCCCACGCTGCTCCATCGGCCTCCCGACCGCCGCCCAGCCAGAGACTCTTCCCCGACTACGTCATCCACCGCAACAGCTCGCCGTCCGTCATCCACCGCAACAGATGAGGATCCATTGTCGATCTCGTCGTTCCGCCGGATCAGCCGCCCCATCCTCCACCTCCAAGGAGCTGCCCCGATGTTCGCCTCGTCTACTGCGCCACCTCAATCCCCACAACGCCGTCTTGACCAGCCCCACCGGAACTGCAGCACCCTCACCAATTCCTTCGGTGAAGCCGAGGCCAACTCGGCGCCACCAAGGAGGTTCTGCACTCACTGCTGTATTTTGTCTTTTATTCAAGCTCATGGGGCTGTCGGTGCTCAATACCGAGCAGACATGGCGTGTCTCCATCAACGGCGTCGTCGCCGGCCACATCATCCACGGCGTCTCTCCCCCATGTCGTTGCTTCCTCGGCGGCGACTTCCACAACGGCACTAGCTGCAGCTGCTCCGGCTCTCGCTCGCGTTGTGGCTCTGTTCTTGCTGTCGGTCGCGCTACTTCACTGCTCCTGCTTCCGTTCGTGCTGCTGCTTTGCTCTTGCTCTCGCTTGCGCTGCTACTGCTGCACGACCTCCGGCAGCTACAGGAGTTGCTGCTTTAGCACTCGCTCGCGGTGCTACTGCACGACTTGCTCTCTGCTAGTGCGTTCCCTGCTCGAGCGTCTGCTGATTTAGATCACTGCTTCTCTGCTACTAGTGCTCGAACGCCCTAAACATCTATTGCAATGCTCTGTTACTAGTTCAATCAGTTTCGATAGTAAAATTCAGTTTCGACTGTGAAGTTCATTTTCTCAGTTAAGTTCAGAGTGAACAATACTTACAACATCTGTCGGAGTGGCCGTGGCGCGGCTGATGCATTTTACATCTAGCACTTTTTGGTGATGTATTTTACATCATCTATTGCAGATGATATTAGGGTCCCACTTCAGATTAACGTTGTCTGTCTTGTCATGCTTCAGCCTCGTCGCCGTACACCTTAGCGAAGCTGCTCCAACGACGGAACCGTCCATCACAGCGGAGCAGTACCCTCAGCGCCGTTTCCGAAGGCCTCAGATCTTCTTCCCCGCCTCCGACAGTCACACCAGCATCATACCATCATCCACGCCCAACCCAATGATGTCGAGGTCCACAAGGCTATGCCAAACAGTTTGTACACTCGTCGCATCACTTTGTTTCTCCATTCCTATGTTCTTCCAATTCATGTGAGCCGAACACCCAGGTTGACTGAAATCCTATGTTTCCAAATGCTCTGTTTTGCATGTGCATTCCTATCCTATTCCTGTGTTTTTCCTATCGCCGCGTTTATAGAATCCTCCAATTCTAAGGAGCCCTTACAGATTTACTGCATTTTCAGATAGGCGTCAAAGAAAACTCTGTGTGTTATGTCCTACTCCTGCCGTGCCGTCATCCACCCCACCTGAGGTGCACCATTGACAGAAGCGTTTACTGCAGCAGAGATCCCCCCTGCGGACTTCCTTTCGCCGCCTCGGATCATCTTCCCTGTTGCCGGCAGCCACGCCAATTGCATTACCATCATCGACTAAGCAGATGAACCTGAGGACTACACAGTTTCGGAAGAGGGGTCGCAGTCTTTCGTGTTTGCTTACGTTATACATCGGTTATTATTACCTGCTACTTTATCGTTCAGTCTTGAGTTTTGAATTGCCCATGGGTCTCATATCGAGCCAGCAACGAATAGTATCTGTCTACTATCTGGTTCTATGGGGTCTTTTATGTGGTTCATGTTGGGTGGGCAACAAACAATAGATGATCCATTGTCTATCTTTTTAAACTGAAGCTATAATCTACCTGCTATCATTAGTTTTGGATCCATCCACTCGTTTGCTACCATCAGTCTTGATTTTTGCATGCACCCCTTAGGCATTACAAAATCTAACAATTTTTTTATTATGCATGTCAGATATTGTACACAATCATACTGAACATGTAGAGAAAAAGAGAATACTATTGCGTGCGAATATAATGTCATGCAGACGCCACTCCATGGTGGGCGAAGTGCCCCCCCTCCTGCATTTCCAAATTGTATTCCAGAGGAAGATAGCTGTTCAGATGGAGATTCAGAAGGAGCCGACCACACCTGTTTACCACCTGAGGTGTTTGCTCTAACCTGGCATGCTGATGTTGGTCATATCATGCATATGGCGCCTTGCATTGCTTACATTATACATCTTATATGTCATCAGCTTAGTTTAGATTTGCTTTGTGTGAATGCCACCTGTTTGGTTTCTATATCATACTCCCACCATTCCTAAATATTTGTCTTTTTAGAGATTTCAACAAGTGACTACATACGAAACAAAATGAGTGAATCTACACTCTAAAATGTGTCAATATACATCTGTATGAGGTAGTCCATTTGAAATCTCTAAAAAGACAAATATTTAGGAACGGAGGGAGTATATGGGAATTATGCAATGCCATCTTCTTTAGCCAGGCATCATATACGTGAATCATGCAATGCCATCCTGTTTAGCCAGTCATCGTATATGTGAATTGTATCGTGCCATATTTTTTTCCATAATGTATTCGTCAACAATGTTTATACATTCATCTACTCTTCCTGTACATCATCCATTTGAGTCGGTCATGGGAAAATCCGGAGTGAAAACAAGGTCTTCTGAGCAGTCAGTGCTACCTGTCGATGCAGATTTCTTGCTGGTTACAGATAGCTCCTCAGAGGAGGATTCAGAGAGAGATGACCAGTCGTATTCCCCCCCCCCCTCGAGGTGCATGCTCTAACTTGGCTGGGTTATATTTCTCATATCATGCATATGGTGTATTGCATTGCCATGCCATCTGCTTAGATTAGACATGCTTTGTGTGAATGCCTCATGTTTGCTTTCTATATCAGATATATGAATTATGCAATGCCATGTTTTTCAGCCAGTTATCATATATGTGAATTATGCACTGCCATGGAGCCAGGCATCATATAGGTGAATTATCTCATGCCATCTTTTTTTCATTACATATTCCATTTGTCGACAATCTGTGTATATTGAACTACTCTTCATGTGTATCAGCCATTTGAGCCGGTTATGGAAAAATCTGGAGTGAAAACAAGGTCTTTAGAGTAGGCAATGGTACCTGTTGAAGCATATATCTCGATGGTTACAGGGAGCTCCTCAGAGGAGGATTCAGTGACAGATGACCAGTCCTATATCCCACCTGAGGTGTATGCTCTAAGTTGCAATGTTTATATTTCTCATGTGATGCATATGGTGTCTTGCATTGCTTAGTTTAGACATCATATGCAGAATATCGAATTCTATCTACTTAGTTTAGAGATCATACATGCGAGTGCCAGCTTCTTAGTATATGAATCAATTATGTCAATTATATCATGCAATCGTGTATACTTAGACAACATGTACATGAATTATTTCATCCCAACCTATTTTAGAAAGACATCATATAGTTTTGTCATATCATCCTGTTTAGGTACTCATCATATGTTGTATGCCATTATATCCTATTAAGTTATCCATCATATATCTGAAACTGTGTCATGCTATCTTGTTTAGTTAGGCATCATATATGTGAAACTGTGTCATGCTGTCCTGTTTGGTTAGACAACATATATGTGAATTACCACATCTGTCTATCATACAATGTATGTACATTCAATTTCTTTTCTTGTTTATAAGCCACTTGAATTGGAGGGGGTGATGGCAGTATCTAAGGGAGCAAAAACCCGTTCTTCACAAAAGACAGTGCTACCCGTCGATGCAGATAGAACCATGGCTGTACTGGCCCACAAACTAGCCCCACCACACATAATCGAGACTCTTCCAGATTGCACACTTACACCGTTGGGCAGAGAACCAGCTACAACCCATCTAACCGCAACCCCAGCAGATAGTAACCCACTTATAGTTGACAAAGCACCATGTCCACCACAGAGTAACCCCACATGAGTAGTTTGTAAATCTACTGCAGTGCCCAAAGCACGAAGACCACCATAGGTAACCCAAACTCCACATTTAAAGCAGAAGAGCAACTATTCTCAGGTCAGATTCCGTAGTTATGGTCCATACTCCTTTGCTGTTGCATCACTGTATTTACTCATGCCAACTACTTTCAAATTTGAAGGATCCAATTGAAACTCCAATGGTGCAACATGTATGTTTTAAAACTATTTCTTTAACTGGATTGCTGTCCCAACTTCTTGCTCTATGTTGATTTCAGTTTAAGTTGTATAAACAGTTATGTTCTCATGTGATGCACATTACAAGTGCTGCCAATGCTGTGTAGTTTCTCACACTTATATTCTGCCTAAGCTATTGTGTCTTGAAAATACATGAGTTGAAATGTGTCTCTATCTTGATTAGGGAACATAAAATAGAATGATATGGACAATACAGTGACCATAGTACATAGATATATGTGTGTTTCATGTTGTTATCCTGTCCACCATACTACTGAACCGGTTTACCAAAATGAGCTTCGTATACTACAAGCTAAACATGTGATGTGTCTGCTTGTTTCTCTTGTAGTGTGCAAATAGAATATTGGAGAGGAGCACCCCACTATGCAATGGTAGAGAAAGTAATGCACATAAGGTTCAAGATAGTGAGACAACCCTTTTTGTCTCCAAGAAAGGTGCTAGAAACGATCTTGTAGACAGTGAGAAAACCCCACAGTTCTGCGTTGATGTAGTGTTCGAGTTACTGGCCAGTACCGTTGGCACAAGCTCTTCGAACTCGCTGCCTGAATCACTTCGGCTTCTTCAGTCTCAGCTACAAGCTGAAAGGCATCAGTCAGCTGTGCTGCGGCAAGAAGCCGAAGGACTGAGGAAGTCCCTGTAGAATTCAGATGCGTACTTTCTTGTGCAACAGCAAGTGCTGGAGGATTTAAGCGCCAAACAAGAGAAAGTTAATAAGCTTGCTAAGCATCTTGCCAGCATTATGGGTACCCAGGATATTGTTTCTTGAACTCTTCTGAAGTGGTTTCAGTTCTGGACTTGTTTTGCTGAGGCGTTTATATGTTGCTTTGTTCCCTATATTTGCACTGGTGGCGAACTTTGATGCCCAGTGGATGTAATATGTGTAATAGCCGTGATAGCCTATCATAAGTTGCTTGCTTATTTATTTCCTTGTTGTCTTGTTTATTTGTTTGCTTGTAGTCAGTGCAGTTCTTTTTCCGCAGTTTGCTAGTGGCTGCAATAACCTATTTTTTAAAACTAGGCCACAATAACCATGGGCTTATATTTACTGTAGTGACACTGGGCCTCCTACGGGCCGTAGAAACAGTGGGCCTTCTATGGGCCGTAGAAATAGTAGGCCTTCTACGGGCCGTAGAAACAATGGGCTTTCTACGGGCCATAGAAACAATGGGCCTTCTACAGGTCGTATCATCAATGGGCCTTATACGGGCCGTATGATCGATTGGCCAAACATGGGCCAATAACAGGCCGCATTGTGGTCGTAAACGGGCTAGAGTTGTAATCGTCCGTTCATGGGCCGACCATAACGGGCCATCGTTAATAGGTTGTATTTGATGACGCTATGAAAACGGCCCAACGTATTAACGGACCACAAACGGGCCGACTGTAACCACGGGCTGAATTTGGCCCACAAGCAGAAAATGAGAGTAATGGGTCGTAAGTAGACGAATGCTGGAAATGAGCCCAAGAATAAATGGGCTCTGAGAAGGCCGAAAGATAACATGGGCTGGAAACGGCCCAATGAAATAACGGGCCGTTAATGGGTATAAAGTGATACACTGTTCATTACGGGCCAGTTTCACCACGGGCCATTAATGGGTGTAAAGTGATACACTGTTCATTACGGGCCAGTTTCACCACGGGCCGTTAATAGGCAAAGAGTTACATAGGGCCTCATATGGGACGAAAGACATCATGGGCCATACATGGGCCAGAAGTGAAAACGGGCTGGAATCATATTGGATGGCCCAGATGACGCTACTGGGCCTAATTCGGATAGGGTGTAACTGGCCTTAGGTTAGCGGGCTGTAAATGGGCTATATGCGAACATGCCGTTAATAGGCTTTCCATGGGCAGGCCTGCCACCTTTTGACCAAGTAAAATGGGCCGGCCTTTTCACAGGAATGGGCCTCTGTTGGGCCGTGCCACGTGTCGATGTATCATAGACGCCTTCTGTCCAATGAGTGGATGACATCTGTCCCAACGATGAGCCGACACGTGTTTCCTCCAGCCAATGATGATTTTACACGTGGAAAATCCCCATTGGTCGGGGTTGTTAATGGGTTATCGAATCCAAAACCCAACCCGATAGCTTAACGGCGTTCCATTACGGTGGATGCCACATGTCAGTCACCCTTGACGAAAGCACTTCTGTGACGCGTGATTTATCGTCATGGAAGTGGACACTTCCATAATGATAATTTTGGTAATGTCATGGAACACTTCTACAACAGCACAGGTATGACTATCTTGATTCTGTCATAAAATCGTCATGGATGTACATGCATGACAAAAAACGCAACCTACTGTGACAAACACGTATCATCACGGAAGTGTATTTTTTTGTAGTGATAGCTATATTTGCTGAGTCAATTTGAACTTATATATGTTGATCACTATGAAGAATCTTAAGGATGATTGAACCAAGATCATTCCCTCTAGGACGAGGGGAGGTAAGGAACTGTTATCTAGCTTTGCACTTGATTCACCTTCTGTTTTAAGTAAGCTAGCGACACCACCACCTGCTATTAATTCTGATATGTAGCACATAATTGATGATGCTACGTTTTCTATGAATGATGCTATTGTTGATGCTAGTACTTTTCTTGATGAAACCGTGCCACTAGGATAATTTCTTGATGAACAACTTGCTAAACCTAAAGAATTTGAAAATGTTGAAGCTAATGAAATTACTGAAACTGGTATTGAAACTGAAAATTATGAAACGCCTATTAGGCCAAGATATCCTAGAATTGAAATGCCTAAGATACCTGAGGGAATTGATGTGGGTGAGGAGATAACTAGAGAACTTCTTGCTTGTAATGATAGAGGGGATGTTAAGAAATTACTATGTATGTTGAAAGAAATATCACTAAATGCTAGAATGAAATATGATCCTAAGTTTGCTACTTCACCTATATTTCTTACTAGTAAGGATTATGAATTCTCTGTCGATCATGATATAATTACTTTGGTTGAATCTGATCCTTTCAATGGTTATGGAACTAAAACCGTTGTGGCACACCTAAGTTGAATGATATAGCCACCCTATTTGCTCATGAGGAAAAAATTTGCTTCTACTATATCCTTAAGTTGTTCCCTTTATTGTTAATGGGTGATGCTTAGACATGGTTTAATACTCTTGCTCCTTGTTATGTGTGTAGTCCCCAGGATATCCTATATTATTTCTTTGAAAAACATTTTTCTGCTCATAAGAAACAAGCTAGCTTACAGGAAATATTTAACTTTGTGCAAATTGAAGAAGATAATCTCCCTCAAGCTTGGGGGAGGCTTCTCCAATTACTTAATACTTTGCCTGATCACTGTCTTAAGAAAACTGAAATACTTGATATCTTTTATAATGGACTAATCGACGCTTCTAGGGACTACTTAGATAGTTGTGCTGGTTGTGTTTTCACGGAATGAACTGCTGAACATGCTGAAGAACTATTGAATAATATATTGAGGAATGATAATGACTGGACATATCCCAAACCACTGCATAAACCAACTTTGAAGAAGAGGCGTATTCTATTTCTCAATCTTGAAGATATGCAAGAGGCAATGATGTATGAAATAAAAAGGTATTAATGTGGGAAATGTTAACAATTTATCACCTATTGAAGGAATACATGGACTTGACACCCCGACAGAAGTAGTGGAGGTAAAATCTCTCATGATATTTGATGAAGGTGCTATTCCTTACAATAAAACTACTAGACAATGCTTGGATGAATTTGACAATGACATTATTAAGTGCTACTTGTGAGCTATGTTGGGATTTCCCCGAAGAGGAGAGGATGATGTAGTACAGTAGAGATAAGTATTTCACTCAGTTATGAAACCAAGGTTAGCAATACAGTAGGAGAACCAAGCAACACTATGTAAATAACCCATGCACACAAAAAACAAATACTTGCAACCCAACGCGTAGAGGGTTTGTCAGTCCCTCAACAATTATGAGCTAGATTAAATTGTATAGGTTTTGATAGATAGATCTAACAAAAATACAAAATAAAATAAATAAAAGAAAATTACGGCAAGATAATTTTGGTTTTAATATATGATAGAAAATAGCCGAGGGCCATAGTTTTCACTAGAGGCTTCTCTCCAAAAAATAGCATACGGTGGTTAGACAAATTACTTTTGGGAAAATGACAGAAAACCAAATAATTATGATGATATTCAAGGCAATGATCATGTATATAGGCATCACGTCCAAGACAAGTAGACCATAACGATTCTTCATCTACTACTATTACTCCACACATCAACCGCTATCCAACATGCATCTAGTGTATTAAGTTCATGAAAGAACAGAGTAACGCCTTAAGCAAGATGACATGATGTAGACAAGATAAAATCACGAACGAAATAAATCCCATATTTTTACTCTTAATAACAATGATACATGTGTGTCATGTCTCTTTCTATCACTGATATTGAGCACCGCAAGATCGGACCCGTCACAAAGCACCTCTTCCCATGGAAAGAAAAATCAATCTAGTTGGCCAAACCAAACCAATAAATCAGAGAAGAAATATGAAGCTATGACAATCATGAATCAAAGAGTTCAAAGAAAACACCAATAATATTCATGGATAGATCTAATCATAAACTCACAATTCATCGGATCCCAACAAACCCACCACAAAAAGTCATTACATGAAATAGATCTCCAAGAACACCGACGAGAACATTGTATTGAAGATCGAAAAGAGAGAAGAAGCTATCTAGCTACTAACTATGGACTCATAGGTCCATGGTAAACTACACACGCATCATCAGAGGGGCGGCAAGGATGATGAAGAACTCCTCCGTAATCATTTCCCCCTTCGACAGAGTGCCAGAAAAGGCCTCTAGATTGGATAGCTTGAGTGACTTGATGTTTAGAATTTCTAATGATGTTAAATGTGTAGGTAAACATGCATCTATGGTCCAAACCCTGTTAGAACAAGTTGCTAAATCTCAAAATGAACTACTTAATGAGATGAATAAGAATATGAATGATCATGTTGTTAGAGTAATGACTTGAGGTGGTAGAATGACTCGGGAGCCACATTATCCTTAAGGTCACCCAAAAAGAATTGAACAAGCTACTCTCAAAGAATTAATGTTGATGCACCTAGTCCATCTAAAAAAGAAAAAGAAAAATGATTGGACTCTTCATACTTCTAGTGAACCTGCTATAGAAAAACTTTCTAAGGATAGTAACGATGTTTCTATTTCTGATGCTGAGACACAATTTGGTAATGAACATTCACCTACTGATAATGATGATGTTCACGTAGATGCTCAACCAGGCAATGATAAAGAACCTGATAATGATGTTCAAATAGAACCTGTTGTTGATCTTTATAATCCACCTCCTAAAAATAAATGTAATGATAAGAGAGATTTCCTTGCTAGAAAACATGAGATTCCTTGTTCAGAAACCCATGTCCTTTCCTCCTAAGCCACATAAGAATGAGGATGAGGAAGAATTTGAATGATTTGCTGAAATACTTAGGACAGTATTTTTGCGTACTCGTTTGACTGATATTTTGAAGATGGCCCCATATGCTAAATATATGAAAGATAATGTCACTAATAAAAGAAAAATACCAGAAGCTGAAATCTCCACCATGCTTGCAAATTATTCTTTTAAGGATGGGGTACCTAAGAAATTAGGAGATCCAGGAATACCTACTATACCATGCTCCATTAAAAGAAATTACGTCAAAACTGCTTTATGTGATTTAGGAGCCAGTGTTAGTGTTATGCATTTATCTTCTATTGAAGACTTGATCTAAATAAACTCACACCTATTGAAATATCATTGCAAATGGCTAGCAAATCAACTGGCATACCTATCGGTATTTGTGAGGACGTGCTCGTTGTAGTTGCAAATGTTACTATCTTAATAGACTTTGTTATACTAGATATGCCTGAGGACAACAACATGTTGATTATCCTTGGTAGACCCTTTTTGAATATTGCAGGTGCTGTTACTGATTGCAACAAAGGCAAGGTCACTTTTCATATCAGTGGTAATGAGCATATGGTGCACTTTCTGAAGAAAGAATTTCATGTGAATGGTATTAATGTTATCGAAAAGACTCCGACAATTACTATTGGAAGTTTTCAATTCCCTTTGTCAAAAAGAAATATGGAACACTTATTATTGGGGAGATGCATATCCCCGTTGAGGTAACTTAGTGTTATACGAAGATTCTTCGGTTTCATGTTACTCACAAATAGTTTGTTAATAAGACTTGATCAACCTTATTAATGGATTCTTTTTGTGGGGCATGTGGTCGATGAATTTAGTAAGCACAACCTTCTATACTCACTTTTTGCTCTCTGTTATTTTTAGCTAAATGCAATAAAATGCCGCGATTATCCTATTTTCTGAATTACCCGTGCAATAAAAAAATAGCCCAAAAATAAAAGTGCTCGGAATGATGTGAATCTTTAAAATGATTTTTTTCTAGAATGTTTAAGAATTTATGGCATTAAAAATACCCCAGGGGGATGCCCCAGGTGCCCATGAGGCAGCTTGGAGTCCGTTTGGGGCTCCATAGAGGGGGATCTTCGATCTTCGTCATCACCAACCTTTCTCCATCTCCAATTCCATGATGCTCCCCATCGGGAGTTAGTAATTCCTTCGTAGGCTCGCTGGTCGGTGAGGAGTTGGATGGGATTCATCATGTAATCGAGTTAGTTTTGTTAGGGCTTGATCCCTAGTATCCATTATGTTCTGAGATTGATATTGTTATGACTTTGCCATGCTTAATGCTTGTCACTTTGGGCCCGGGTGCCATGATTTCAGATCTGAACCGTTTATGTTATCACCATTATACCTATGTTCTAGATCCGACCTTGCAAGTTATAGTCACCTACTACATGTTATGAACCGGCAAACCCGGAGTGACAGAAGTTGGGACACTTCCCGGTGATGACCATAGTTTGAGGAGTTCATGTATTCACTATGTGCTAATGCTTTGTTCCGGTTCTCTATTAAAAGGAGGCCTTAATTTCCCTTAGTTTCCAATAGGAACCCGCTGCCACGGGAGGGTAGGACAAAAGATGTCATGCAAGTTCTTTCCATAAGCACATATGACTGTTTACGGAATACATGCCTACATTATATTTATGAACTGGTGCTAGTGTCGTATCGCCCTAGGTTATGAATGTTATATGATGAATATCATCCAATGAATTCATCGATCCAATGCCCACGAATTTCTCTTATATTGTTCTTGCTAAGTTACTACTGCTATTGTTACTGTTGCACTTGCTACAAAATCATTGCTATCACTGCTACCGTTACTATTGCTGTTGCTATTACTCTCGAAACTATCATACTACTTTGCTACTGATCACTTTGCTACATTTAATTAATCTCCATGTGTGGTTGAATTGACAACTGAGCGGCTAATACTTGCAAATATTCTTTGGCTCCCCTTGGGTCGAATCGCTAAATTTGGGTTGAATACTCTACCCTCAAAAACTGTTGTGATCCCCTATACTTGTGGGTTGACCTTTTCTGGCACCGTTGCCGGGGAGCATAGCTATATTTGTTGAGCCACTTGGGATTATTATCAAATTATCACTATGAAGAATCTAAAGGATGCTAAGACTAATATTTTTCCCTCTAAGACGAGGGGAGGTAAGGAACTGCCATTTAGCTCTGCACTTGATTCACCTTCTGTTATAAGTAGACTTGCAACACTACCACATGCTATTAATCCTGATGTGTCGCAAGCTATTGATGATGCTACTTCTACTATGAATGATATTTATGATGATGCTAGTACCTTGCTTGATGATAATGTGCCACTTGTTGAATTTCTTGATGAACAAATTGCTAGAACTAAAGTTTTTGTGAATACTGAAATCAATGAAGAGCTTGAAACTGGAAATCTTGAAACACCTACTAAATCTAGTTCTCCTAGATATGAATTTCCTAAGATACCAGAAGGTTTTTTTTATGGATGAGGAGACAACTAGATACTTTGTTGCTTGCAATGATAGGGATGATCTTAACAAATTATTATGCAAACTGAAAGAAAAATCTTTGAATGCTAGAATGAAATGTGATCCTAAGTTTGCTACCTCACCCATCTTTGTTGATGATAAGGATTATGAATTCTCTTTCGACACAGAGTTAATTACTTTGGTTAAATCTTATCCTTTCCATGGTTATGAAACTGAAACTATTGTGGGACATCTTACTAAGTTAAATGACATAGCCACCCTTTTTGCTCATGACGAGAAAATTCGCTACTATTATATTCTCGAATTATTTCATTCTCATTAAAGTGTGATTGTAAAATATGGTACAATACTCTTGCTCCTGGTTGTGTCGTAGCCCCAAGGATATGATTTATTACTTCTCTGAAAATATTTTCCTGTTAATAAGAAACAAGCTGCCTTACAGGAAATATTTAACTTTGCACAAATTGAAGAAGAGAGTCTCCCACAAGCTTGGGGGAGGCTTCTCCAATTGCTTAATGCTTTACCTGATCATTCTCTTTAGAAAAAATAAATACTTGATATCTTCTATAGTGAACTAACCGATGCTTCTAGGGATTTCCTAGATAGTTGTTGAAGGAAATATGCCCTAGAGGCAATAATAAAGTTATTATTTATTTCCTTATATCATGATAAATTTTTATTATTCATGCTAGAATTGTATTAATCGGAAACATAATACATGTGTGAATACATAGACAAATAGTATGTCACTAGTATGCCTCTACTTGACTAGCTCATTGAATCAAAGATGGTTAAGTTTCCTAGCCATAGACATGAGTTGTCATTTGATTAACGGGGTCACATCATTAGAGAATGATGTGATTGACTTGACCCATTCCGTTAGCATAGCACTTGATCGTTTAGTTTGTTGTTATTGCTTTCTTCATGACTTATACATGTTCCTATGACTATGAGATTATGCAACTCCTGTTTACCAGAGGAACACTTTGTGTGGTACCAAACGTCACAACGTAACTGGGTGATTATAAAGGTGCTCTACAGGTGTCTCTGAAGGTACTTGTTGGGTTGGCGTATTTCGAGATTAGGATTTGTCACTCCGATTGTCGGAGAGGTATCTCTGGGCCCACTCGGTAATGCACATCACTATAAGCCTTGCAAGCATTGCAACTAATGAGTTAGTTGCGGGATGATGTATTTCGGAACGAGTAAAGAGACTTGCCGATAACAAGATTGAACTAGGTATTGAGATACCGACGATCGAATCTCGGGCAAGTAACATACCGATGACAAAGGGAACAACGTATGTTGTTATGCGGTTTGACCGATAAAGATCTTCGTAGAATATGTAGGAGCCAATATGAGCATCCAGGTTCCGCTATTGGTTATTGACCGGAGACGTGTCTTAGTCATGTCTACATAGTTCTCGAACCCGTAGGGTCCGCACGCTTAAAGTTCGATGACGGTTATATTATGAGTTTATGTGTTTTGATATACCAAAGGAGTTCGGAGTCCCGGCTGAGATCGGGGACATGACGAGGAGTCTCGAAATGGTCGAGACGTAAAAATCGATATATTGGATGACTATATTCGGATATCAGAAAGGTTCCGAGTGATTCGGGTATTTTCGGGAGTACCGGGGAGTTATGGGAATTCGTATTGGGCCTTAATGGGCCATACGGGAAAGGAGAGAAAGGCCTCAAAGGGTGGCCGCACCCCTCCCCATGGGCTGGTCCGAATTGGACTAGGGAGGGGGGCGCCCCCTTCCTTCCTTCTCCTTTTCCCTTCCCTTTCCTTCCCTCCTACTCCTACTACTTGGAAGGGCTCCTAGTTCTACTAGGAAAGGGGGAATCCTACTCCCAGTGGGAGTAGGACTCTCCTAGGGCGCGCCATAGAGAGGGCCGGCCCTCCCCCTCCTCCACTCCTTTATATACGGGGGCAGGGGGCACCCCAAAGACACAACAATTGATCATTGATCTCTTAGCCGTGTGCGGTGCCCCCCTCTGCCATAATCCTCGATAGTATTGTAGCGGTGCTTAGGCGAAGCCCTGCGACGGTAGAACATCAAGATCGTCACCATGCCGTCGTGCTGACGGAACTCTTCCCCGACATTCTACTGGATCGGAGTCTGGGGATCATCATCGAGCTGAACGTGTGCTAGAACTCGGAGGTGCCGTAGTTTCGGTGCTTGATCGGTCGGGCCGTGAAGACGTACGACTACATCAACCGCGTTGTTATAACGCTTCCGCTTCCGGTCTATGAGGGTATTTAGACAACACTCTCCCCTCTCGTTGCTATGCATCACCATGATCTTGCGTGTGCGTAGGAAATTTTAGAAATTACTACGTTCCCCAACAGTTGTGCTGGTTGTGTTTTCAGGGAACAAACTGTGGGACAAGCTGAAGAACTATTGCATAACATATTGACAAATTATGATGATTGGACTCTTCCCGAACCACCTCTTAAACCTACTCTGAAGAATAAGGGTATCTTATATCTCAGTCCTGAAGATATGCAAGAGGCAAATAAATCATGGAAGAAAAATGTATTAAAGCTGAGAATGTCAAAAATTTACCTCCTATTGAAGAAATACATGGGCTTGAAACACCATCAATGCCTAAGAGCATCTGCAGGTGCGCCCCCAACAGGCCCTCCCCAGGAGTTTTTGCCGCGCCAGCGCCAAGAAATCGGCGCAGTTGCACCCCAGTAACCCGTTTTTCGCCGGTTTGGGCCGAAACTGGTGCCGGCGGACCCGAGCCAAACCTGGCATGCTGGGGGCGCCTGGGGGCACCGGCACAAGCGAAAAGTGGTGTGGGCCGCTCTGTCAGCGAATCGAGAGCCTCTTCCCTCCGTTTCTTCCCTCTTTCCCCCCATTTCCCTCTCATTCTCTCCATTCCTCCCGCCAATCTCCCTCCCACTCACCTCCCAGCCGGTCGCCATGCCACCGAAGAAGTATGTGATCCCCCGGGCCGCGACAACTGCGACCACCACCGTCGCCCAGCCAAAGCAGAGGAAGACGAAGGCACCGCCATCCAAGCCACCAGGCATGACAAACGCCGACTGGAGGGCGGAAGTTCAGTGCCGGGAGGCTGTCACCGCCGACCGGTGGAACAGGGCCATTGCTAGGAAGGCCCGGGACAACGCGATGCGTGCGGCTGCCGCCACGGCGGATCAAGCCGAGGCAGAGGCGGTTCGTGTGGGATGATGAATCCATCCAGCGGCCATGCCCAGTATGCGCACTGGAGCCAGCAAAGCGTCGGCTCTCCGGCCAGCTTCTCATTGTCGCCACAACCATGGGGATGCACGCCGTCACCGGGCTACTCCTACGGGGACGCACACGGTGGGTTCAACCCCAACGTCACCTTCCCCCATGGACACCCAGCCTAGCGCACGCCCTCACCCACCTTCGCCGGCGTGCAGTACCCTCCATACAACTACTCGCCGCCGGCTTACGCATCCTCCCCAATGCCATCTCTCCACCGTGGCGCACTGCCCTTCTCACAAGCTT